>NW_024070206.1:7033002-7225238 GCF_014754425.2 Oryx dammah | reverse complement strand
GTCAAATAATTTATACAGAAATAAACCCATATACAGTCAAATAATTTTTGACAAGGGCACCAAGAACCCATAATGGGGAAAGGACAGTCTCTTCAATAAAAAACACGGGGGAAACTAGATACCCACACACGAAAGAGGAAAACTGGACTCCACCCTACAGCACTCCCTGACTTGAAACAGATTAGACTTAAAGGTATGACCTAAAACCATAAAACTCCTAGAAACACAGGGGAAAGGCTTTTTGACACTGGTCTTAGTAATGATTTTTTGGATATGACACCAAAAGCACAGGAAACAAAAGCTAAAATCAGCAAGTGGGACAACATCAAACTAAAAACTGTCTGCCCAGCAAAGGAAAACATCAACACAATGAAAAGTCAACCAAATACACAGGGTCCAAAATATACTAACTTGTACGAGTGCTGTACTGTATTTGTGCAATACTTCATTTACTCAGCTTTAGGGTCAATTTCAACATTCTTATTACTCCATAAAGCCAAACTTTATGGAGTATATTTGCCTCATATACGTATAAGTCAGTATGTTTGACTCATACAAGTCAATAGCAAAAAAACAAAATCAAAACGCATCTGATTAAAAAATGGGCGGAGCACCTGAACAGCCATTTTCCTATGAAAAGATGCTCAGCATCATTGCCATTCCCTCCTCAAGGGGATCTTCTGGACCCAGGGATCGAACCTGGGTCTCTAATGTCTCCTGCACTGGCAAGCGTGTTTTTTACCATCAGCGCCACCTGGTAAGCCCAGTAACCACTAGACAAGTGCAAATCAAAATGACAATGCAATCTCACCTCCCACCTGCTCAGATGGCTATTATCAAGAAGACAGGAGATAACAAATGTTGGCAAAGATATGGAGAAGAGGCAACCCTCATGCACTGTTGGCAGGAATGCAAATGGGTGCAGCCATTACTGAAAGGAAGATGAAGGTTCCTCAACAATTTAAAACCAGAATTACCCCCCCAAAATTTACCATACGATCCAGCAACGCCATTTCTGGGCAGAGATTCAAAGTACAATTAGTATCTCAGAGAGATACCTGAACTTCCATGTTCATAACAGCATTGTTTACAACAGCCAAGACAAACTCAGTGCCCATCAACAGACAGAGAAACTGTGGCATATGTCTACAATGGAGTATTATTCAGTCACAGAAAGGAAGAAATCCTGCCATTTGTGACGATGTGGATAAATATGGAAGTCATCATGCTAAGAGAAATGAGCTAGACAAAGAAAGAGAAACAGTGTGTGACGTCCCTCATATACAAAATCTTAAAAAACAAAAGCAGAATTCATAGGAACAAAGAATAGAATAGTTGCTGATGGGCTGAGGGGGCAAGCGGAACTGGAGGATGCTGATCAAAGGGTACAAACTATAGGATTTGAAATGAATAGGTTCCAAGAATCTAATGTACAGCACGGTGCCTAGAGTTAATAATACTGTATTGTCTACTTGAAACCTGTTATAAACTATATGGGAAAAGATTCTAAAGAAGAACATATACATATATATGTGTCACTGAATCACTTTGTTGTACACCTGAGACGATAACAACATTGTAAATCAACTAAATTCTGATATAAAAT
Organism: Oryx dammah; assembly: GCF_014754425.2. NCBI lineage: Eukaryota > Metazoa > Chordata > Mammalia > Artiodactyla > Bovidae > Oryx > Oryx dammah. Next base: position 7,223,632 of record NW_024070206.1, on the reverse strand, counting down.
TAAAATTTTTTTAAAAAGGAAATTTGCTAAGAATTGATCTTAAGCATTCTCACCACAGAAAGGTAACTCTGTGAGATCATAGCTGCATTAATTAACTTAGTTGTGATAAATATTTCACAAACTCTATGTTTATCAAATAATCATGCTGTGTACTTTAAATACATACAATTTTATTCATTAATTACACATCACTAAAACTGGAGAAAATAAAGTTGTGAAAGAATTTTAAAAATTAAAATCGTTAGCATTATATTACTTTTGATATCTCTTTGAGAGGAATTTGAACAAAATATATCCATTTTTAAAAAAAACAAATCACACATTAATTGACTAAAATCCTTAAGATATAACTCTTTTCTCATTCCATCAGTTTGGAAGTAAATAAGGTGAGGGGTCTTGGAAATCATTATTTTATTTAAGAATGTCACTTACTGTTTGTGAATATGTATGATATTAAGGTGGAATGTATTACAATTGTGTTCAAATTTAAAGACCTCACACATTTTTGGTTTTGTTTTTAGGGAAAGCTAAATCCAGATTGTTATTTCAAAGGTGAAAATACTCAGGTCTGGAGAAAAAAACAAAACTAGACCAAGGCCTCAGTAAGTCACTATAAGATAAGCTGCATTTGACAGTTTTCACAATAAACTTGCAGCCTCTGAGCCTCTGCTTCAGCTCTCTAAACCATCACAGAGTTCACTAAGAAATGATAGTACTACAATAACCAGGGTGGTGTATATTCAGTTGTATATGACAAGTTTCACTCCTGTCCCTTATGAAATCACCTATGAATTTAAACGTATAGCATGCAGAAAAACAACTAGAGATCCAGAGACACAAACCAAAGGAACCCAAGTATATTTGCCTGGATAAATGCAAGTGTAACACTGAAAAAACACCAACAAAATTGTGCAGAATGCATTTTGCAGTCAATCCCATTCCACTTACACTGTAGAGATCTCAGTGGCAAGAATGCCATAAATGAGCAGGGCCAGCCAGGCTCTACCTGAGGAGTCTCCAGATAAAGTGACTTCCTTCACTCACTCATTAGTCAAATGAGTTGGAACAAATCCTCTCTAAAGCATCAACAAACACTACAAGTATGTGAATGAAAACCGCAGTCTAAGGGATTTACAGACCAACTTTGACTCAGAATTTCGGCCTGAAATTAACAAAGACCCTTAATCTTTCTTTGAAGAAGATATTTGGCATCTCTAACTAAAGTTAACTGGAATAATTCTAGAAAGAAAATTCTAGGAATTTCTGGGAGAAAATATAATAAAGGCCAATGAGTTAAAGTTGGTATATTAGTTTTAGAATATTGCTTCTACACTACTTGAAAAGTGAAAGTCGCTCAGTCGTGTCTGAGTCTTTGCGACTCCATGGACTATACAGTCCATGGAATTCTCCAGGCCAGAATGTTGGAGTGGGTAGCCTTTCCCTTCTCCAGGGGATCTTCCCAACCCAGGGACTGAGCCCAGCTCTCCCACGTTGCAGGTGGACTCTTTACCAGCTGAGCCACAGGGAGGCCCCAGGGATTGAGCCCAGCTCTCCCACGTTGCAGGTGGACTCTTTACCAGCTGAGCTACAGGGAGGCCCCAGGAACTACTTACTAGCATGCGTCTCTTCCTTCCTCACAGGTGCTTTAAGCGCAGGGTCCTGGGAGGGTAAACTTCGTCCATTAATTGCCCTCCTAAGACAATCTGGATTCTTCAGTGATTGAAAAGCATTAGTCAACAATGAAGTAAAGAAGCCACTGAGCCATTTTTAGTTGAAGAAAAAAAAGTTTTTCTCTTAGAACTGTTATTTCATCAAACATGCCTGTGAAGGTTTAAGATACATCACTATCTATCAAGATACCAAGATACATCATCTTGGTACCAATGATGTACCAAGATACCTCACTATCATCACCACCAAGAAAAAAAAAAAAAAAAAGAGCTGCCAGTTAAATTGGTATGCCATAAATTTTGGAGATGTTAAAATGTGAAAAAAGAAAAAAGTGTTTTAGAATCAATTGACTGTTGTCGCGTAAGGCTTTTGACCCAGAATTTGGACAAACCGTCTTTAAGAAGAATCGTTAACAGTGAAGGTGGGTCATGAGTCCCATGGGACTCAACCTTCTCTCTCCACTCGCGTCATATTCATTAAACTTTTTTTTAAGGAAAATCATTTATCATTCGTACCAAACAGAAATTAGGAAGAAAATAGTTAATGGAGGCTAAACGTATCTCTTTAAAGGACTTTCTGTGTTTCTTATTCTTTTTAAGGGCAAAGGGGTGCTGCCTTCCACACGCTGTTTGGGGAACGTGTCAAACACTTCTGAAATGTCTAAAGGCTACCGGTGTGCACTCCCCTCCTTCATTCCTTATTCTGACAGCCACAGACACCAGGAGCCAGAAGGGGGTCTCAGAAACCACCTAAGCTGAGCCTTCATTTTCAAGAGGTAGAAACTGAGCCTTAAAATATATTGGAGGCAGGATAAGAACTCTGTGATTTGACCTCCAGTCTACTAGCTGCTAGATTCTAAACATTCTGCTCAATTATTCCTACCTTGGTTTATGAAGGGCAGCTCCGAAGAGGAATCTTTTTTGTCTACTTGTCTGAATTTCCTCCAACTAATTTAATGAGGCTACCTTTCTTTAATACTGCCCTTCAAATGAGACAGAGAGAGTCTGAAACAAATTTCTCAAGGTTTCTGAGATCTTCCTTCTCAGTCAGATTCAGTGACAAAGGTTCGTTACGTTGCATATAATGAATGAGGGGAACTTTGTAAAGCAAAAAAAAGAAAAAGAGTAAAAGCAATGTATTCGGTATTTCCTCATACTGTCCCTTTCTCAATAAATTTTTTAAATGAGTGCAATGAAATATGTTCCTCTTGTTTAACATAAGACACTACTAAATCATTCCCGAATGTAGGAAGCATCCCAGGGTGACTCAAGCCCAACCAAGCCCTGCATGTGGTACCAGTCCTGAGAGGTGCTCCAACAAGTAAAGCTTCATGGGGACTTCCCTGATGGTCCAGTGGTTAGTGCTCCACGCTTCCAAAGCAGGGGACACTGGTTCAATGCCTGGTCATGGAGCGAAGATCCCATATGCTGCCTGACTCAGCCAAAAAGAGCTTCGTGGGAAGACACTTCCACAAGGCAAAGAATAAACCATTCTAACTCCTGTGCTGAACTATGTATAATAACTTAAAATCTTTCCCTATCTCAAAAGTCCAGCTTGATATCGCTAAGTTTTGTAGGAAATGCCCTCAAGAGGCAGTCTATATTCTAAGAAATAGAGAGGCTATGATCTCAGGGTGATTCCAGAATCTCCACCAAACACAGCAGCGTCAGGTTTGTCTGGGAAAGAACAAGACCACCACCTCCTCCCAAACCACACATATTCCAGGCATTGCTGTTGTTACACAGGGCAAATGTCCCACTATGACCTTCAAAGAAGACACTACTGCTGTGATCCTAGGATTAAGATATGCTTCTGCTTCTGTCTAACCTCACCAGGAAACAGGGTTTAACTCTGATAATGAGTTTTCCACCCTATCCTATAAACTCAGATCAACTGAAATCCCATGGGCCAATCACTACCAAGACATTGGATACAATACCAGCCCAGTTCATCAAGACATTGGGTCTCATGTTTCTCTCACCCTTAGATGGAGTACTATCCTCAACAAGAGACATATTTGGCCAAAATATCCCAAACCAAGATGGCTGATGGGTTAATGTTCCTTTCTGGGCTCTTCCACTATGCTGCTTCCTGTGTCTGAGGGCTGGCCGGCAGGGCGCCCCGCCAGAGCTGCAGCACTCTGCAGATGTCTCTGCTGTGTTCGGTCAAAATGAAGAGGAGACAAGATGGCCCTCTGACAACAGACAGCTGTCAATGAGGTGACATGCTTGCTCTCGGCTGGCCGACGAGCGGCATGTAGGTGACACGCGCTTGGCTAATCAGCTTGCCTATAAAATCCCGGATCGGCCATGAGGTGACAGCATGGACCGCCTTCAACTATCCTGTTCTCAGTCTCTCCGTGTGTGTCTCTCTCACTCTCCCACTCGGGTGTGCTGAGTATGGTTGGAAAGGCTCTGGTCAATACAACATGTGTAGAAACACAAATCAGACCAAAAGAAAGTGGGAAACAAGAATAGGAAAAGGGAGCCTTGCTGCAGAATGACCCAAAATAAAGCGGAGAGACAGACTTATCTAGTCAGATCAGGCTCATACTGACACGGATACAGAGATACCATCGCAGGTAACCAGGCAAGAGACAAGAGGATCCACGTGGCCTCTTCCCCATGCTCCATCTTGTCGTTTGCCCCTCCAGCCACCAGGGGGCAATTTGGGGCTAGATCCTGGTAGAGGAGGCTTGAATTCTGAGCTTTTACAAATACTTAAATATTAGAAGTGGGAGTAGGGGTGGAGTGCCTGGGGAAAGCAGCCCTGAAGGGAGAGGCCCAGGGGACCCGCAGAGTGGAAAAGTGAGCTCCTCAAAGCTTCCACTGATTTTCTTAATTAGCGAACTCCTAAGCTCAAAGATGGCCTTCCCTGGTGGTTCAAGGGTAAAGAATACTCCTGGCCAGTGCAGGAGATGTGGGTTCCACCCCTGAGTTGAGAAGATTCCCCTGGAGAAGGAAATGGCAACCCACTCCAGGATTCTTGCCTGGGAAATCTCATGGACAGAGGAACCTGGCGGGCTACAGTCTATGAGGTCATAAAAGAGTCGGACATGACTGAGCGACTAAACAACAGCAAGACAGTCCCTCTACACTCATAAATAAATGCTATCATGAAGGAGCTACCTGATGGGCCTGGCAGATATTTTAAACCATCAATGGGGAAAACGCCTCTCCCATTCTCCCTCTCTCTTTCCACCTCTCTCCATCTTCCTCTCCTGCTCCCCACCTCTTTCACTTCTCTTTCGTTTCTAAAAGAACAGCTGGTTGGAAGCAGCGAATCAGGAAGAAAAACAAGGGGAGACAGCCAAAGCGGATACAGCGTCAAATCTGTGGCTGTCCACCTGCAGCACCGAAGTCGAAACAGCAGAAGTCTGGCTTAGAGAAAGGCAAGTTTAACAAAATACAAACTCACTGGAATGGCCACTCAGGCAGCAGAGCTCTTCCACAGTCACTCTCTGCCCTGACCACTTTCATTCTGACTCTTATTCAGCTCCCCCAACCAAGAGACTGATCCACCTGCTGGGCCGAAAATACAACCCCAAAGGTTTTTATAAGATCATTTTTAAGAGATCATTGAAGAGTGAAAAGGAGAAGTGGTGAGAGGAGATACTGGGGACACGTGTCCTTTGTCTTTTGAGAATCAGAGAAAAGTCCGAGCTCAAGGCTTTCCCAGGTCTGCTCCAGCTCTGAGAGCTCGGGAGGGTCCCTACAGTTGTCAAAGCCTGGACAGGATGACAACTATCACTCCATCACCACAGGGCGGCTCCACTGTGGAATATCCTCATGGCCACTGCCTCATCCCTGGAAGACAAAGCAGTCTTTCTTTGAGAGAGATGTGAGAAGCTATTCAACCTCCATCTGCAATCGTGACCAACAAGCAGGAACAGAGCCAGGACAGAGTCTGAGACTGGCCACCGTCTCTCCCACACCAACACCTACGGTTTATCAGCCAAACCAGTAGGCCCTGCCTCCCGCCAGCTGCCAGGTAGCTGAAGAAGCACAGTGGGTTCCCCCACCCAGGGGATCCCCATGGCAGGGTTGAAGGACCATGTCACCAGGATGTCAGCCAGTCACTGAGTTCCAACGGCATGGGACACTCCAGCTCCTTCCACTGCCCATGCTCTTTGGAAGCTGTCTTATCCACACAGACCCGACTCAAGGACACCAAAATGCCTCAACATCACACAGGCTTAAACATGCAGATCACTTATAAACTCTTCACCGCTATTCCGGCTAATACCGATATTGGCACCTTCTGATAGAAAGCCTTTCCCTTTCAGAAATAAGCATAAATAGTCAAGAAGCACAACCACTACAGCGTCTGGGTCAAATGTCAATTTGTGACATATAATGTTGTAGTTTTGCCCAACTTTCATCAGCACTGAGTATTTCTAATATTGAATTCGGTCTTTTATCCTTAGTTAAAGTGATGCTTACTATGAAAAAGGAATCCTACAATGTAGGAGTATGTCGGGCCAAAGAAAAAGTATTTGCATACATATGAAAACCAAGGCAGTTATTCCAGGCAAACGCCGCTCTTCCTGGTGCCCATCAGAGCAGTGATGGGAGGGGCCTCTGGGACCATGCCACGCCCCTGTCTCTTTCACCAGCTAGAGCTCTTTCGCCAATTGAAATACTGGGAGGGTCCGGCCCTCTGTCGTGCAGTCTCCACTGTTCCCTGGGGAGATGGGGAGCAGTGCGGATGCCCGGAACAGCAAAAGCAGCCACCTCCCAGAAGAACATGGGCTTGCCACCTTAGACATCTCCTCCTGGAGCCTCTGATGCCCAGGCACCATTTTTATGCTACAGCAGAAGAGGGAAGAAGGCATTCATTTCCCCCAAGGGAAGTTATTATTAAGGACTAGCCCAGGCCCTAGAGGTATTAGGACTGCAAGGAGGTTGGACAGCCTCACTGTCCCTCTCAAGCGCCAAGTCCAGTTCAGGCTTTCCTGGAATCCTGCCTGTGCTGCTCTGAGGCTTTTAATCTCTAAGTTCATTCTGCATCTTCTTTCTCTCGAGAGAACACGGTGTGTACGTAAGCTCTTGCTTATGGCAGATGGACCTTCCAGGAACCACATCCACTGAAAATAAGAGCAGTGACTGTCCCACTCAGCTGGGCTCACGGTTTGGTTCTGACCAGAACAACGGCCGTCTTATCAACCCCCTGGGTTGCTGAAGATAGGAAAGCCTCTCTCCTGTTACATTAGGGCTGCCAGACGCCCTATCTTGCACACTTGCTTCTTAGTTACTGAAAAGCTTTTACATATTTAGGGAGCTTTTCCATCAAAACATGCTGGAATGGCTAGAGGCTCCGACACATGAATGATATCTGCCCACATGTGCTTTTTATGCAAGTTCACAGCTCCTGGTCACTGAGGGTAAACAGTGTTATCAGTGATTATTATGGATTTAGTCAAGTATATTCCGTTCCTGTCATTTACAAGCACTTGTGTTGGCTGGTATTTACAATGTCGGGACTCTGTCACTTTGGCAACCTTCTGAGACAACATTTTTCCAGTGTTACAGTGACATTTCAAAAACTCAGTATTTACAAGCAACTGACACCCTCTGGCTCCGTGACGATGCGATTCAGTGGTAGCTGAACAAAGGGACACTCCTCTAGAAATTTCTTCAGGATGTATTTCCGGCTACTCCTGGCTATTACACCAGGGTCCAGGGCAGCCCTGTGGCCCTGGGAAGAAAGCGGCTACACAGACATCAAGTATTAAGAAAATGTCAGTGTCGCACACCACTGGCATATTAACTACTGTGCAGAGGCTCACATGGACGGGGTGCTGTATGATCCTGACAAGTCTCTTAATATCTCTGAGCTTTAGTTTCTCATGTCCTACTAAGTGGCACTGGGCAACCAGGTGACATCTGGTTACTTTAACGTTCCATCCTTCTGCATTTCAAAATTATACACAGAGATAAAGCTCGTATCATCCTTTTTTTCATATCCTGCACTGAGTTTATGAGGAAAAGAATCCCATGCAGGAAGCAGAGAAGCCAGTCATGATTGCTCAACTCAGTCCCATCTTCCCTGTTCCAACACCCCCACCTCCGCCCCGTCAAGCAAGATGGACCACGAAGAGTGAAGGAGGAGGAAACCTGACCGACAGAAACACAGCTGGTATTACATTCACCCCTGAGCTTCAGGGCCTGTCTGGTCTCAGCCAGACCACGGTTCTTTACAACGTGACCATGGTCCTCTCGGCAGTGGAGGAGAGGTACAGCTGCTGGCAGGCAACAGACGATGCAGGAAATACGCACAGTCGAAATATTCTTTCTTGACCCTCTAAAGACAGCAATCTTGATCATATAGATCACAGGCTCCATCATACCATCTTTAGAAATGCAGTCTTGGGATTTCCCTGGCAGTCCAGTGGTTAAGACTCCACGTTGCCAATGCAGTGGTCACAGGTTCAATCCCTGGTCAGGGAACTGCCTTCCTTAGTGACTGCTGTGCTTAGTCACTCAGTCGTGTCCGACACTTTGCGACCCCACAGACTGCAGCTCGCCAGGCTCCTCTGTCCATGGGATTCTCCAGACAAGAATACTGGAGTGGGTTGCCATGCCCTCCTTCAGGGGATCTTCCCAACCCAGGGATCAAACTCAGGTCTCCCGCATTGGAGGCAGACTCTTTACTGACTGAGCCACAGGAACTAATATCCCGTATGTTGTACAGCATGGCCAAAAGATTTTTTTTTAATGCAGTCTTCCCTACTAATTGTGGTTCCAGTGCAGTAAGCTAAACAATATGTAAGTTAACAGTGACAAGAGAGCCAGAACCAGCTACGAGGAGACTGGACTAATGGCTATCACAAAAAGCTTCAACAACTGGATGAGGAAGCAGTAGGGAAAATGACAAGTCTGGAGCCAAGGGACCATGTCCCTAGTCCCCTCTCTGCCACTTATTGTTAGTGACAGAAAGGCTGTGAGTCTCTGCTTCATTATCAATAAAATGGGGATTAAAAACAGATCTTCCCTCACTGGCATCATAAGTCACATAACTCGTTATTGCAGTTGGTTCGTTTACCCATTGACTCATCCACCCACTGACTCCGGAGCACTCGCTCGTGTCCCCTGTTAGGCACTGGGGAGGGTGACAGGTCCAGTCCTCGGTCCTCTCTGGCTGCAGAGAGCGTGGCAACTCTGGCTTGGCAGAGCGCAGCGCGTCAGAAGCTACCTGGGCCCAGAGAGAGCCACCTCGTTCCGGCCTGAGTCTAACACGAGGGCCCCGCAGGGAACAGTGAATGAGCGGGGCCTTGGACAGAGAGTGAGAGTCATCTGGTGAAGGAGTATAAGGAAAGGGGAAGCAGGGGCAAGATGAAGATGTCCCAGGCCAATGGAAAGGCCCTTGTGAAGACAGGGAGAACCATCGACGAGCCCCCAAGGGAACCCGGAGCAGCTCAGTGTGGCCGGAACACCAGGTAGCAGTGGGGAGTGGGGAAGACAAAGCTGAAGGCCAAGACCGGGGCCAGGCTCTCCAGAGCCCATGCATCATGCTAAGGCTGGCTCCCCAAAGCACGGGGGGTGCTGGGCCAGGCTGTAACTGCCTCGGGGACTTTTGGAGACAACCACTCCAGCAGCCTTGTGAGAAGGAGAAGGTGAGGATGGAGGAAAATGGAGGGGTGGTGCCTGGGATGCGGGCTCGGTGAATAGGAAGCAGAATCGATCACCTCTGAGCACTGAGGGTTTATGGGATGAAGGAGGCAGTCTAGGGGGTGACTGGAGAGCAGTCAGTCGCCAAGCCAACAGACACAGATGGAAAGACTAGCCCCCAGAGGAAGGTCAACCAATAAAATCCACGGTCAAAAGTACAATACCTGAGGTGAATTATCTCATCAGTAATGGACAAATTCTACTCTAGCCCCTTGAAAAATATATCGCAACAGGTGTGAGAACATCAATGCAAAAACGTAAGTTAGAGCCTCACGTTAGGTAACTAAACTGTTTTTAGTTCACACCCTCTACCAAGAACAGTGATAACATGATCTTGGGGGACAGGGGATATGGTGCTATTATATAAAATATTTATTAAACACCCAAATGATGGGGTGGTGGAGTAACTATTGTTGGATGTTCTGGTGTGCTCCACTTGCTGGCTGATTGTCCAGAGTTGACCTAGGATGTCTGTGTTCTATTTCTAGAACAGTATGTACAGATAATCTAGAGCACTGATAAAATTATTTGCAACCAGGTAACTAAGGGAGACATTTTGGATGAAATTCCACAGGAGCCTCCAATCCTGGCGTCTGTGAGTAGCTCTGAAGTCACACTATGAAACGTGAGGGGATAGTACAGGTACCTAGGATATAAGGAAATATAAATATGCTTTGTAATCAAGTATGAAATGGCTTCCCTACTGGCTAGAACAGTAAAGAATCTGCCTGCAATGCAGGAGACCTGGGTTCCATCCCTGGGTTGGGAAGATCCCCTGGAGAAGGAGATGGCAACCCACTCCAGTATCCTTGCCTGGAAAATCCCATGGACAGAGGAGCCTGGCGGACTACATACAGTTCATGGGGTCACAAAGAGTTGGATACGACCGAATGACTAATTATAACTATGAAATGGAGTCAGGGTGAGGTTCGAGAATGATAAGACGGATGTGTTTTCTGCAAAAGGGAACAAAAAGGAAGTTCTCCTAGAAATAAATCAAAGGGTAACCCCTTCCCTCACATACAAAATGCCAACATTCAAATACTCGTTTCGTTGACAAAATGGCACCCAAGGTTTGCACTCTGAAAACACATTCAAGCAAATCTTACTTGGTAGTAAAGTGGGAGTAGCCCTGAGAGAAACTGGTCCGTATTAGTGCCTCCTGTTGGGCTGGGACAGTTAAACAGCAGAGATACAGACCGACTCCTTGAGGGACGATGTCACAGGAGCAGCAGCTGTCGACACTGCTCTTTGCCACATATCACTGTCCACAGCAAATCTTTCACCCCTGCGGATGTCGTGTTGTACCAGTCACTCTACATATGACAGTTCTGAATTGCAGAGCTCAGAGTGACAGACAGACTTCACAGTTCCAAAGTACCGGTGATGGATCTTTCCACAGGAGTGAATCACATCCAAGGAGGAAAGTTCAGTTGACGGGGACTTCAAAGAAGTGGTATAGCCTGAGTGAAGCTGTGTTCTCCAACTCATGCATGAGCTTTGGGCAAAAAATTTGCTTAGAATTTTATAACGAATTTTCTACTAAAAACACTTAAGAGCTGAAATACTTGTAAGATCTTGAATTCTGATTCTCCTGTAGTTTTAGATCTTAACTCTGGGCAATGTCTCTAGGACTCAGGCCGGTACAGCCACGAGTCTTTGAACGTGAACCGTAAGGGGGGCAGGAAATCTCCTGGTTGATCACAGACAGAGAAAAATCTCACAGATCCAGGCAACCCCAAGTGAAACCAAATGACCATAGGTCTTAACCAATATTCTCATCAAAAAAAGAAAATTCATCATTGAGACATCCAACTATTTTTAAACCAAACTGGTGATCAGTAATGCAATCTGATTTCCTATCTTCTCTATGGCAACTGTCACTGACATTTATTTGTGACTTCCTCCTGTGAAAACATCCACCTTTCAACTCTCATCAGAGAATATCTTCTAAGTCTAAACTCACTTCGGGTCAGGGACCCATCTCTTACTCCCTCTGTCCATTTCATATACAGTCCTTCTGAAGAACACAAAATATTCTTTCTATGACACTATGTCAGGTCACCTTCATGTTATCTCAAAAAGGTATATAGTTTTCTTTCTATTTATATACCTGGCATCTTATCTTTAGACTTTTCCATTATAATATGAAACAAATTATAAACACTCCTTCTTGGCTAATCTTACATGGCTGTAAGAGGGCATAATTAACTCATAATGAATAAGTACTCATATTCACTATTATGGAACCATACAATATATATACATTGACCCCATATACCTCAAGTGAGAAGAAAGTTATGCTTAGTTGGTTTCACTGAATAATTTACTAATACTTCTGTTTGAATAAAAATTATTTTATAGGCATCCATACTGATGCAATCTTCAACAAAATATTAATGCTAAGGTAAGGGATTTAATCCAATAGGAATCCACCTATATAAGCTTTGTATCACCTACTAACTCATTCTTTCTTCATATTATTTCCTATTCTATTAGGATAATCAAATGGATATCAGAGAGGCTTATAAAACTCTCTATCAAAGCATAAGATGACTTAAGAATTTTTTATCCTGATTTTATATTTCTATTTGATAATCACTTCAGAATTAGAGGTATATTTTAGGGTCCTTTCCTTTTGACTTATTTATCCTGTGTTGGTGGTAGCCAGACTCAATGTTTCCTTCCTGTAGCTTTTTTATATGTGTATATGCGTGTGTGTGTGTGTGTGTGTGTGTGTAAAGATGAGGGGAGAAAGAAAACAAAACTAAGAAAAAATGAAAGCGACTTACCAACAGAGTATGAGAAAAGTTAGCTACTTAGCGAAATAAAAATAACATATTTAGTGATTTGTAATATAAGAATAAAATGAACTCACTGGGTCTCAAGAGGTCTGCAATATGATCTTTGCAAAAGGTATCTTGCCAATTTAATTGAGGTAGGAGTTATTTAATTTTTTTACAGGTATAGTTTTCAATAAAACTACATATGCCTATAATACTGCAATGGCAGATGTGTCTCGATTATTAGAGGTGGGCTCAAGGGAATATATACAATGGATCTTGAAATCTGTAAGCAGCTGTTTTGGGGGGGGCAGTGAAATGATGGGGGAGGGCACTGTACCACACACATGTTCCTTAAGTGCAGCAATGTTTTGTTATTTTACTGCAGGTGTATTACAGAGATGAAATTTAATAACTTACTGTATATAATACCAATAAAACTGAAAAGATTCAGTGCCCTGCTGTTCATTACTGTGGTACAAATGAGCTGGGATTATTTTGTGTGCATGCACGGGTAAAACCCCGACCCACAGAGACCCCCACATCTAGAGCTCTGGAGAATGATCACTGCTTGAAAAATCTTAGGGATGTTCTTCCTTAATTGCTTTCATATCACTGAATTGTCATCCCAGATTCATGTAAACGTGACTTTGAAGTGGGTTAAAAATAAGACATAGTTGGTATTTTTTTAAAGCATCATAGAAAGCCTTTACCAAAGAGGTCTTTCGAAAAGACAGGTTAATGGAATCAAGGGTTATACAGATTTCCTTAAGTACCATAACAATATAACAGTGATAATATATTCTAGCCAACAAAATCTAGAGAAGGGCCAGTCTAAAGATGCTATCCCACCAGATTTTAACTGTGAAAAAATATTTGTATATTAGGAATGCTAAAGCAAATACAACTATGTACCCATGTCAGTTTTCTTCTCGAAAGAAACTACTTCTGTTAGATAAAAATAACACAGTTAACATTATAGGTATTTGCTTTAGGAAGCTCAGTTTTGTTTACCTGTGAGTGAAAGTGTCTGTAAAGAAACCCACATAAACAAAGAGAAGGAAATGGTAACCCACCCCAGTATTCTTGCCTGCAAATTCCATGGACATCAGAGCCTGGCTGGGCGGTAGCCCAAGTCCATGGGGTTGCAGAGAGTCGGACACGACTTAGCGACTAAACAACGAACAAAGAAAACACACACACACAATTTTTCAAAGAACGGGGTTCTTCAATTCTAAGCAAGTTACCACCATCAGGCACAGCAGCAGACTCATTACCTGTTTCTTTCTTAAATAATTACTTCTAAAAAGATTATGGGGTTTTGCTGGTAACTTGCAGTGTTCTCACTATTTTAACTTGGGGTTTTAGTTTTAAGAGTTTCAGGAAAATTTCGTAGTGATGAAACCATTTCAAGAAATATCACACAGAAAGGAATAAATGGTTCTCCCATTCCATATTGAAAAATTCCTCTGATGCTGAATTGTGAGTCTACTGTCTTTTTTACAGAAAGAAGCCAGAGGGCTACAGTGATTTCTATAGGATGGGCAGGTATATTTCAACACGTTCCTTCATCCATGGGATTTTCCAGGCAAGAGTACTGGAGTGGGTTGCCATTTCCTCTGCAGAGGATCTTCCCAACCCAGGGATTGAACTCGGGTCTCCCTCATTGTAGGCAGACACTTTACCGTCTGAGCCACCAGGGAAGATATTTCAACAACAAATTTTACCAATTATTTAAAAACAATTAAGTCAATTGTTTAGTCATTAATTGATATCCCCTCTCTTTTTTATGTATCAAAAGTTAGATGAATTATAGTCCTACTTACTAGAGGTTATTAAAAAACCCCAAATACTTTTCATGAGAAAAGAGAAGTTCATCTGGTGAAGTTTCATTTAGGATAGAAGGACTTCATGTTTTTGGTGTCTTATAAACCACCTGGAAGCAATTTCAACGGTTTTCATGCACTAGTTGTCCTGAACTGTCTATACAACTTGTGTATATTTCCAACACATATTTGTCATTTTATATATTTCACAAGTGAGTTGAATACCACAATCAAAAAAAAAATTACTAGGTCACATTTAGGAGCCTGAAAAAGGTATTGCTCCCAGATTTCACTCTATATAGTTCTCGTATTGGGGGAAGAATAATTTGATCTACAAAGAATCCAAATTTGTGAAATAGCAAACCATATTCTGCCTGCACTGCACAGAAAGGAAGGCCCAAAGATAATCCATACATTTTTAAGGAAGTGTTCATGCTGTTGCTAAAATGTGAATTGGCATATTCTACCCCAGCCTTGTCACAGGAAATCTTCACTGGTTTCAATGAAATTGCACATGCTAATTTTGAGGACATTACAGAATAGACTGGAGAAGGAAATGGCAACCCACTCCAGTATTCTTGCCTGGAGAATCCCATGGATGGAGGAGCTTGGTGGGCTACAGTCCACGGGTTGCGAAGAGTCAGACACTGAGCAACTTCACTTTCACTTTCACAGAATAGATTATCTATACAGTCACATGTGGGATATTTTTCTTTTTTTTTTTAAAGGTTGGGCCGCGAGGAGCCCTGCCTTCCTCTCTGCTTTCCCCACCACTACGGCTGCAGTTCACCCTGAGAAGATCCTCCATTCTAGGCAGTATATTAGATCCAGATTCTCCACTCTCTACTGAAAGTGGTTTGCCAATGGGCTCTCATACAGACCTATTACTGAGTCTAAAAACCTCACCATGAGCTCGGCAGCAGGGAACCCAACTTAGAAAAGCACTAGCTTTAAAACCAGGCATTTCAGGGTCCAAAGCCTGGCTCTCACACTTAGCTGGGGGGACTCTTTGGTCTGCTTGCTTTACCTCTCTGAGCACCATTTTCTTAATTATCAATTATTAAATCAGCCTGGGAACTTATACTGGTACCTAATATTAGTCCTGTCAGCTTCCTCTAGAATGTGCTCAAACTAACATTTAGAAATTCACTCACTTTGACTTTCATTCATCAGCCAAGTCTGGGCTGTGAATGGATACACAGATTCACTATGTCAGTGATCCTTGACAGAGCAACTTAACTGGCATCACAGTAACCCACCTGACTCAGTTGGTCAGCCACTGATGGTCGACCCTGTGAGAGCTTTAAGGACAATTACCACAATGTAGAGGAGCAATCTGAGAATTTCAGAGAAACAATAGTGCTTATGGCAAGATTAATAGCTGGGGGTACACAGATTGTCACTAGGTTCCAAATTATAGCAAAAGTATACTAGAGTTTATGCGTAAGGAAATACAGCCTATAATTATGTCTTCCCTTCTGCAATTGAAGCATTTCTGATCATTAGCTTAAAGCATAACCTATTTTTCTTATCAAAATATCTTAAGAAATTTGAAGGATGCTTTAATACTGCCAGTCTCCTCCAGGTAAGGAACCATATTTAATACAAGGATTATTAACATTATATTTGTATATGCATGAACACTGAAGCTGACAGCACTGAAACAACAATGAAAGAAATCTCTTTCATTGTCGGCTATCAACATAGAAGGAATGATGGAGCTTTTTTTTTTAAATCACTAGTTCAAAACCCTCTGATTCAGGCAAGCATCTTCTATACATGCTAAAACCATCAGGTCAAAGACTGTTAGGGAACACGGTCACAGGGATCTATGCCCAGTGCTAAAAAAATCAACACAAAGATTGTTTACTAATTAAGAGGGGGAAAGGTTTCTTTACAATGGACAGATCTGGGGGTCTCTAATTCTACCAAGTTGGTAATGTTAGTATCAACAACAGCAACACATCTTGACATTACATGCCTCCAGATAAAACACAGTATAAAGCACATAATCTATGAGATATTCCAGGCCAGAATGTTTAATTTCCATCTGAAACAGCCTTTCAGCCTAATTTTCAATCTGCAAGCAAGATGAGTAATAGAGTAACAAACAGCACCCCAAAGAAATAACCCAACAGTTCAAGAAGGGGACATATTTTTCAAGTCCACCAGCCTGCTCTCTTTAAGGTAAATATCACTTTTTAAAAAATTACAGGAACTGCTCTAGTTTAAAAGAAATTCTAAAGAGACACAAAAACAAAATATCATGCACAAACACAGTGTTGGGGGCGGGCTGGAGGGGAAAAGAAACAATAAAGATATTTTCATGGGGACAATCAAAGAAATTTGAATCAGGATTGGGAATTAGATTAGGAAACTCTGGTTAGTATCTTTAGAGGTGATAACACTATTTGAGTGTTCTTAATTTTCAGACACACATGATGAAAAACCTAAGGGTGAGATCTTATGAGATCTGCCACTTAAAAACGGTGCGCTGAAAAATACATGCATATATACATACGCCCACAAAGCAAACAAAACAGATACTTTTCATTGTTTGATTTTTCCAACTCTTGTGAGAATTTGAAAATTTATACTATGTAGGATTAAAGAAAATTTTGTCAATTCAATAAATGGTGTTTGAGTCTTCCCCTTAATATCCAGAAAGCTGCTGGTAGGGACTGAAGGTAGGGTATACAAGAGCTTCCCTTTGTTTTTCTCCTTTGTACCTACCACTTCACTTGAAGGCCAATAAATATTTGTTAACCAACACAATGAAAAAATAGCTCCATTCTCCCTTCTGGTGCATGCTGGATGGCGGTCGGAGAGGGGTATGCCCACAGCAGTGCCCCCCAGACAAAGGAAACGCAGCCCGAAAACCAGTGCTAGGCACAGAGTGGAGATGGCACCACCCTGCAGACCTGGCGCCCGAGACATCTGACACCGTGGTGAGCTTCAGTGTTCTATCCCACCAGCCACACCGACACATTCAAAAAGGATGGGCCTGGAGTCTGACCTTTGGTTCCAACAACACCGCCACCAGAAACCGAGAACATCTCCAATTCCCTCTCTGGGGAACCTTCAGACCTGGAATGATGAGGCCACCCGGCTAGGACTCAGGCCAGGAAAATGAGTGACAAGGGACTCTGCAGGATCTGACCCTCTGTGTCATTCCAGAGTCTGCACAGCCCGGTCGAAGGAAGGGCTCCCCAAAGAGCCCCGTATCTTCTTTGAGAGGGTATGATTTTCTGGCTTTCCGAAGCAGGAAAACGCTGCTCACTGTATGGTTCTCACACAGGACTATTCAGACTTTACCCTCTCAAAATGATCCCAAAAGTGAGGCTGGGGAAATAAGCCTTAGGCCATCACAATCCCCCCCCCCCCGCCCCGTGCCAGAGACAGAGTTCACACGGGGCCGGATGGAGCCAACCTGGCCCCTGACTTCAGGAGTTTACAGAATCCGGTGGAAACCACCACTCCACAAACATCAATAATGGCACACTCGAAAAGCACCATGAAGGCAAAGTTGAGCGCCAACACAGTGCATGGATGGAAGAGATTCCTAGGAAGGGTGCAGAGAGCCAGGTACAGATGAGGGCATGCTATATCAAACGTTTAACCATGATGTGAAGTTAAAAACCAAGATGTATTTCTGCTTGCACAAGACCTAACAGTCATTTTCATAAGAAGAGACAAAGGATCTCATGTCTTTTCTGTGTATATCCTTTCTATTTTTACTGTGATCCTTTCTGTATCAAAAATAAAAAGAATTGAAATGAGAAAATCCATTCTTAAATGTGTAATATATATGTTTAATTTCAGTGAATCTAAAACGACTCTTTACTAGCAAGCTAAATCACATACAGAGCAGACCCATGTCTTCTGCAGCTGCAAAGTTTCTGGAACTCAACAAAAGGATCTGAGATTAGGCCTAATTCTTAAATCCCATCCGTTTTAAGAACTAAACATCAAATAACTTTATCAGCATAGTGCTATTTGATTACCTGCTGAGAAAGAAAAAGAATGTGGATAAGGTTAGAGCCTTGGACTTCACTAGAGAAAACAAGATAGGGGCTCGCATATTCAGTTGTGGGATTCTGTATGAAGATTTCAAGGCATCTGACTCATGTTCAGAATACCCCTCATTTTCACTGCCTTTTAAATAAAGTACATATGCAATATAGTCCCATGTCTTGAATAATCAAATTAAGGCAAGAAATCTAAAAGCTTTGTTAGGGTCAGCAGCTACACTAGATTTTGAACACAAATCTTTTAAACACAGTAGATTCCTACAGAACATTCTAGGAAATCATCAAAGTTAGTTGCACGTTAGAATCACCTGGGGAGTTGTCAGAAACGCAAAGGCCCAGCTCAGAAGATGCGAGTTTAATTGGTCTCAGATAGGGCCCAGCTTTCTTTATATTACACACACACACACACACACACACACACACACACACACACACACACAAACACTGCCCAGAAGATATTAATAATAAAACCATCGCTTTAGACTTGGGCTATCTCCTAGAAAGACAAAACACTTCCTGATAATCAATGCTCCACTTCCATTTAAGGGGATAACCTCTGCCTTAACAACAAGTATTTGTGTTGACATCACCACCTCACTTAAAAAAAAGATCTCAGGAAGATTTTTTTTTTTTTTAAAGGTTTGCAATCACCAAACATCCTATTCAAAGCAGCAAGAGAGGCCAAAAGCAAATGATATTTTTTTCCTTTCACCACGCACAGTGATGTCCATTAGGTACTAGCTATAGGCTATCGCATGAAGATCAGACTATTCTGCAAACAACTTTACTTCCTCTCATTTCGTTTGTCAGACTTTCCATTATAAATTACATTTTCTCTTTCAGTTCAAAAAAAAAAGTAGTATGAGGTTGCAATTTGGCAAAAACATTTTAAGCCTGGGTGTAATTTCCGTACCCCAATTTGATTGAAATTAGTTTTGCCATATTTAGTGAGAACTAAAAAAAGTCCGTTTGGCCGCTTTGGTTTCTATGGGTTTATGTTCTGTACAATTTCAAAAGGCTGAGAAGTTACCGACTTCATTTCTGATCATTTTCAGTGAAAATGCATTCATGAATTCATATTATCCCACTACTATTTTTAATGAAAACAATTTAATCACTAATAAAGAACCTGCCAGCTTTTGTGTCTCGGCTAAAACACCCACTTTTTAAAAGTCCCATGTCTATCACTGTCAGTGGTACACCCTCAAGAGACACATAACGGATATATACATATATACATATATAAACATATGTATATATTAACCTGATGCATTCTGAAACAACACACACCTCAAAATAATAATGATTTATTTCTCCAAGACAGTAGTTGGCTACCTGTTGCTTACCACTGCTATTTCTCTGCACAAAACAAAAGGCTACCAGAACCGAAGAGAAGGATGTTCATCTATAACAGTGCTTATTCCAGTAAGTCCACAGGGTGCAGGGTTACAATACGACAAAGCAGTTTGGGGAGCTCCTCGGGGCATATCAGTTAAAGGATTTCCATCCAGCACCTCTCTAAGGCAGTAAGCAGGAGAAAACAACAAGCTCCCTCTCCACGAGTCACTCACCTTGCCACACAGTGGGGAATCGTTTCAGCTGTGATCTGCTATTTAGACTTGAAGCCCAACACACGGAGAGTCTGCCTTTCTTTGGGGTTTGCATAGCTGGTGTTGGAGAACAGGAATTCAAAAAGCAATTCGGCTCAAGAGAAACTCATTTTCACCGGAAGACACACTAGGGTCTGTTCTATTCTCAAATTTCACCGAAAGCAGAAATTCATAAATATGGCCCCCTCTCCCTCTCCAACCCCGATTTCCTCAACTGGGGAATTTCCAAAATTGTGCTCTTTGCTTTCTCCTTAGGTGATCACCACCGTTTATGGCCACTGCTGAGCCCAAGCTGAGCAGAGAGAGTCGGTCCTTGCGAGACTCACAACCAGGAAGCAGAAATCAGAATGAAAGAAATCTCCACACTCCATGGCTAGATTATGAAGACTTTTTTTAAGAGAAGCGGATGCAGCCGCGCTCCTATATACAACAGGATTCTCCTGGACACAAACGTCTCAGAAGGAGACATTCCCCAGGCCAGACATTCAGCCATCACACGCCAGTCTGTCCACCTCTGATCCACCCTCTGCCCCTTGCCACTTCTCACCTTGCGTTTGCCCAAAACAACGAACTTCAGTCGCACCCAAGGGCAGTACTGCCCACAAACCGAGGGAGGGTCTGTGTCCCGGCACACACACACTGACAGACTCACGCGGGCTGAGTGACGCTTTCACAAGTTAAGGGGCCTCGCGCTTACTCAGCAGAGGAAATCTTTGTGTCTGGGAGGAATCACGCCAATTCCTATTAGGAAGAAAGGATACAGGGGCGAGGAAGTCTATTCTCTCGTTGACCAGAAAAAGAGGCCAGGCGAAAACAGAGACTTCTGCCATGACCATCTGTGAAAAGGAAGGATGTTGTCAACTTTCTTCTCCCCAAAACTCAAACGACCTCTGCTTTGACCCTCAGAAACCAGATACACAGGAACAGGCTCTTCTGTAGGAATTGAGAGCTTTACACCAGAGACTCGGCGCTCCGAGGCTCTCTGCCTGAGCTATCTACCCCGGCACATTTGCACTCACATTCCAAAGATGTTTCCGTCGCGCTGGAATGGCTGTAAATTTCTTTCCTGCAGAATTCTTTCCAAACAAACTGCCGTCAACTGTACTCTGCAGCGTGTGCAGCAGGGAGATCTTAAACCAGCACCGTTCACTTCATCACAGCAAACCTCTCAGATGCCGAGTATGACTGAACGGGTGGCTGGGCCAGAGAAGTAAACTTTAAAAATGCAAATCTCTCCAGAAGGGGAAAAAAAAAAAAACCACACAGGACTCCACCAGAATTCCACCTTTCGGAACCTATGATGGATACCTAAAGGCCACCTCCTCAAGCAGGCTCTATTTAATGACTAAAACTGTCTGCTTACATTTTCCAGGATCCATGAAACAGGTTGTTTAAAAAAAAAAAGCAAAATGGAATTTTTTCTTCCCCCATCATTAAAGAAAACGGGAGGGTGAGAGGGTGCAGGAGAACAAGCATTCCCCTCCCAGCACAAAAAGAACTACATTTCTGTTTGGATGAATAATGTAACGCTAGAAAGCTTTGAATCTGAAAGAGAACCATTAAATTCTATCAAGAGTTTTCCAAAGTAAGAAAGCAATGCCCTTAGAAAAAGAAAGTCTAAATCTTTCAAGGAAAAAAAGAAAAGATATGAAATGTGATTAGTACCGATACTGAAATTAAAAAGAAAGCGTCTATAAAAACTCAATTGTCTTCAAACAAAGCTTACACTTTTGGCTATGGATAGTATTTTTAGAACTGGGCTTTCTCTGGAGAGTTGAACGTATGCAAATGCACAAAGCCCAGACACACACACACACACACACACACACACACACACACACACACGCTATACCTTTGCACGACACTGGCATTTTATTATTTAATTAAAGTACTCTTATTTTTCTAGCTCACGCATGCCTCCCTTGAGACGGCTTTGCTGTTAGCCTGCTGGCCTTGACTTTCAGCCAAAAACAATTCAGAAACAAAAAGGGACAACAAATCATATTTTCACAGACATTTTTATCCCTCAATACAACCCTGTTTTCACACAACATCCTACAGCCCCTATGAAAACTATAATTTAGGGCAGTAGCCACCCAAAACCTAGGATCTGACACATGGCTGCACGAAGCATTTCCAGTGTAAGAAATTCTCAAGTTCTTAATTGCAAATAAACTCTTTTGATAGAACCACTTTCCCCGACATCACTGGTTTGCAAACAGTGCCACTGGTACCGGCTGATGGATGAAAAAAAAATAACAACAAGCCAGAGAATACAGTGCTGATACGATGAGGTGTTTATGACTTCCGCGCTCGGTGTTATTTCATTACTTTGTAAGAGAGTCAGGCATCGAAAGATTTTCGGTGCCTCAGTGCCCCAGCCTCTAATGCATCACCTAATTTACAAAACACACTGATTCACCAGGCTCATTCTCTCAACCCTTCCCCAAAGAGAGACTCTCACTTACCTGGTGGCAACCCTGTAAATTCGATTCTCTCCCATAAGATGAGTAGGAGCCCCTTTCTGTTTTACCTGCCAAGAGAAACAACAACAACAAAAAAGTGTAAATTGTGTTTTTCCTTAAAAAAAAAAAAATCTCCTTCAGGTAACAGACATCCACTTCTCTTCCCCGATGTTTACATACGAAAAGTAGGCACTACTGGCAATGTATGCAAGCAAGGCAGAGAATAACACTTCCCCACGCTGGCTATGCTAAACTGGAAAAAAAATATCCTTCATTCCTATTCTTAGCCAAACTGCTCCACACTTCCAAAAACTGTCATTCCAATGGCCTCCACTTTCTCTAACAAACAAATTGTCATTCCTTATTTTCACTTTCTTTCTCGCTCACAAAATTTACACAATTTCATTTTTATTTACACAGCAGGCACATTATCTATGTAATGACCCTAGCCTAGTCATTCCCATTGATTACATTGACACTTAATGGTGAGGCCAAAGCTAATCAATCAGGACTCTCCAGATGGTGAATAAAGCAAAGAAACTATTCACAATTCTGGGTCTCTCTTCCCCTCTCTCTCTCTTTCTCTCTCTCTCTCTCTTATTTAAACTCCCTTTCCCAGGAGTAAAGACCATCATGGTCAAGATGATGATGGAATTTACATTTGGGAAAGAGGACTGTGGAAAAACTGCCCACTCTGAGGCCAACTTCAGGTTCTACCAGTAGACTCAGCAGAATACGGGATAATGGAACATCAATGTCTTATTCTGATTCTAACACTCTGGTTTTTTATCTGTAGACTCCTCTACAGAGATGTACAGAGCCATATCTAATCTAAGGGTAAAAATCAAGGCAGCTCATGTTTCTTTTAAAAAGTATGTTGAGCCTTAATTGTCAGGAGGAAAACAATGAAAACACCTTACAAGAGATCCAACCAGTAGAACATACCTAGCGACACATAAAGAATTGTTACAGAGAACAGTCCACACTAGGACCATAAAAAGGGCTCGTCCCGCCCACAACACAAAGCCCACCCCGTCCAAGATGGAAGGATGTGTCCTTCCCTTCAGACCAGAGCTTAAGGTACATGGTCCTCTTTACCCAGGACTATACTATTCTTTCTCCCAATGGGAAAATTCAAAACTAGTATTTTGAGAGGCTGGATGGATCCTTCGGAGTTCATAACACCCAAGTTTTTTCCCCTTGACTCAAGTTGACATAAATGTTACAAGCAGCAGTGTTCAACTGTAATCTTTGAGTTTAATGACAATGCTATGAGGGCATGCCTTTCTGACACCACACAAGGAATCTGCCTTTGATAAATCTTAAAACTAGTCAAAAGCTCACCTTGTATATGAGTCACTATAGACATAAAACAGAAGATGATTTTTGAAGGAAGTCAAACCTGAGTCTTAACATCAACCCTCTTCCCCATCAGTATCTCAAACTTGGGGACACACTCCCACCACCCAACTTCTGGCACAGTATTAAGTGCAAAGCAGAAAATCAATGACCATATCAGTTTCAGTCCAATGAAACAGGACACCAACTCACATATTCAATCCTGGGAGGTCTAAGAGAATAACTTTCATTGTATAAGGATTTTACATTGAAGAAGAGATTCATTTGCCCGTTTTAGAAGTATAAATGGTCATAAAGACCTATTTATTCTTCTGTGTCAGATGGAAGCTACTTATAGTCTTTAACTTCTCTTTATACATATTAGTAACAGAAAAAAACCCAACTCGATCTTTATGAGTTATCAAATGATGTCTGTCCTTCCTGAAGCTCTCACATCTACAAAGCTTTAATACAACCAGGACATGGTTCACTTGGACACAATATCCACTTGTTTAGCAACTAGAAAGACAAGTAGAGAGGTAGGTAGATATGCAGGCAAGCAGAGAGACAGAAAGAGACACAGGTAAGGTAGAATTTACTCTGACTTCCGAGGAAACTGGGTATCTAGTGTCCTGTTCTGGTGACTTCCAGAAATGGGAAGGAAGAAAGGCGATCTATTTCTTTCTCTAGAAGGAGTTACGGAAGCCATCTCCTACAGAATTTCACCACCTGGCATTATTTCCCAACCTGACTCCTGCATATAGACCTGAAGAGATGAATTTGCCTATCAGAACTTGTCTCAATTCATATATATATATATATATATATATGTATATACATACACACACACACACACACACATACACACACATATATAAAGTTAGGTCCGTTTCTTTCATTCTTTTAAAGGTAGAGAGGGGGTCCATGCAAGTAGTAAGGATGTGAGAGAGAAAGAGAATGTGACTCAATAAACAGGGGAGAGAAGAGAGAGGAAAAGAGGGAAACGAAGGGAGGACAGCCGACTGGAAAGCACAGGGGTGGGCAGAGAGCAGAGGAGGGGGAAGAGCCGAGCAGGGATGCAGGCGGCGCAGAGTCCCCAAAGTGCTCTTGGCTACACGGACCCAACATTCTTTACTATCATATCAGATACAGACTGCTTAATCTTAATTTTGCTTGTTAAAAAATATTTATCCAGATACAAAAATAAACCCACTGCAAATTACAAGTTGTCAGGGTTAAAAATCTACTCCTGTTTGTGTGGGGGAGGACAAGAGACCAGCATAGACATGAATCATTCTCAGTAATTTGAGTGTTTCCATGACATCAGTGGGCACCCGTCCAGGACTCTGTCGAAGTCTGTGAGGTACCGAAGAGGCAGCACAGCCAGCAGGAGGCTGGGAGGTGCACTTCTCCCCCCCCCCTTTTTTTAGGATTATATTCCTTGTAAAGATTTCATCTGTGACATCCACTTTTACCATCAAATAGATCGCTCCAGAGATCCTGAGCAAACACATGTCATTCTGATAGTGTAAACCTTTAACTTTATTACATCTTTTTGTTCCCAAAATCAACTATAAATCTGTCCTTAGAGCTCAAATCCCTGTTTGGGAGCAAAACAATCAGGGACATGGACTGTGGGTAAACCCAAGCACCTTCTCAAGCCTATCTTATCTACTCTACTAATTTCCTAATGACAAAAAGCAGCCATTTTACAATGGCACCTCACTTCCAGGGAGAAAAAAATATACACATCTTTTGTATAAACTGTCCACTAAAAATTAGGTATGATCTTGATGTCAGTCTTCTGCTTAAAATGCTCAGGAACATTTGTTTCAGATAATAAAATTCTCAAGAGCACTGATAACATGTTTGAGTAGGATCTTTAAGTAACTATCTGTGCTCGTGAACACAAAAGCTCCTAAATATGTGTGTTTACTCTATGCCAGGCATGGATTTTTGTCACTTATACCCAGTGGCTGGCGCGGACAGCTTCTTTCCTCCATTCTTCACCACCGACCTCCCCCCTCATCCCCACGATCACAACGGAGCTTTGAAAGAGCTCAAGATTCTATTTTTCCAATATTTAAAAGAGATAGCAGTGATGAACAAACCCGGCGCGATCACTGCGGAATTTTCGAGACAACCCTCCAGTACTAGAATGCGACAGCCGCTGCGGATATTTTTTGGCACCAAGACAAGGGTGGCAGTGCCAAGCCCCATGGCTAAAAGTACTCAAAAGAGGCATAAGGGCAGCATTAATCGCTCAAGTCTTTTACTGCATGGAGTACTGTTGTCCATATTTTAAAAACTAAAAGTACCCGTTAGTAACATTTGTCGTCTGCCCACCAAGGGGGTGGTGGTGGTGGGGACTCTGAAATATACACCAGAAACAAATCTTGTCAAGCATTTGATTCATTTTTATACCTAAAAGGACCAAATGTTAAATTTTGCTGCTGGTGACGATTTGCCGTGCATGAAACGAATAATATGACCTAATAGGCTACACTGAAGGCTGAATGAAAGCTACAAGAGAGGATTTCATAAACGAAGTCGACATATTGGCTAAACAACTTTCTTCTGCAAAAATGATGTATACAAGGAACATGTAATGCTATGTCACAATTTTTTAAATTAAGCAAGAAAAACGCTGTAAATGAGCAGACACAACATCCGTCAATCAATCCTTCTAAAGACAAAGGAGCTCAACTCGCAGCCCCTTCTCTAGAACAAGTCGGCATCTACAGTGAGCAAACAATCCGGAAAGTCAACACGTGTTTTGTCCAAATTGAACCCATCAGCTGTTAAAAACCTATATTTAAATTTGATTATTAAAAATGACACCAATGGGCAATCAATAAAGGAGTCACTTGCTTTTTCTGTTGCCCTTGAAAAACTCAAAGCTAAGCAGAAAATATAAGCTGTTCCCATTTATTTTTAAAGACCAATCCTTTTGCTGATTTATTCGATTGTTCTTTATCTTGCTGCCTCATGAAGGATAAAGAAAAAAAAATTTAATGCGGGGGTCGGGGGGAGTATGATGAACAAATATCTATAATTCAAAATCCAATACTTTTATATTCTTACATAATTTTCCATTTGACTCCTAATTTGCCTTACAATCTATTTATTGCAAGGGAATGCCATAGGAAATGACTGAGAATGAAAGTGTTACATGAAGGAAAAAAGTGGTATCATAAATTCATTAATTCACAAGGACACATCTAAGAAGTATCACCTTTGGCAGATTACTACACCTAAACAGTTCTAATCCATTTGGAGGGAGTGAGAGACAGGCAAGAACAACTTATCCATAATATGATTTCTGGAGATAAGCTGAGACACAGATGAGCCCACGGGTGGTTGACCCATAGGATAACAATAGGTTGTGTTTGGGTTTCTAGCTTTTCATTCGTACAAGGCCACTTTTAATATTACATGTAAATGGTAAGTATTTCACCAACAACCAAACAAGATGCACTATACACTGGAAAACATCCTCCTGTGAAAAGCCTTGATTTAAAAAAACAAAAACAAAAAAAAAGTGACCTGATGTTGTAGGACAATACCCAGCAAGGTTATTCCATTGCTAATCCTCATTCTGGCAACTGAAGAACCAGCCCTTTGTTCTCTGTCACCAGACTAAGGAGCTCATCCCAACCCTGTTTGAGTTGGATTAAATCTCTGTCCCTGCCCTCAGCCCATCCTTGGTTACCCTATCATCTGGGGGTGGGAGGCATACTGAAAAGAGTATTTCATTAAACAATAACTGGAAGAGTAGTTCCAAAAATATACATGAGGTTATTTGTAATTTACAGTTCTTTCATCTTTCCCATGCCTACCTTTCTCTCTCTTGTCCACACGATACCCGAGTTCTTATCACGTATCCCCACTACACAAAGAGGTTATGTAGACGTTCATTCAATCTACACAAGAACCAACCCTGTGAGGCACATAATATAAACACCATTTTACAGATGAGAAAATTGAGGAACAGAAAACTGCCCAAGCTCACAAAGGCTGCACCGGTTAGACGCAGGATTCAAACCCTGGCAGCTGGATTCCCAAGGCTGGACTCTTCGTACTATTCTGTGCTGCCGGAATTTAAACTCGGGCAGAAAAAAAAAAAAGAAAAAGAAAAACTACAAATACATGAGAAGCCCAATTCTGAAGACTCAAATCCCAGAGCTCAAAACACTCATGAATTTGATATGAAATTAATGAAAGTGTCTTAGAGGTGGTGATAATTTACATTTACATGGTGTTTTATTCCTAAAAGGTCTCTAGGTACTTAATAGCTGTGCAAATAATGTACACCAGAACCTGTGACTTCATGAAAAAATCTGCAACCATCTCCAAAACAACTGGAAGCAACTGACTGACAAAAACGTGGCTGCAAACACACGTCACTTGTGAAGAACATGAGTTCAAACCAATGAAGAAAAGAAGAGTGAAAGTAAAAATACAGCCACAGGACCAGACCAGACAGCACACTAGTGTCTTCTGTGGAGTGACAGCCCCACAACGGGCTCCGGAAACCAAACAGGAGGCAAACTAAAAAGCCCAGGAAATGTTACAAGCTGCCTATATATCTCTTTTGACCCCCAGACATTTACACTGGATCTTAGCATGTGAAATCCTCTGAAAAAAATCCTGTAGTGAAGACATTTAATTTCAGTTAATATCTTTTTTAACTTCACTTTTAAATTTTAATCAAACATTTTATTTAATCCAATACATCCAAACTATTACCATTTTGACACGCAGTCTTTCCTAAATCCATTTGAATACACATACCTGCCCTTGTCTTTTTGCCTACTGACACAAATCCTGAGGAATCTGAGAAACCACTCTTTAAAAACTTAACATTTAAAAGAATGCCCTGGGTTACTGTATTTGCAATTTTCTATCAAATAAATAAGGTTAAAATTTGAATTTTATTTTAATTGACCTAAAAATACTTGTGTTTTGTTGTGATGTTTCCACGAATATACACCTCTCTGGTTCTGACTAGCCAGTCAATCTTAATTTTCCCTGATCCGAGCTTGGAGGTGACAGTCTGGGTTTACAAGAAACCAGAAACTGACGTTATTTTCCTTATTTCTAAAATACAGAGAAGACCACTGGTTCTTTCCTGTAGAATCCTACTATACTTTTAAAATCCAAATTTAATAAATTTCATGCTAAAAGAGTTACAACTCAATTTCAGCAGATAAAATAGTCATTCCACAGTCTAGAAAATTCTCTTCCTCCACTTCATCCTAAATTGAGAGCAGAAAGAAAACTCAGAGGAGAAGTGACGGGGCACACAGTTTGCAGCACAGAATGGTGAGCCACGGAGACCGAATCATTTCCCAGGAAAGACTAACTCCAGTCCTTCCTGTAACTGATGTTCTGAAACCATCAAAACAGAACACTCGGTAGTAACTAGAGCTCTGACCTTGGAAAATTATGAGTTTTTAGCTGCTTTCTGTCATTGATTCACCTCATCTCGTCTAGACAGTGCCTTCAAAACAGTGGGTGTACCAAAATTCCAGATATACTTAAGAGTATCTTGAGGTACCACCAAAACTCTTCCTTTGGGGGGATTCTAAACATGGTTGAGAATCTACATTCAATTCTCCTTGAAGCCCTCACATTTGTAAAGCATTATATAGTATGTACAGTAAAGACAACAAGACCCCAAGAGTTCCTTAGATGGCCATTTTACCCCCATGTTTACAGTGCATACATGCGCTCAGTCGAGTTCAACTATTTGCGATCCCATGGACTGCAGTCCACCAGGCTCCTCTGTCCATGGGATTTCCCAGGCAAAAATACAGGAGTGGGTTGCTATTTCATCCTCCAGGGGATCTTCCTGAGCCAGGGCTCAAACCCACATCTCTGTCTCCTGCACTGGCAGGTAGATTCTTTACCACTGACTCAACTGGGAAGCCCTATGTTTATAGCAAAAGTTACTAAAATTCAGAAAAGGTGGGGAATTTCCTGGCGATCCAGTGGTTAGAACTCTGTGCTTTCACTGCCAAGGGCGCTGGTTCATTATCTGGTTAGGGAACTAAGATCTCACAAGCCCCGTGGCCAAAAAATAAAAAGGGCAACCAACTTCTAACAAATAAAAGAGGTTGTACAGATATTAAGAGACAAAGCTAGAACCTAAATAATCAATTCCTGTACCAAAATCTGTTTTTACAATATGCCACCTTTATTACCCATAGCTATTGTGGTAACAAAGGTGACTCCACTCGCCTTTTTCTCACTATGTAGCACAGCCCTCTCCTCAATTTGTAGTAGGTAGAAGAAGCGTTCTCCAGTCCTTTGATGAATGAAAATGTGAGAATGGGTCACATTTTGAGTGACCATCCTCTGGGACACCAAAAATCCCCTTTTCAATGCAAAATGAAAAGTATTGTCTTAGATTATTTGGCCCACCCCGGACAACAGTTGGGATCATCCCCTCCCTCACGCTTAGGAGACGTGCCCACAGTATCAACTGAAAGCATGTGAGCTTTATTCTTTCTTTTCCCAATGCAGGAAAATCTTTTATTGAAAATAACACTAATTCCACCGAGTGTGCAATTAATCAATGTAATCATGGGGATAACTTAGCTGTTTGGGGAGGTGTGTCAAATAACTCTTTAAGGCCACTAAAGTGCCACTTGAGTCACCAGAGTAATGATTTTCTGAATCAGCAATTTATACAAGGGTCCCCTAGGGGCCTGAAGAACTAACGCTAACCCTGAAATCACTCAACTTACTTCTAACGAGTAACTTATCACTGGCTTGACGTGAATAAGATCTCAATGGTTCTGCCCGCCCTATTATATATTTTTATTGCAGTTAAGTGTCTACAGTGTCTGGGCATAACCAAGTCAATGAAGGGCTCGGTCCGGCTTCTGAAGAAACATCATATACATCTGAAGTTTTGCTTTTGACAAAATGTAATCATTTTGCATAGAAAAATGAAACACAAGGTCAAGCTTGCAACATACACTGAAGGCATCAGAAGCACACAGAAACAAAATGTTTCTGTTGTCATCCTAGAAGGAAAGAAGACACAGGATCGGGGTGGAGGAAATCAAGCCCCTCAAATCAGTTCTATGGCTCAGACACCCCTGCCAGTCATGAGAACTGTCGGAGGTCTTTTCTTAAAACAGATACCTGGGTTCTCCACCCCAGGGGACTTGCAATCAGTGGAACAGAGTCCAGAATATCTATTTAAAAAAAAAAAACAATAAATTTCACTGGTTAGTCTAACAGGCCAGGGGTAAGAATAACCAATTTAAGTGAACTGATTCGATCTTTAAGGTTATATCAGATGCTGCTGCTACTGCTAAGTCACTTTAGTTGTGTCCGACTCTGTGCAACCCCATAGATGGCAGCCCACTAGGCTTCTCTGTCCCTGGGATTCTCCAGGCAAGAGTACTGGAGTGGGCTGCCATTGCCGGGAGATAACAAAAAAAAAAAAAAAAAATCAATGACTATCTAATCTAACCTGTTTAACTGGGTTTTGAAACAAGAGTTGATCAACAAGAGTTGATCGCCAAGACTCTTTCAGTTACATTCTGCAAGCTGGAGAAACTTTTTTCTGACAGCGTATTAGGCCTCTAAGTTTGTTCATCTCCACTCATGAAGATTAGTTGTTTTAAAGAAATATATCTCACATTACCACAGAGATAGCTCTCAAACACAATAGGATCCCAAGACACAAGTATCCTCGAGGTAAAAGGACATTCCTCTTCAGCCAGGCCCAGGGGCCACTGCTCTGAAAGTACCCCCCCTTCCTGCCCTAAGGAAGAAGTCACCTTTAGACTTCGAGGATCAACTCAGGGAACCCGACTTGATTTCTTAACCTAAAAGGACGCTCCCACCCATGAATTCGGCATGTTCATGCTCTACGGAAGCATGGAGTGTTTGCTCTGGGAGAGAATCTGGTCTTCTGATTCCTCTGGAGGAGACTGATGACATTTCTGACTAAATGCAGCAGAGACAACATCCTATAAAGTAAGACTTTGTTGCCCCGCTCAATTATTTGGAATTTATCAGCAAATTTTAAGAAAATCAGCAGTTACATTTTACCTTGCAATCTGCTTTTAGCGATACATTATGTACCGCCCAGTAAACTGATGTTCTAAAAGAGTCTCACACGTTTGTGTGTGTGTTAGTCGCTCAGTCGTGTCCAACTCTTTGTGATCCCAAGGACTGCAGCCTGCCAGGCTTCTCTGTCCATGGGATTCTCCAGGCAAGAATACTGGAGTGGGTTGCCATTTCCTTCTCCAGGGGATCTTCCTGACCCAGGGATTGAACCTGGGTCTCCTGCATCGCAGGAAGACTCTACCATCTGAGTCATCAGGAAAGTTTCACTAATATCAACTGTTCAAAATAATAAGGACCAAACTGAATTTGGCACGTCAGCACAGAAAACAGAAGAAAGACGTAGTCTTATGTTTATTATAAAGCGTGTATCCAGGGAAATCACACATTTGAGCACCATCTCGTGTAGGGGATGGCCTCACTTTTCAAGCTGAGCTCACAACTAACAATTAGAATACAACCACTATCATCCCTTAAAAGAAGCAAGACACATTTGATATGAAACTCAAGAATGCGCAAAAATAAAGAAGGTGGGGGGGGGGTTCATGAAAATTTTAAATACAGCTTTACATACGTGCAATAAAATAAGTATTATACTTACATGTATATATGTATATATATATGTATACATATATATATGTATATAAGTAGCATTTTTAACCTCAAATAGAAGAGAATCTGAGTGTCATTCATAGATGCACCTATAATATATTAGATGACATTTCTCTAGTCTTAAGACTTACAGAGTTCATATTCCCTAAATATACACTGCTGAAAAGTTGTGGTGAAATAGCCCATAATTCAGAATACAATTCAGGGCATTCACAGAGCAGACAAAGACGAGGAAGACTGCTAACCATTGAGCCTGCCCTTCAAGATCAACTTTAAAAGAATGGCCCCATTACAAACAAGCTGGGAGGGAAACAGGACCAAACTACTCAAGAGCCCAACTCCCTTGTTAAAGGAAGGTGATGGTTCACAAACAAAATTACACAAACCACTGAGCCCCACACTATAGCGTTTAAGGAAAACCTCCCAATTACTGAATATATGAGCATGACTAAATCAAGAGAGGAAGGCGGGGGCCACAGGAAGGAAGGGGAGAGGCAGAGGAAGGGATGATGAGGGAGAAGGAGGAATGGAGGAAGGAGAGAGAAGGGGCGTAGTCACAACAGTGACCGCATCCTAGCAAAACATGCAAGAATATACAATCCACCACGTGGAACAGATGTTTACAGACAGCAATTTTGAATTCTGAAGCTTGCAAAAATGGTCCTCTGAACCTGAAAGAGGCCCAAAAAACATAAAGAGTCGGGAATAAATATTGTTGGGTGCCTGCGTACAACTAGCACGTGTTAGCTGATGGTATGTTAACGACAGACACTGTTCTCAGGAACTCGACTCAAACTGTGCAATGGCCTATATGGGAACAGAATCTAAAAGGGTGGATATAGGTCTCTGTATAACTGATTTACCTTGCTGCCCAGCTGAAACTAACACAACGGTATAAATCAACTATACTTCAATAAAAATTATTTTTTTTAAATAAATGTTTATTTACAAAAGAGAGTAGATAGGTGAAATGCCAGGGAGGAACCCCGGTAATGTACATTGTCAGGGGTACAACAGGAATACTGAGAAGCATAGAGAGCACCAAACGCAACCTCAGCGTGGGAACAGGCAACAGCAGGATACGCCATTAGAACAAAGTTACTGGTTATCTGTGAGAATGCCGTCTGTAGCTATTTGACAATGTTAAGTAAATCAAAACAAATAATAACTTACACCTTTATAATTTACCCATAATAAGTTTTAAGGTAACTGATGGCTAAAATTGGAAAGCTGGAAAACTGTAAATAACTTAGAAGACATTTCCCAACTTCTCTAGCTCTAGTTCTCCGATCATTCATATTCTAGGGAGCTGGTTGGGGAGTTTTGATGGAATTTGCTTATTATGAATTAGGGAAATTTGCAAAGACAAAGGAACTGCAGAGAGCTAAAAAATTCTCGCCACAAAATGACCACGTAATGGACTCAAGGCATTTCAGAGATAATGTAGAAACCACTTACACATAGTTTATTTTTATAAAGAAGTTGATGGAAACTTATCAACAATAACTGCTGCTATTTTAAAGACCTATTCATTACAAAGAGCTTTGGTCTTTACTACCAAGTCTCCACCCAAGTCATGGCGCAGAGGTGAGAGGTCCCCTCTGTACCTGCCCTCGTACATGTCACTCCTGCAACCTGACAGCGTCAGTAACCTGCTCCCTTCGCATCCTACACTCTAGAAACAACAACCAAAAGCAGCCAAACAAAACAAGAAAGGTTCCACTCAAACTCTGATTTTTCTCAATGTCTGCCAGGGAGAACAGCTTAATTTGGTCTGCAAGGACACCAAAAATGCCTTCATAAAACATTAAGATGTAAATACAGACTCATTTTCCTTCACAAAGCAAGTAAAAACAGTTAAGCCTATGAAGGGGTTCTCTACCAGGCATTAGCTATATACAAAGAGTCGTGTTTCAAAATTTCAATGATCTATCCTTTTAAAGTCCATGCCCAACTTAGGAAACAAGAATTCTTCTTGAGTGGAAACAGGCAAGGAGGAGTTAGGAAAGCAACAGGAAAATGATTAATGGTCATCTGAAAACAACCACTTAATAACTCAAGAGTGATGTATACTTCACATGTTATTTGAGCTGCCTAGAGTCTCATATTTAGAAAAAGGAAACTCCCCCCAAAACCCCAAGCAAACAAACAAACAAAAAAAATCCCTTCATTTCTTAATAATTAACTGCCATACTCAGTATTAACCTACAACTTTATAATCACTACAAATATCTGGTTGTATAAAAAATACCAAAACAAAACAAAAAACAACAAAAAGCCAACCTTGAAAAGTAAAAGAAATTAAGAACCCATCATACCAGTCAGTGCCAATTTAAGTAGCCAGCAGAGGGCGCACAAACCCCAACAAGAGCTGGCTCTGGCCAGGTACCACCCAAACTCATCTCAGACTAAATGTGACCAAAATTTGCATACAGGAAGGAGGGACATCATGCTATCATGAAATCGCTAAAACTAACTAACGTGCTCAGTTTAGGATCAGTGAGAAATACACACAAGTATACTTTATTATTCAACACTGACATCAACATTTCTTAACAGCTTCATGGAAAGGTGTTCATTAAAAAGAAATAATTCTTCTTTGTATACAAGTTAACTTTTATCAGTTTTCAAGGCCACTGTAGTGTTTATAGGTGTATATGAAGAATTATCTAGAAAACATAAATTTGTAGGAGTACATTAAATATTGAATTTCTAATACATAAACACATAGGTTTTGGTAAGTATATTAAATTACCCTTTGCCAAAAGACAGTTTCTTTTAGAGTAATTCCATGTGTCATATACAAATCTATTGATTTTTGTAACCCTAGAGCAATCAAATATGTACCATTTTACAGTTAAATTGAGACACATAAGTTACTTATTTTCCCACTGGTTTGTGCTTGATTATTTTTAAGTTGTCATTCTGGGTCTCTGTATTATAATATTAGCCTTGGAGTTACAGGAGATTACACCAGAAGAGTACCTCGCAGCTATGTATAAACACATACATGTAGAAAGAGCACTCGGTTTATTCCTTAAAGTCACAAACTCTTCCTAAATCTTTTCGAGCTTTTGATTTCAGCAGCAGTATCACAAACTGAAAAATAATATGAATTACCTCATGAAAGCAACAAATTAAAACCAACATCAGATACTGTATTTTTTACATTTGCAAATAAAAGTTAAATAATCAGGATGTCCAGTCTCTCATTTCAAGCACATCAGAACAAACAGAAGGTTTGCACTTAAGTTTCAAGATGGAAAGCTTAGTAGCATAATTAACTGCTACTTGTCCATCTACCTAAAAGATCGTTTCAACCTCACCTCACTCAGCGAACAAAAACAATGAATCCACATAGCGTCGCCATCAGGTTGATTTTTTTTTTTTTCAAGCATTCTTGGTAGAATTGAGAGTTGAACTTAATTTACACCCTCTACCAACCAGGTGGTTTAGGTTACATGTAGGTCATGGTAAATAATACTTATCCTTTGGCTGATATGGCTGTACCGTTTTTGCATAAGTTAAAATGATGATGGTTTATTATTCCTAAGCACTCAATTCTGAAATGTTTACACAATCTGTTAAGTCCAGGCAAATTTAAATGATTCTGACATGCAGCCTGCTAAGGCCAGTGACGGGGATAATGCCTCTTTACGTGGGTAAAATTTCGTGGCATATAGGTCACTCTCTTAAGGGGAATCAACTGTGTGTCTCTTCTTTGCATTTCCACCACAATCCTTCATCCTGCAGCCTGGAGCTGAGAGTGAAATGCAAGAAAGGAGCCGAATGCTCAAAGCAAAAATCTGCTTCCAGGACAATCCATTATATCTGACAAGTTAAATGTTCCATGGTAGGCCATATGGCATCAGAGCAGGCCCGGCGATGGAAGAGGGGAACTCAGCAAATGCATCACAATTAAGGAGTTTGGCTACAGACCTTACTTTGAATTACTTTATTTTTTTAATAAATTTTAAATGCTGTCCCCCCAATGTGTAGCTGAATCCCGTTCCTGGGATCATTTTTAAAGGAGTCCCATGATTTTGTTCTCCTCTCCTGACTGTCAGTGCTGAACTCTAAAAGGCACACAGGGCCATTTTCATCACAGGAAGTTTCACAGAGGAAGACCTGTAGATTCGTTTCAAAACTTTCCAGACAAATAATATGTAGAGCCGCTCTGTTCACTCAATTAGATGTCAACGAAACTGGTCATTGAAATGGGACATTTACATGAATCTGAGAGAACGTTAAAGGAAACTGGTTTCCATTTTTAAGTCCAAAAAATCTGAAAAGCTGTAGAGTCATAACTCTACAAGCACGTTTCGGTTTCTTCTCTGGTTTACTTAATATTTACCAGACTAATGGACTAAGACTGCCTCCGCTAAACTGAGCTCCTCCTAACACTGCCCCAGAAAGGAAATTGGCCTACTTCTGCTAACTCCATGTTCCAGAGGCAAGTCTTAGATGCTTTCTAAGATGTTGATTAAAATCAGGTTGTCTATAAAAATAAACATTTGTTGTTAGAAACATTGTAATGTAAATACAATTTGTATTATAATCAAGGTATGCATTAAGGGAGAAGAAGATGAAATTAATGAAATGACCAAAATAGCATAATTAGACCACAGTATTTCATTATAATATTCATTTCAGTAAGGAAAACAAATCCTTTCTGAAGAATTCTCAGGAA
This sequence comes from Oryx dammah, assembly GCF_014754425.2. Taxonomy (NCBI): domain Eukaryota; kingdom Metazoa; phylum Chordata; class Mammalia; order Artiodactyla; family Bovidae; genus Oryx; species Oryx dammah. Next base: position 7,186,848 of record NW_024070206.1, on the reverse strand, counting down.
GTGAACTGAACCTGTAATAAAAACAGGAAAAGCTTTCTACATAAATGTCCAAACTCATGTGGTCCAGTGTCAAACAGGAATTTTATCAATACCCTCACTTCCTGGGGCTAACAACTTCTCGAGCAAATTTACATATAATATGGTACGTGTTTGTATGTGTTTCTGTGTGTGTGTATAAACTGTAATGGGTGGGTTTTTTCTAAACAATAATGACTATCGTTTATGTATTCACACTGGTTTGCAAACATGAAATTCATAATGATTAAAAGAAACATGGATGTAGCTTTCTGAAGAAGACACTAAGACTCATTTCCCTAAACTATTTTCACTCACCATTTCTCCAGAGGGTCACTATTTCTCTCAAATGTACCCACTTCGGCCTTAATTAGGAATAACATTATTTCAAACAGCATATCCAGCAACTTTCTAAAAATGGGTCACTTTGCTTCATGTGTAAAATTATAAACACATTATCTAGTGGTCCTAAATTTATTATTTGTTATGGTACACTTATATTTGTATCTCATTTATATTTCAATATGAAACAACTTATTAAATCATGAAGATGGTTATGTGGGTTATGACTGGCGATCTATTAAAAATCAATTGTTACAGCTCTTTTTATTTTACCAAGTGCTTTCACATACATGCTCTTATACGCTTCATCATAATTAAGTATCATAACTATTATTATAATATTTTCATTCTATATGTGAGAAAAAAGGCAGACTGAGAGAGGTTACTTTATTTGTCTAAGGGCACACAGCCACATGATGGAGGAACCACATCTTTTGCCTAAGCCTACCTCTAATGTCACAGTGTACTGGCGTGTACTTCCCCATACGTGAGGAAGTATGACCACTGTTGAAAAGATACAGGCAAGTATTCCTTAGGAATTTAAGTATATTTACTATACATTTTTACTTCTTATTCAAGAAAAGTGGCCAATTTTTTTTCGTATTGTGATAGTACCAGTATGAAAAAGACACCAGAATCTCCATGCTTGGGTTTCCTAGGAGGAATGAACACCTACTCAAACACAACTACACTTACATACGAGCACACACACACACACAAAATGCAGCCATGCACACCGCAACACCAACGAAGTGCACTGGGCCAGCGTGTACTGTAGATCCTATTTCTGTATCTCCAGATCCACATTTTTATTACTAATTAAAATGTCCAGATGGTAAAATAACACCTGATCCAGGGGGCTTTTAAGTACAGTAATTGTCAACGCTCAACTCCTACATTGTTAACAAATGGGAAAATTGGCTACACTGAGTTTTATATGTACTATTTCCAACTTATCAGTGTAATGGAGTTAAAACTTTAATAATCTGAACACCAATATGTCCACATTAAATCCTTTACCAAGGAAAAAAGAGAAAGACCTGATATTCAAATCATCACCATTAAGAGAAAGCTATGGACTCCAGCAGAACTGCACATCACACCACGCCAATTCAGTTGTCTTTTACGGGGGGAAATACATAAAGGAGGAAAAGAACAAGGCTCTTTCCCTTCATCCTTTGTCTTATAGGTTCACTAAATCATAAATTTTGGATTTTTTTGTGCCTTTTAATTTGGGGGGAGTTTTTATACCACACGGAGGTACAGATCTATATCCCAAAGCAAAATGTCATTATATTACAAGCTTTTTAAAAATATGAATTTGGGCATGATCCCTAAAAGTCAGGTTAGGCCTTGGCTCATGAATAACATACTCCTGGAAATCACAAATGCTTTTAAAATATTTAAAGCACTTACTTCCTAGTCCTAAGTGGATTCATTTTTCCCTCAAACATTTTCTTTCTCTCTCTCTCTCTCTTTTTTTTTTTGCAAATATCTAGGCTGCTTTGATACGCAAATGTTCTCCCAAACATTTCCACCAGCCAGCCACTGAAATTTCTCCACAGACCCCAACCAATGGGAAAGTTTGCAAGGGAAATGCGAGAAGCAACTGGATGAGAACCCTGCCAGGAACCCTGGCTTCACTGGCCACAAACAAATGTGGATTTTGTTGCAATACCTGTGGCTGTTTTAGTGAAACAACTCCTTGAAAATTCTCAGTCATGGGGTAGTCATTCTCCTTGATTGAAGCAATAGCTTCTGGGGAGGGTAAAACCGATCTCCCACAGGTTTCCTATTTCAGAGTTCAATAACTTCAGGAAATGTGGCTTTGCACATGGACAGTGAAAAATCTCATCACTTGAAAAAAAAAAAACAAAACCCAAAGGAATTAACATCTGCAAAACAGGAAACAAAGAGCAAAGCAGGAGTGCCGTGACCAGGGTCCTACGTCTGAACAGGTACAATTTTAGGGGAGTGTTGCTACCTTCAGAAGTATTCTCTCTAGGGAATAAGCCAGGGAAGATGTCCCTAGAGCCCCCTTTATTACATAAATAACTCAAGAAACTACTTATGCAAATGAAAGATTTTTCTAGAAATAAAAACAAAAGAACAGCATTCAAAACTAACTTGTAAATACAGTACGATTACAATTACTATCAGTGAAAACAATCTCCAATACTCCCTTTCCCTTTCATGCTCCACTGCGTAAACACCCCCCCAAACCAGCTTTGAGAAATAATGGGATTCCTTGATAACAGGTCAACAAATCATTTCAAAGCATCTCCAGTCTGCTCAGACACAGAACCACCAGAGGCTAGCCACACTGAAAACAGAACCAAATCTCAGGATTCCGGTTGCTAACACCAGGCTGGGCATTACTGAGGAAGGCAGAAGTTGTAAATTTGGTGGGAGGAGAAACCTAACAGTGAATTTATCAAAGCCAGTGGAACGCTGAGCTTCTACAATTAAAGGGATCAGCTTCTCCACCACTAACCTGCTGGTCCACACTTGTTCCTTCACTTCTCCCATCACTTCCTCATTTACAGACACTGCTACTGCTGCTGCTGCTAAGTCGCTTCGGTCGTGTCCGACTCTGTGTGACCCCATAGACGGCAGCCCACCAGGCTCCGCCGTCCCTGGGATTCTCCAGGCAAGAACACTGGAGTGGGTTGCCATTTCCTTCTCCATTACAGATACTAGAAGTGGTCAAAGATTTCATCTGATGTGGGTTCGACAATAGCAACAAAGTGCCAAAAGCCACAGATTTTAATTGAGCCCCAAACACAGATCTGGGGGAGAAAAAGAACCAATCACAGCAGGAAGCGCTTTAAAAGAAAAAGTAGGGGGAAAGGAAGGATCATTTTGAGTAGTTACTCTGCACTCAGTTGTACTGTATGAAAAGAAAATTAAAAAGCTCTATATAATGTCAGAATTAACCTATCGTTTCAGATTGCTTACAGGTGAAATTCTACCATCTGGATGGGCAGTTTGCCCGTAAAAAAAGTAAACTAAAAGGAAAAAAACCCTTCTTCTGCCTGCTATTTTAACACAATAGATTTCAAAAGAAAAAGGATACGCACCATAATCTCCAGCTACTGACACACACATTTACACAACATGTGTGTACACACACACATTCATGTACAAGCTGTGACAAAACAAAAGCTGGAAAAAGCAAGAGTGCAATAAAATTCTGTTTCTTGGATCTCTAAAAGATAAATAAGGACTAAAAATCTAGCCTCTCAATTAAATCATAGGAAAGAAATTACATTAAAATTCTCATTAAATAACTCATGATACTTTCCATTTCACTGAAACACTCCAAAAAATAAAACCTAGCATATCAAAGTTTCTATCTTCTCCTAACGAGGCATATTTATATTCTTTCTTTACGCTGGGCTAGCAAGTTGGGGAATTACAACTTAACTTTAAACAAACAGGAAACTGCATCTTAGAAACTGCCTGGAGTTACATCATTTGAGAGTCAAAGCGCTTATATATTTGACAATTTTTAAAGGCATACGTTTTCATTCCCCTCTACTCTCAATCCTTATACAAACCTTTGTTTTCTTTCTTTTTTTTTTAATAAACATCTGCCTCAGCAGAAAGATTCAACTTAGTAATGATCATTTTTTAACCGGAAGATCAAATCTTGACATCCTGTCAAGAGTTCTAGGTTTTTTCTTTCTAATGTTAAGGGTGAGAGAGAACTTTTGGTTTAAGTTTAGGCTGGTCTGACAAAACATGGTACTAGGCTGGCACCAAATGGTTATTTGCGAACCTCCAGTCATACATTTTCAAAGCAGCACGCAGAGGGTTTATAAATTAATAGTTCTCTGTACTGAATGCCTGTCGATATCTCTGTCCTGGGGTTTCTGGGTATCCATTTGGATTGTACAGTGTCTCTTAAAATTACGTCTGAGGCCCAACACTAAACCAGAAGTGTTGAGTGAGAGAATTATGGGCGCATTCCCCAACTCTTACATTAAACCACAAATGGAGTAGATTAAAAAGAAAAAGCACAGGGGTGGGGGGAAACACATCATCCAAAAAAGGAAAAAAAAAAAAAAAAAACAAGAAACAACTTACCCTGAATAGAGAAATAGAGTACTTGCTTTTCTTTCGACCTTATGGGTAGCTTACACGGAAGGAGGCACCAGAAGATCGAAGCACAAATACATGATGAGGTGTCTCCAAAAACCAAGAGGATGAATAAACTGTCATGGCGTAAATTTGCCAGCCAGAGGACAGAACACAGCACGCTGGGGCTTGGCTGTCCTAACATGTTTTACTATGTAAATTTAAATAGTCTTGAAAGAGAAAAGAAGGGAAAGGTAGAGGGGTTTTTATCTTTAATATTAAAAAAAGAAGTTTGCCAGCAATTCTCATACTTGGGTCCCAAATAAAAGTACTTTCATGGCTGTTATTAAAAAAAAAAGAAGAAGAATCCAGTTCTTAGGCTAAAACTCATCCTATGTTTCCTATGATGGAAATTTAGGGGGGTGGTTTAAAGAGTTAAAGACTCCCTACCATTAATTTGCATCTGGTGCTTTTAGTGTGTGTGTGTGTTTTTTTCTTCCCTGAAAAGTTGGCAGAGCTGCCGATTTTCCATAATGCAAGCATTTGGGAATTGTGAGCGGAATGAAACCGATCCAATCTCCTGACTGCGACATGAATTTTCATTAATTACAACCTTGTCAGCAAAAGCATTATCAAAGCTGAATATGAAAATGCTAATGAGTCCTCATTTGCATATTTTTCTTTGTTGGAATGTCATTAATTATTACATTTTATGATGATGAATGCAGCTGTCGAAGCTCTCCGATGCATAATTAGCCATCAGAATGCCAGGAGCCGATCAGCATTTTTGGGTGAAAAAAAAACAAATTTCACTTCCACTCTCCCCCCATCCCAACACCACCCAACACACAGACACACACAGAGACACACACATGCACACACAGCTCTGATGACGACAGTCCTAAGGCCGGACTTTGGGGAAGTTGAAAAGGGCTCATTTAGAGAGAATTCATTTTTGCTTTAAATTTTTTTGGTTTTAGCGGTAACAGTCTTATACAATAGAAGCAGCTCTTAATAAAAAAAAAAATCGTTATTCCAGCTTAATTAATGCCACGCTTAATTATAACACCATGATGTCAGCGGTTTTAATTAAGTATTGGCTCCCTTACAGGAAAAAAAAAAAAAAAAAAAAGGAAACGGGGGAAAAAAAAAACCTCGTTGCAGTAAGAGTCACAGACTTGTGCAAATCATTTCTGCGATTTTTTGGTCTTCCGTGGTTCACTAACTGTTCAGATATTAACAGGCAGTATGCAAACTCCAGGCACACACGCGTGCGCAGGAGGGCGCACACACATGCGCATGCATGCAACACACACACACACACACACACACACCGCACACGCACTCACACACACACACACACCCCTCCCCAAGCAAAGGGGGAAACCCAGACCTGCTGCTACGATACTTGGACAGACTTTAGAGCTTACCTACTTGACCACTTTTTTGAGCTAAAGTGTAAGTGAAGATGACAAAACATAGCTCATCCTCTCTCAGCCGCTGGGAACGGTGTTTATAAGTAAAAAAAGAAAAACAACACAGAGCAGATGGGACCATTACACATGACCAAACCAATCAATCACAGATGAAGGGCCCAGGTGCAGCGCAGCCGTGCAACAACGCACCATTTCACAGTCTGTCAGACACACACACACGGTCGTCCATGAGTGACCCTCCTCAGCTCCCCCCGGACCTCATCTGGAGCGCTGCGCCCCTCTCGCCTGCCTCCGCTCCAACTGACGTCTTCATAATCGCCCTGTCTTTCTATCTGCTCTGGCTCCTGTGAAGAGAGGAGGATGGAAGGGCTGGCGACTGGGGGGGCGCTGGGGGTGTCATGGGGGATGGGGAGGAGGAGGTAGGGCAGGGGCTCCCGATATTGTCACTTGTGACGAGTCCAGCCTGCCTCCTTCTGCCATCCCCGCGGCCCCTCCCTCCCCGACCACCATCACCATCACTTCTTCAAACCATCATTAAGCTCATTAATTTTTAAGGGTGACTGCTTGGTTGCAGCACCCCAACTGTCTGCCATTAGACACAGAAATTCTGTTTGGGAGTTTCTTGCCTCTGAGGAAGGAAGATGTGGGTAGCTGCTCAAAGTCACCACTCGATGGAAATGTTAGAAATTAATTCATTGGAAGTGGTGAGCCATACTTTCCATGGTACCCTCTCCCAAAATGGGTTCAGGTAAAAGCCTTGCCACTGAGAAGCTTCCAGGGAGCCAACTGTGTCCTAACACGCTGTGTCTTAAATCACTGTCGTGGCCTTGGGAGTCCTATGTCACAGACTCACCCAGGAATCACTGAACCCAAATTAAATTGTACATTTGCAAGGGTCATGGGCTATCCTGGCAACACAACTAAAAAACCAACTCAGATATGACAAGTTGAGGATATGCTCCCTGTTTTAAACTCAGAATTCTTAATTCCTTGCCTAACTTTATGTGGCTTTCAGCTTTCCATTCCTTAACACACACACACACACACACATACACACACACTCTCCATGGGGAAGAAGGTAACAAATAACCAAGAGAATGGACTGAGGCTCACCTTTGAAAAAAAAATCTCACTACATCACCCCAGAAAAAGAGACTGGTTTTATTAATTCAAGACAGTCTTTAATCATGAACTCCTTCTTAAGCCTAGATAATTTACAACCAAGTTTTTGAGATATATTGATAGAGCACAAATATTATAAGGAATCAGCTCTATTTACTCAAAGAACTGAAAAAGGACACTTTGCTCAGTTTTCTGAGATGACTGCTCATCCAGTGATTGAATGTTCTCAATAGTTTCTAATTTATTTTGCCCATTTGGAGATGAGAAGGAGTTTAGGGAAGTACTCAAACCTTACAAAGGACAACGATATGACTGCAAAACAGCTTAAGGGACTTATGTCCCAAAATGCTTATGACATTTTAGGCTTTATGGAAAATTTACACTGAGAACAAGAAAAAGTTAATCAAAATAGACGATGCAATCCAGCCACTCTAAGGATTAAGTCAAGTGTCATTTATGTGCTGCTTCATGTAACGGTACAAAAATAAAATAGAGAGTAAGGGCTAAGTTGGGTGAGAAAGTGTCCTACCTAAAATCTGCATGCCCTTCTGTTTACAGGCAAAGGCAATTTTCCAGAACACTAGGCAGATTGGATTCGTTGAAATGAAAGCTTTGTCTCTTAGCATGGGCCCTACCATCAATTTAAACATGTTCTCAAAATGGTTTGGTGACGCACTTGCTTTGGTTTTTTTGTTTGTTTGTTTTTTAGGAGTCAGTCTACTTCTCATCTCTTAACCATCTCATTTGTCCTTTGGAAATTTTTAAATATTGAAGTAATCATGAATCTTTCTGTTCCCCAATTCATCCTGTAATTCCAATGCTTAGTCCTCGTTAACAAAGAACTTAACCCCTGAACTCTAGAAGAAACACAGAGAACGTCTTTATTAAAATCTTCCACAGCTCTGTAGAAAGGATCACCTTGTATTTTGAATGTGTATTTTTTTTTTCTCAAGGAACAGCCTCTACACATTTGCATTAATAAATTTCTATTTTCAAGCTCAATAGAAATTGCAGTACAAAAAGCAGATGTGTACGTTGGATTCTTTCAAATTAAATTTCCAAAAGCCGAGCCTATTCTAGCTGGAGATCAAAGGAACGAAAACATGATCTCCTCCCCCTTCCAATATAATTACAGAGATTTCATTTCTTTTGTTACAATGAGCACAACAGGTAAATCTCCAACCTGAAGGATAATGATCAGGTGCTAAGGCTCAGCTTTGCTTGGTCGCTGAATGGCTCTGCTTGGCGTCCCTGCTGTTTTAAACCACCACTCTGCAGGAAGGTGGGAAATGTCTCATGTTCTTCTCTACTTTATTCTTGAAGATCTGTTTCCTTTTCAACCTCCAGATTATGCAGAAGAGTTCTCAGATGGACGCAACCCACTGCACAGCCCAGCTGTTCCAAAAGAGGGCATGCCCATTCTTATAGGCTCATCAAGGGAAAAAAAAAATCACCCATAGGCATCTTTTATTGGTAGGCTAGCTAAAAACCCTTTTGGAAGTAGATGGGGTATAAATAATAAATGATGAGGAGTGACACTGTGAGAAATGTCATATCCTGGCAGTCCTGTGAAAGGACACGGCCCTGGGGAGAGAGAAGAAAGAGATGCAACCCGCAAAGTCATCCAAAACTGAGGTTCGAAAGAAAATCTGCTCCACTTTGGAATGATTAGCATGATCTATTTCTTTGGGGAATATAGGTAAAGAGAGAACAAAATTTCATGTCAAAACCCACAAAAACAGAGAACTTTAGGAAAGAACAGCCTCTAGGCTTAAACATCCTTGAGAGCAACTGCATTCTACATATGTATTTCCATCTCCCTTTTAAAATTCCTGGTACCTCATTTCATCCTTTGCTGCCCATAGGCATCTGTTCCCCTCTAATTATTTGCCATTTAGAAAAACTCTGCTTAAATTCCTTGTGCATCTGTCCTTGCTTAGTGTATATTTGCGATGCTTAAATATGGTGCTTGATAGTAGAGCAGCCTTGCATGTAAGTACAAAAACTTTCCCATCCCCCCAAAATGCTTCAGAATCCTCTCCCCCAAAACATATACACAAAGTAAATTCAACACTACCAAGATTTTATAAAGTAAGTATGTACTCCCATATACATCATGCACACATGCACACACGCACGCACTTACACACACACCTCAAAGACCTGGCTGGAGCGTCCAGTGTACCTTCCAATGAACGCCTGCACAATATAAATGGCACTAACAATATCTTTTCCAAAATATAGTCTTTTAAGTAGGTAGGGTCTCTTAGCTCGAATATTTTGTTTTTTCAGTCTATGAAATGGAATATGATTATTTTGTATGGAAATATGCTTAATTTAAGGATATACCCTCTTGAGAACACAGGGGGAAATGTTGAAAAATTAGACACAGTTTGTTAGCGTCAAAAATCCCAAATCAAACCGAGTTAATTCCTTCCTCCATCTCTCCCACACATCCTCCTTTCTCTTTGCCCACTCCTTCATCCTGCCATCCTTCCACCTCTTCACCCTCCAGACTCCCTCCCTTAAAAAAGAGGTATTGTATGAGGGGAAAACATCAGATTGAGACCATGGAGACGTGGCTTCTCTGTTTAGTTTTGCCAATAACTAGGTGGGATCTGTTTTCCTTATCTGAACTAGGATGAAAGATCCCTAGGCTGAGGAATAATTACTATTAATAACATTAGTGTGAATAACAATAATAATAGTTTGCTCTGTGCCAAACATTTTGCAGTGCAGTAGAGTGATTAACAGTATGAATTTGGGAGTCAAAATGCCTGTTTAAATCCCAGATCCACCTCTAATGAACAAATGACCCTGGCAAGTTACCGAGTATCTGGGTGCCTCCATTTTCTCATTAAAAAAATAAAAATAAAATGAGTATAATATCGATGTCATGTGCTTGTTGCGAGGGACAAATAAGACGTTCAATGCACTCAGAACGTGTATTTATTTATTCTTTATTGTGTCGCCACAATGTAAGTTTCATGCATATAAGGAATACTTTTTGTTCACCATTATAGTCATATAGCCTAAAACAGTGCTTGGCACATGGTATGGAGTTGGTAAATAAAGCACTCTTCAGTGAATGAATGAATGGATGGATGAACATGACTTGTTCTGGCAGAACCCGTGATTCTGAGGCTGAACTATTAAATACTTACATGTATTTATGTAACATTATATGTTACTACATGTAATTTATATGGTGCTGTGCATGACCTCCGTTTTCAGGAAACTGATAATCCATTATGGGAATGAGGCTAAGTACAAATGACTATCATTATAAACCATAAAGAAAAAAAATCACATTAGAAGTATAAAAGACGAATACTTGGCCAGGTCAGAGGAAAGATAACTTAGTTCTGTGGGAATAGTGAGTGGAGTCTCTCGACCCTATGAGTCTTCCAAGAAAACTCTTGGCAGCTGTAAACCATGACCACAAAGCAGTTAAACCCAACAGACAATGTCTAGTTTTCATCTTCCTTCAAGGTCAAAAAGAGACTCTTATCCCCATCTTCTTAAAAACATGCATGTCATGGCTTCCAAAACAACATCTTTCCCTTTTCTCCTGCTCCTGGGGGTCTTATTTCATTCTCTCCCAAAAGACTTTAAATGTTGCCAATCCTTCAATAGTGAAGCCCTAGGTTTCCTAGTTCCTTGAGACTCTGCACAACCTTCTCTCTTTAACTTGTACCTGCATGTTGAAGACCCCTTGAGCTGAAGACTTCCTGCTCAGAATTTTCTGAGTTTTACATCCATAACTCCAACTGCCTACTCACTACCTTCACTGGAATGGCTTAAACGTATCTCAAATTTAACCAAACTCAGGATCTTTTTTTTTTTTTTAACACCTAGACATTTACTCATATTCCCTGGAGTTTTACAGGGCTTGCAGAAGAAATGAAATTATGTTTATTGAGAATCTCCTATTTCTCGCTCCTGTGCTGGATGCATACATCTCATTTAATCTTCATTACAAGGCTCTGAGGTAGATATCATCTTCATTTTTGTGATGAGAGTAGTAAGGCTCAGAGAAATTGCCTTCATTTCATCACAGACCATGGATTTCAAGCTACAAGGCTCCAAATTAAGAGGATGAATAATGTTTGGTGTCAAGAAACAATCTTGTTCCCTTAGTTTGAGCCTTATAACCTCGAAGATTATACCCTGTGAGCCTCCTGATTCATACTGGAGAGCTATTTTGGTAAATCAATGAGAGGTCTACCCAGAGGAAGAAGGGAATACAGGGAGCAACACCTTAATCAAAAAAAGACAATAAAAAAGTAGAAAACACAGGGAAAAGAAATGTTCATGGACAAAGTTAAAAGCTAATTTTAAAGTAACTGTAAAAAAATACGGATATTAGACACATTTCATCAATGAAAAGCTACAAAGGTGGAGATTTTAAAAATCAGTAAATAGGGACTTCCCTAGTGGTCCAGTGATTAGGAATTCACCTTGCAATGTAGGGGACTCAGGTTTGATCCCTGGTCGGGGAACTAAGATCCCACATGCTGCAGAGCAACAAAGTCTGCAGGCCATAAATAGGGAGCTCGTGCATGGCAATGAAGATCCTATGTGCCACAACTAAGATCCAATGCACCTAAAAAAATAATTTTTTTAATTTTAAAAATCAGTAAATATATTCATAGTCAAAATAAGAAAACAAGAACCCAAAAGGTCTACAGAAAGCATATAATGAAATGAATCCTTGCCAAGGTTGTCCCACATGAAACAACCTCGCATGGGGGCTGAAGCTCTTTGATCCAAGTCCTGAACCACACACAATGCCAGTCAGACACATCTCACAGGAATCTTCTCCATCCTTCCTTTGGAAGTCCCGAAGCTGCAACTCCTGTGATATTTCTGTACAACATGGATGACTGTACGCCACACCCTTGCTTAGGACTAAAGATGGCACTCTTTTTTGGTGAGGCTGACATACCAGACCCTCACATTGCTCCCACTCAAGAGGAGACATCCATCTCCTCCAAGATGATTCTTGAAAAACCCATCTACCTGCCTGGTTCATCAGTTAGCCCTCCTCAATCCAGGTGACTGAGCTCCCAGTCCTAAAGCCTGCAGATTCCCCTGTTTTTTGACATGCTCCATTACAGAGTATTAAGGCTTGAATGTCTCAGCTGTGCACACGCAGGTAATGGCGACCCATCACCCTGGAGTTAAAGCCTCCTGTGACTAGAATTCCTCTCTACGTGTGGCTGGCTGGGGGTTCCCAGACAGAGGAAATTAGACATGTTGACCTTGACTGTCACAGGCTATATAATTCACATAATATTAATATTACACCATTCATCTCCCCATAGCCATAGTTTCAGCCCTTTGATCTTTCCAGCTGTCAAGGAAAAATCTTTTTCTGGCAAAGGGTAAAGTGGATCGCACACCTATCTCTAGCAATCTCAGACAGATCCTGTTGCATTTTCTGGCTCACCAGAGGGGATTTCTCTCTTCTAGGACTTGCCATGCCAAACTTGCCCATGATTTGTTGCTGGACAGGATCATGGGTGTGTGGGGAAGGCAGTTTACCGCGTAGCTCCCGCGCAGCAGCCACAAACCCAGCTAAGGGTATAATTCCCAAGTTCTCCACCAGGGCACTGGGAGAGACAGACTCTTAAAGCAAAAACAAATAAAAATCGCCAACTGCTGGCCATCCAACCTCCAAGACAGCTGTTCTACCAGAGAGAAATTGAGGGGTACAATCTCACGTAGTCACTAAGCCATGAAGCTGGAAATCAAGTCCCATTCTAAGCCCACATTTCAAGCTCTTCCCATGCTTATACAGATAAAAGAGGGAAACAGCTCATAAAGGAAAAAAAATAATGAGAAAAAGAGAGAGTTCATGAATTTTGATATTGTGGATGTCCAGGGAGGTGAGTTTCAAAAGACAAAAAAAGATGATGCTAGGGGAAAAATACGGAATTTGAAGCTGTGCTATCTTAGATGTCAAACTACCTTTGAGATTAGACAGTTTCAAAAAAGCTCTTCAACTTCATGCTACTGAGGTGCTGATTCACAGACGGAAGTGGGTCCCAATCTGAGACTTGGGGTATGTGGTCTACGAACGCCCCTTTGACAACTGCTGCCAGAGAACGAAAGATCCTCTTGCACTTTTATATGAAGAAGGAAAAGGAGTCAGGAAGGAAAGAGAAGATGAAAGAAGACAGAACAAGAAATATTTCTGGAACAAGATTCCAGGATAAGCAAGTTAAAATAAGCTGAAAGATGCAAACGCTGAGGGTTATCAAGAGAATGAAGAAGGGCCCCGTTTTCTTCTTAGATGTGAGGTGAAGGAGCAGTCAGTATAAGTGGAGTGGTAGGTATTCTATGCTCAACTACCTCAAATCAAACAACTCATTTCTTAGACCACTATCTTCCAAAAATTCAAGGGCTCCACCACTATTCCCCTCCTGCCTCCCCCTTGAGAACTTTCGTTATCTGATTCTGCTTGGGTTCTGTTTCTCTACATGGTTCCTAAGTGCTTTCATACTATTTTTGCTTAAATTTGTCAAAGATCATAAACTACTTGGGTGTAAATGCTGACCTGAATTCCACAGGGGAGTCTAATTCCAGGCCAGCCGTGCACTTGGCAAACCCAAGTCCCTACCAGATGCAGGCGCTGATACTCATAAAGCAACAGGTACTACACTCATCAGCTCACTCATCCCTTATTAAAAAATGATGCTGTTTTCCCTTGACTTTTGTGACCCTTAATTGTTCTTCTTGTAAGGTTGTTTTCTTTCTTATTATGGTTTAACATTGTGCTGAAATGTTTTTAAAAAGGTACAGCACTCATTTTCGTGGCCCCTGGCTTTGGGTATCTCACATTTACTTGGAATACTTTTTGTTTTGACTGTGCTGAGTCTTCTTTATGGCACACAGGTTTTTTTCTCTTGTTGTGGCACACGCACTTAGAGGCACCAAGGCATGTGGGATCCTTGTTCCCCTACCAGGGATTGAACCCATGTCCCCCCACACTAGAAGATGGATTCTCAACCACTGGGCCACCAGGGAAGTTCCTGCTTGGAATACTTTTGACCTGGTCACATCCACCTGCACTGTCCAGGGAAGCAGTGGGGTCTACTGGTTAGAATGTGTGCTTCAGAGCCTGGCAGGATGGTGTGCAAATCACGGTCATACCACTAACCAACTAGGATGGGGCCTTTGTCTGGATCATTTCAAACTCGCTATCCTTCACTTTCCTCCTTTGTAAAGTGAGGACGATAAGTACTTTTCACAAAGGGACACTGTAAGATAATATCTGCAAACAACTGCACAGAGTCTGTTGCACAGTAAGGGCACAATAACGAGCGGCTACTGTGGCCACATGAGGATACTGATGAACGTTTATGGACATTAGCAAATAAGCGTTGTGGACGTTGTTGGAAAAAGGTGACGGTCATTATTTAGAATTTAGTGCTGCTGGAGCATGGATTTAACTTGCTCCTACGTGTCAAGGAAGCTGCATGCTGTACCACAGGTACAGAGGTGGGACCTGGATCTGGACTGTTCTGAGAACGCACGCCTTTGGTGGCATGGGCAAACAATGAAAAAGCGTGAGATTCAATGTTTCTCCAAGTACAGCCCACGGTGTGTGCTGCTGCTGACAACATCTATGCGAAAAGAACCACACATTTTCAACTGCGCATATTTGGGTTATGCGAAGAGGAAAAATGTATCACCTTGTTGGTTCCCAAGGTTTTTTTGCTCTTATATTTTAGTTCAAGCAAGACTCCTCGTTTTATAACCTCTTCCCTCTTCACCTTTTGCTGTGCTTGTGTCCCTTATGTGCCCGGTCATCTAAGTGCACGATGCTGACAGAGTCGTTTCCTCTTCAGGAAATGTTACCCTTGAGTAGTTTTCCAGTTCTTTATAAGCCAACATTTCAAAACATTTTTCCTACCCACTTATAACTTCTATTCTAAAGGAAATAAATTAGGCTAAGATTGCCAGACTACACTAATTTTTTTCAAATACCTCTCACACATTGAACACTTTCATTCACTGTGCTTGCAACTGTACAGCAAATTCAAATCAGTCTTTCTTCATTCATTCTGCTTAACTTTATTTCTCTGGCTACACACTGACTTTTGGTATCTTTCTGCCTTTCTGTTAAATTTCACCAAAACAGTGTTCGTTGTAATAAAACTTACTTACATTTAATACCTAATCTTGAGTGACTAGCAAATGTCCAGTTTCAATCATTATGCAGAATTTTTTTTTGTTTCCGTAGTAAAAAAAATAAATAAATAAAAATCAAGCAATTTTTATTTAGTGATACTGTGAAATGCTCCAAGAATCCTGGCTCTGGTAACGCATTCTGATCAGTCCTCAAATATTCTCATCTGACATTCCAGGAAAGTCCTGTAGTCTTCAGGAACATCGAGCTGATGTACTAGAAACAGTAATCACAATGAACTTCAGGACTTGCCCTCAAGAATGGTATGCTCTCTGCTTAGCCCACTCTCCCCAAGGGGAGAGTGATCATAAATATAAATTATAAATCACCTTCAACTTTCCCTGTAAATCCTCGGAGTTAACAATATATCTCTTTGCAGTCATCAGACCAGACCTGGAGATGACTGCAAAGTTATTTTTATCAAATAGCCTTGGATTTGGCTCGATGACACTAGCAAATGCTGAGACTGTGGCCATTTGGGCCACACATGCTTCTGGCCCATTTTCAAAACCACCAGCTATGCGTCTAGCCTTTGTCTCTCTCCACTTGAATAAAAGCTCCACGAGGGCAGAGGGTAGTTTCTACTTTGTTTCCAGCTGTATCGCAAGTGCGGGGCACCTGTCTGCTGAACGAATGACACATGCTGAACATGGTTTGGAAGGCCCTTCAGAAGCCGACACAGAAAAACTTTACCTCATTCCCTCCCTCTTCCGTGGTCAAGAGAGAGATGTCCAATTGTCTCGCTTCTGACCTTCTGCAGGTGTCACTCCAGAGGCTGCCAACAAGCCTCCCTCTTGTTCCCACATCGTTTTGTCTGCCCAAATGTCTCCTCCTGACCTGAACAGGTGAACTTGGATGTCTGCTTTCTCTAGGCTCTGCCCTTCCCTGCTAGGAGCTCCTATAGGACCCTGTATTTCTCTTGGCCTGTTTAATTCCTGGGTTTTCCACTATATGGAATAACTGCAAGCATGCCGTGTGCAAGGGTATATCTACAGTCCCAACATACGCCAAGTATTTGCACGAAACTCATGCTCAATAAATGTGATGAGTGAATTAATGAATGACTGGAAGACTGAACACTAAAAATATGAGAGCCATAGAAGCACCTCTCTAACCAGAGCAACTGATGCATATAAATCAGTATATATGAGACAAATCAAACAAGCTGACAAGCTAAGTAATTTAAAATCCAGTCACTCAATGTATTTGTTGACTCTTTCCATAGGTTATAGGTATTTCGGGCCTATTAACAGTGGGATATGCCTCCAAATAAAACTTCACCAATTAAGATTCTGTGATTAGAAAAGAAGTTCATAGGTAAAGCAATGATTATTAATATCCTGAGAAATAATTTAACATGATTAATGACTTAACTACTTTATTCATTCAAATATAAGAACTTTAATTCTCTCAAAAGGTTATATTTTCAACTTGCCAAATATTCTAAAGAAAGTAGGCATTAATAATTTTGATGGTGAAAGGGAATATATACTATGATACGTGTAGAAACAAATACCAAAATTCCATACATTTTCTTTAACTTTGAGCCACGTATTATAAAATGTAGAAGTCTTTAACTGGCTTTCCCTCTGCATTTTATTAAATACACAGAATTCGACAGAAGCACAAAAGCATATGTACAACAGTGGCTAACATGTTAGCTGGGAGAGTCTCATAGGCACAGGCTTTGAGTCTATAGCTCTAAGCTTCAACCCATAGTATAACCAAAGCTCCACATGTGTATCAAAAACCCAAATCAAACAAAAACAGCTCTATCATTCTAAAAGAGATAGAAGAGACAACAAAATATCCCTGTTAGCCACCACACCATTTCAGAGATTCTGGGGGAAAAAACCAACAATAACTCATCAAACTACAGCAACTTGGGTGTGTTTTTTTTATTGGACAAGTAGCCTTAAAAAATATTATACACCATAAGTCATACAAGATGGCAGAGATAATACTACAAAGTATAACAAAATCACCCAAGTACTTGAGAAGAACATATTTCAACCAATTCTGAGGCTAATTTCATCACATTCTTAGCTATTTCCCTAATTGTTCTGCATAAGGCAAAGCTTCCTTCTTCAGTGTCATTTAGTCTTTGCTGTATATTATACAAAATAATAAATGGATGTTCTTTTTGAAATATTTATAGTGCCGACTTTCTTCTAATTTGGCTTGTCTTTCTTCTAAATTAGTTAAAATCCGTTAACATTTTTCCTGCAAGGAAAATCACTGCCACTGCATATACATAATGTTTAATTGTGCATCTACATAATGAATGTCTGTCATTTAAATCATTATCACAGAGGCAAACCTTTAAGGTCCTCAGAGTAATCCTATAGATTTGAAGGACAACTAAAATTTAAAAAAAAAAAAAAAGGAGTTCATTTTGGCCCTTTCTGGAAGTATGCACAATTTTAACACATCAAAAATTATCCATCGTCTTTGACCTGAAAAAGTTATTAATTTAGGGCATAAAAATATCTTGATGGTAAATAGGTGCTAAGTAGGTGATGACTCACTTTTACTGAGTGAAAAAGAAATAGAAGGATTTAAAAATAAGTACTCAGTTCAAGGAAAATGAACAGTTTTGAAAATGAAAGTGACAGTTCTTTGAAGCGATGTGTAGGTCAGAGATTCCTCAACCTGGCAGGACAGCAGAGTCACCAAATGCACGTTGAAATGAGATGTTTGGAGCCCAGCCCAGACCTCCAAATACAGAACGTCTGTAGACGCAGCCCAGGCATCTATATTATGTGACTGGCCCAGATGTTCAGATGTTTGGCAAGGATGAAGATCTACAAGACACAGTCCTATTTCCTTATGGAGTTCAGGTGCCACAGGCCATTAATGGCCCCACGGTGACCCCAAGCCTAGTCCATTATTCCACAAGCTCTTCTCAAGACTGCAGGGCTTCCATCTGAGCTCCTTTGCAGCTTTGGTTCCAATGAAGGTTATAATTTGCAAAGAAAAAAAACAGGCTTACGGTAAAAAAATTTTTTAACGTCAGCTTTTTTTTTGGCTGTGTTGGGTCTTTGCTGCTGCTCAGGCTTTCCTTTAGTTTCTGCAAGGGGGGGTTACTCTCTGTTTGTGGTATGAGGGCTTCTTGTTGCAGGGTTTCTCTCATTGTGGAGCATGGGCTCCAGAGCGCACAGGCTCAGTAGCTGCAGCTCCCGGGCTCCAGAACGTGGGCTCAGTAGCTGTAGCTCCCAGGCTCTAGAGCACGGGCTCAGTAGCTGCAGCTCCCGGGCTCTAGAGTGTGGGCTCAGTAGTTGTGGCTCATGGGCTTAGCTGCTCTGCGTCATGTGGGATCTTCCTGGATCAGGGACTGAACCTGTGTCTCCAGCTCTGGCAGGCAGACACATTACCACTGAGCCACCAGGGAAGCCCAAGATATACTTTCATATCAGGTACACAAGGACATGAAGAAACAGTGGGATAAAATAACATTCAACGTAAATATAGGCCAAGAGGTACCGAAGCTTCTTTCTGGCATTCTCTGCCCTGCTCTTGCTTCTATTCTCTCATTAGGAATAGAGCACTTGCAGGCAGGGTTGGCTTGCAGTGCATACTGTTGTTGTGTGCGTGTCAGTCACCTGCTCAACAAGACGGCAGATTCACCCAATGCCAACATCCCCAGAGAATGAGCTGCTCCCAGGGAAAGAACCAACTAAACCGAACTGGCTCTATCTAAAAGATGAACATACACCACAAGAAACAGTGATGTAGCTGAGTGAGTTCAGGGATGAACTCCAGTCTACCAGCTTTTAGAGACACTCAAATTACACATGAGAATCAAGAGCTCAGAGAAGCTGTTCAAACCAATGTCCACTACCCACAGTCCTGATTGAAAGGGTGGCGTGCGAGATGACGTCTACCTGGAAGATTTTGGCCATGGGAACAGGACCTGTAGGGCAAAGCTGTGCAGCAGATGAAAGTTTCTTTGTCGCTCTCCCACAGGCTCAGAAACCACGTCTCTGAAACATCTCTCCTATCCCGTTCTTAGGTAGCCACTAAAGCAATACCGAAAGGTGGGAATAAATGACGACAGTGAAGCCCTCCTCATCACAGTACTTGCTGAATGAGTGGCTTCAAGTACTCTGAACACGAAGCAAAGAAAGATAAATTCTGGGAAGGAAAATGGGAAGGTCTTGACTTATGAAGGCAAAGAGCAAGGAAAGAGGTGGTCCAGGGGGACGACTGTCAGCGGGGATGGGAGGTGAGTACACTGTAAGGGTGAAATGCAGAAGCAGGGGAAAATGGAGAAAGGGGGAAAAAGTACATTTGCAAGTACAGCCTCTCACCTGCCCAAGGCAAGAACATTCTGAATCCCAAAACGGCAGCGGAGGTCAAGGATTCCTAATTTGTGCTCAGGCTGCTGGCAGGGAGCCAAACCAAAGAGTTTGGTTTGTAGCGCCAGGGAGATGAGTGAGCTTCAGGAAAGATCCACCTCTGAGATCCAGGAAAGGAAGTGGGTGCCCACACTGGGGACAAACCAGCACAGCCATCAGACTGGCCAAGAGAGAGGCTGATCTTCTTCAGACATTCTCCATCAAGAACCCAGTCAACAGGAAGACCAGGAATGACAGCAACGTGAAATCAAGGACCTTTCTTTACCTTTCCACTTTATAGGAGTGAGAATGCAGTGACTTCAAAGACCCTAAAAGCATGTCTGTCTTTTTCAGTACCGTGTTCCAGGAGCTAACACTGCCTGGCACTAAGGAGTATCCAATAAACCCTGGCCCAATCAATGGCTCAGAGAATTCTCTAGAGACAATAATAAGGTTCAATAAACACTTAACAAACACTTAAATATTAAAAACTGGGCAAAGCAGGGTAACTAAAAAAAAAAAACAACCGAGGACTTAAGGGACAAAAAAGATGTCTTGGTTACTACAAGACTTAAGATAAATTTTGTATAGCCAACTAGCTTATTTCCTTGAAGGGTAAATTTCAAAGGGGCTAGTCTAATGGATTAACTGGGTAATACAAACCTTCAAAATTACCTCCAACCATTCTAAGAAACAGAGTTAATCAGCTTCTTCTCCATTCTATAACTTTTTCTAGACTTTGAGGTGACTGCTGCTAAGCTTTAAGGGTTTTATTAGTTTCCCTTCTCAACCCTTGATCACCGGTTTTGGCAGGATCCTGCTTTTTTTTGTTTTTCTTCATTTTCCCCTGGGAAATTTATGTCTGTTTCTGGCATCTGTCCCCCATCTTCCTTTGTGAACAGTGAGGTGAAAAATTCATTTATTTTTTAGCAGTGTCTCCACTGCCTGTCAATAAATTACCCTTTCTATCTCTTCGAGGCTTGACAAACCACTTTTCAGACCTCCTGTTCTGTGGGTGCTCTCAGAAGTAACTCATTATTATTTATCATTATCTCATAGGTAATCTCTCTTCCTTTTTCCACTCTTAATTTGGGAATATTTTTTTATATTCTTAACGTCTTCCTGTAATCATGGCAGTCTCCTCCTCTGCAACACTCAATGTCATCTCTGCCTCTTTCTTAATAAATAATTGCTTTGTGCTCTTTAGTTTCTGATCCTGTTAGCCTGATCGTAGGAGTATTATTAGAGTGTCTTTATTTTTACATAGGATTAACTTTGGAGCATCTACTTACTGAATAGTATCTCTGAATATGCATGCCTTTCCCCACTCTTTCTTTCACTACTTACCCCCTTCTCTTTCTCATTCTGCTTTTATAGCATCTAAAGTTCAAGGCTGACTGTTAAACTGTGTTTCAAGGGACAGAAAGGCTACAGTTCTGCCTACACATCTCCTGCATATTTCAGTGTTTAAGTCAACGGTTCAGATAATATTTGCTGTGAAAAACATCGTCTGATGACCAAATCTAGTGCAACAATCCATTAGGTCCAAACCACTACTTCTGTCACAAATCTGCATCACACCAAATGACGCTTCCTCACTTTTTCTTTCTCTTCTCTAGTTTGACCACGGGCTTGCTGAAGCCTCGGCAGGATTATCATCATGCTCTGAAAATACTCTTTAATTCTCCACTTCCAATCACACCCTTTGTTTCACATAAAACTTAATCAAGAGGAGTTTCATGTAAGTTCCCACTTGTACATAACGATAAACAGCTTAAGCTACATCTAGTACATATCCCACCGCAATTTTTCTTTCTATACCATATCGAGATAAATCGCATTTTATCCACCTCGTTATTTTTCATCATGTCCATATTCTAGTGGTCCTTGCCACCTAATAGGCACAATTTAACTCCTTTTCCACTGCAATTTTCGTAACCTTTAATTATCAGCCAGTATTAGCTTGTACCTGTAATTTCAAGTGACATCTAGTTCTTCTAAACTAAAAAATTACTCAAAGAATACCAGGAAATCCCTGATTTGCTTAGCATATCCATCTAAATGGAATTAACTTCAAGCGATATGTGTATTAAAAATCATTTCTCAAATATAAACTATGCAAAAGAAAACAGTCTGAGCTACCTGGAAATACCAGCTGACCAATATAGTAAAACTGCAAAATAGAAAGATTTTTGCCCCTCCAACATGGAACAGATTGAGGGAGCCAAAGAAAAACACTGAGCAATGTAGCCACCAAACAGTAGAAACTCTTCAGCAAGCTACAACATAGTTACATAGTTTGAACTTCAATGCTGCCCCTTAATTTAAAGTGTGCGTGTGTGTGTGCGCGCACGCGTGTGTGCATGTGTGTGTGTGTGTGTGTAGTCATACCCATTTAAAATAAGTAGAAATCTGCACAAATATAAAGTGACTTTCCTAGGTTCACTAAGAAAGCAGGCTGAACCAGTCTAATTGGTAATGTTTTTAAGTACCACATTTAACTGGATTTTCTTATAGCACTAATGTTCCTGCACTGACACAACTTAGCAGGCAATGTATTTACAAACTATAACAGCCTGAAAAGAATTAACAATGAACAATGTACAAAATAGTCAATTACAGGCTTAAACTTTAAACAAGCACTTACAATGAAAATTAAAAAAAAAATACTATCTTGGCTATTGGGTCATTTTCCAGGCTACTAACTGCTAAACCATGTGCAGAACGTGCTTCCAATTTAACCATCCAGATTTTCTAAAAAGGCAGATAGCTCTGCTCTGCAGGCAGAATCAAGTTGGTCTTCAATTTGATTTTTAAAACAAGGCAGCTGTACAGAAAACCAATAAGCTTTTTGCTCCAGATTATTTGAAGAAGAAAGAAAAGGGGAAGTAGGTTTTATTTTAAAGACCTTAATTTGTCTATCTATGAAAGCGAAAAATATAACCTTACTTTGGTTTAGAAAAGAGTAGTAGCTGAATAAATTCTATAGCTCCATCAACTTCTGAGAAGCAATAGCTCCAAGTCTTGACTCTTTTGAAACACAGCATTGGCAATGGTTGCCAAAGCATAAATACTACGCAGGAGGTCAAGATGACTTTTAAAAGTGACAGAGAAAATTTGAGTGTTTCCTAGCTAATAGAAGAACCTCTCAGGTTGTACAAGTAATCAGACACAATGAAAGCTCAAAGTTTCACTCTCAAAATGGCCAGACTTCCAGTGGTGTGTGTGTGCGCTAAGTTGCTTCAGTCGTGTCCAACTCTTGGCGATCCTATGGACTGTAGCCAGCTAGGTTCCTCTGTCTATGGGATTCTCCAGGCAAGAATACTGGACTGGGCTGCCCTGCTCTACTGCAGGAGAACTTCCCGGCCCAGGGATCAAACCTGTGTCTGTTACATCCCCTGCTACACTGGCAGCTGGGTTCTTTACCCCTAACACCACCAGGGAAGCCCCTTCCAATTGCAGTAGATCAAAATCCACACACAAGGAAGTGACCAAAACAGAAGCCAGGTACACAGAAGGACTCTGAGGTCTTAAAGCTAAAGAAGTCCTACACACTGGTGTGATGAACCAAGATGGGTTGACTTTTGGTGATGAAACATTCACACTTCTCATAGACGTGACCAAAAGGAAGCCAAAGAATGGTTCATCCACAAAGACGTCCACAAATGCAAACAGTGTACTAATGTCCTTGAAGACTTGTCACCATTACGACATTTATTATGAAATCAAGTCAGGTTGACCTAACTTGACCTAGGTTCAGGTCAACCTAGACCTTGTATACAGTTCCACTGCTCATTTATAAAACAAATTGCTGGATGCTAATCCAAAATCATTGCAGATGGTATTGCAGCCATGAAATTAAAAGACACTTACTCCTTGGAAGGAAAGTTATAACCAACCTAGACAGCATATTAAAAAGCAGAGACATTACTTTGTCAACAAAGGTCCGTCTAGTCAAAGCTATGGTTTTCCAGTAGTTATGTACGGATGTAAGAGTTGGACTATAAAGAAAGCTGAGCGCAAAAGAATTGATGCTTTTGAACTGTGGTGTTGGAGAAGATTCTTGGGTGTCCCTTGGACTGCAAGGAGATCCAACCAGTCAATCCTAAAGGAGATCAGTCCTGGGTGTTCATTGGAAGGACTGATACTGAAGCTGAAACTCCAAAATTTTGGCCACCTGATGCAAAGAGCTGACTCATTTTAAAAGACCCTGATGCTGGGAAAGATTGAGGGCAGGAGGAGAAGGGGATGACAGAGGATGAGATGGTTGGATGGCATCACTGACTCAATGGACATGGGTTTGGGTAAACTCTGGGAGTTGGTGATGGACAGGGAGGCCTGGTGTGCTGTGGTTCAAGGGGTTACAAAGAGTTGGACACGACTAAGCAACTGAACTGAACTGAACTGAATCCATCCCCTCTCTCTGAGTATATCCAGCTATCAGATTATTATCCTGCAGTAGGATTCTGTTCTTCAGCACCCTGGGAGTGCACATAGGGCTCTCCAGGGATCTTGTTTGTCACAGGAACTGTTTCTGTAAAGTTGTCATGAGTCTAATTTTCACAGTCTCAATTTAAAGGCATCCTCTGGAAAACTCCCTGTAAAGGAAATAATACCTCTCAATTTATCTTCATTGTTAACCCAAATATTCATTTAACCTTCTGCATCTGCCATCAACGTTTAGCTCATCTTGTCATTTTTCATCTTAATACCAGATGTAGGTGATGGACGCTTAGGACTTTTGTTCAGGGAATCTTAAGATTTTTGTTATTTGTTAGCCCAATAAAGTAGCCAGTTAATAATGATCAGCCAACTGCAACTTTATATCCTATTTATCACCTGGTGAATTTGGTAGATCCCACAACAGAAGAACTGCATTTGCTTCTTCCAGCAGTCACAGAAGAAATATTTGTCTTAAGCCTTCTCTCCAGAGGGCAGAATATTGACAGTAAAGACAAGGATCCACAATTACAGAAATGGCTCTCATTAATTATCTTCAACACATAAGTGAGGGAACTCAGTGGAAGATTAGGTAGAGTGAGGATTAACCATTAACCCCAAGAGTGAACGCTGCTTCACATCACACAATCCAGGCTCTTGGCTGGAGAGAGTGAAAATGTGGGCAGATGGGACACTGGTAGACCAAAACCAACAAGAATCTAATGAGTGAGGATTAATACAAAGTCCCATTCTACACAACGAAGTAGAAAACCTGTTGTAAAGCAATTGATGTTAAAAATATTGCGTAACTTGAGTGGACTGGGAGCTCAATTTCCAATCAATGCCAAAACATGAGTGTGCAGGTGAAAGCTCAGGCTGCAGCAACACGAGAAATGAAATCAGACTCGCTGCTGACGAACCTAGGCTGGGAATACTGAGCGAAGTGCTGGAAAGGGGGAAAGAGACCAAGCGAAACACACACAGAGGACAGTGACCAAGAATACAAGGTGTGGTTAGACCAGGCTCTGTGATTTTGCTACCTGTTTCCCAGTGACACTCTGGGAGGAAGCAAGACTTATCATCATGGGAAACGTGGGGAAAGAGAGAAAAGACACAATCCCAGGGAGCTTCAGAAGAGAAAACTAGTATTCCAGGCTGATAGCTACAAAATTGAGAACTTTCTGAGAGTCACAGCTGTCACAGGGCCATGAACTGCTGTTGTCAGGAGTGGCTTTCCCAATGCAAGGAGCGCTGAGCACTGAGGCAGCGGAAGGAATGCCTCCTGGGGCCCATCCATTTATGCACTACTCAGCCTGTCACTGTGCCAACAACTTTCCCAGGGCTTCATCTAGAAAGATTCCTATATTGCAAAGGAAGCTGATATAAATCTGAAAGCACACAAGGAGAGCTCTAAGTTCCACACCACTTCTATGAATCTATGATGTCTTCCCAAATGGTGGATAAATGAATGTTCTGAAACAAGGTTCAATCCAACCTGTCTTCGTGGAAGAAAGGAAGAGGAAAGGGAGGGAGAGAAGGAAGGGAGGGAGGGAGGGAGAAAGGAAGAAGAAGAGGCAGGAGAGAGGATGGGAGGGAAGAAGAAACAAAGAATTTATGAACCGTGTGTTAAGAGATGAGTGATTAAATATAACACTAAAATGACTGTGTGATCAAATCAAGAATGACCCAGTTTTTTTAAAGATATCAAGTTTTTAGGGGACCTACTAGGCTATGGTTTTTCCTGTGGTCATGTATGGATGTGAGAGTTGGACTGTGAAGAAGGCTGAGCGCCAAAGAATTGATGCTTTTGAACTGTGGTGTTGGAGAAGACTCTTGAGAGTCCCTTGGACTGCAAGGAGATCCAACCAGTGCATTCTGAAGGAGATCAACCCTGGGATTTCTTTGGAAGGAATGGTGCTAAAGCTGAAGCTCCAGTACTTCAGACACCTCATGCGAAGAGTTGACTCATTGGAAAAGACTCTGATGCTGGGAGGGATTGGAGGCAGGAGAAGAAGGGGACAACCGAGGATGAGATGGCTGGATGGCATCGTGGACTCAATGGACTTGAGTCTGAGTGAACTCTGGGAGATGGTGATGGACAGGGAGGCCTGGCGTGCTGTGATTCATGGGGTCGCAAGGAGTCGGATATGACTGAGCGACTGAACTGAACTGAACTGAGAGATGAGGTGGATGCATTGTGCCCTTCAACTTAAGTTCTCTAGAAAGCAAAGTGATTAATAAGAAAATAGATTCCCCTTCCCCTCTCTCTGGTAATGGATCCCTTCCCATGACTTCAACTACCAAATATGGAAAACTGTAGGCCAAGTCGGCAATCCCCACCTAGAACCACAAGTCAGTGCACCCACAGACATCTCAAAAATTCATTACCTCCCGAGCTGAGCTTACCATCTTAATCCCCAATAATCTACTTCTCCTCTCATGATCCACATCCCAATGAATGATGCCACCATCCCCCAGCTGCCCCAAGCCAGACCTCAAGCCCAGGATGACTCCTCCCTTATCCATCGGTTACCAAGTCCAGCCATTTCCTTCCATTTAATACTGCTCAAAGTCATATCCTCCTCTTCATCCCCACTGTTCCTGACTCAGTCCATTTTCTCATCATTTCCTCCTGGAACTGCTTTAATCACCTCCTGAGTAATCTCCCTGTCTGTCCTGTTGCTTCCTATTCACACTGTGACTGGGTGATTATCCAAAACCATAAATCAATCAGTTATTCCACTACTGAAAAGCAACCCTTGAATAGTTCACTACATGTTTCAATGATAATCCAGGTTCCTTCCCTTACCATTCAAAAAAGACCCTTCATATTTTTTTTTGAAGTGAGGATTCTAACCCAGTTTCCCTGTCATTGCTTCCTCTGGGGACCTTATGGAATTATGTCTCAGTCTTCGGAAGCCTCTTCATTCCAGTTTTCCCATGACATCCTCTAGCTCCTACACGCCTGCCTTTCTCTCACCTGACAATTTACTTTATACCTGGATGGTTCCGACTCATCCAAGATGACCCTATCAGCTCAGGCATTATTACTTATAATACAATAAAATTCATATTGATTCATCCAATGACCATACGCAATGCCCTTCTCTCTTGCCTGCCTGAATCCCAGTGCCAACTAACAGTGTAAAAGTTCACTTTCCCAGCTTCCCTTGCAGCTATGAGTAAATGTGTATTAGAGATCTGAACAATAAGTTGTTAGCAAAATCTTGCTAAAGACCACGTGTTTCTGGGGATGCTTTCCCCCTCCTCCTGAAGGAATGAGATACAATTAGGTATGGATGCTACTCTATCTCTGCCTCTCCAATTTCCTATTGTGAACTCTGACATGGTGTCTGGGGCTTAGCAGACATCTTGTGAGAAATGCAAGATGAGAGAAAAAGATGAAGGATTAAAATGAGAGTGTTGAGGAGGGCAGAAAGGAAAGATGCCAACACTGATGTTGCTGAATCCACACAGGCAACTCCTACCTCCAGACATCCCCTTAAGTGATGGGAAAAGTCATCTTTGTTTGACTAACCTACGATTAGCAGGTATTCCATTAGTTGCAGCTGAACACACGCTTAACTGCTATTGCACCTCAGGGAATTCTGGCCATGTTCTCTACAAGGGAGGCAGTGCAGGGTGGTTCAGAACAAGGGCTTTAGAGCTCGGCAGATAAAAGCTTTGAATTCTGGGCTCTGCCACTTAATGCACAACACAGGGCAGGTACTTATATCTCCCTGATCCTCAACTGCACCCCCCCGCAAAAAAAGGCAATGACAATGCCTAAGAAAGAAACAAGATTATAATTGTAAATTATAGGTGGATGCCTGGTATACGGTAAGCACCAGAACATCTCAGCAATTATTACGAGGTAGCTGATGTCTGGTATCCCAAATATATAATCCAACAGCACATACTGAATAGCTCCCTAATTCTGTGACCTGACACCCATCTGAATCCGTACTTAGATTGTGGGCCACGCTGAAAGCAAGAAAGTAGCATGTCACTCTCAGGTAGCTAACAGGAGTCTGCAGGACACAGACTTTCCACACGTCTTTTTCAATGAATGAATGAATGAACCAAAGGCTAATTTGAGTGCTGCAGTTTATCATGCCATTGGCTTCGAGTATAAATAAAATATATATGGATGGTTAAAAAGATGCATATGATTGCAGACATACTGATAACACATGAATATTATTTATCAAGAAGATGATCAACTTTTAAAGCAGTAAGATATTCTGCTTTGCTTTCACAAATATGTGGCTTGCCCTTTCCCTCCCTGCTGTAAGGGAGAACAACTTCTCCATCTAAAAATCCAGAGAGCTAAGATATGAGGTGTCAAAACCACTTGCGACACAACCAAGCCAAAAACAGAATGTGGGATCGAAGCTTTATCTTCTCTGCTCCATCCAACTTAGCCTCCAGAAAAAGCACTCTCTCTGAATATTTACTTGTCAGGAAATTATAAAATGAACAGCCCTCATTGTTTTGCAGAGGGGATGATGACAGGGTGAGAGTGGGCAGCTTCTCTGGCAAATCAACAGTCTCCAAATATAGGGCTTTCCTGATGGCTCACTGGGTGAAGACTCCGCCTGCAACGCAGCAGACACAGGAGACGCAGGTTTGATCCCTGGGTCGGGAAGATCCCCTGGCAAAGGGAATGGCAACCCACTCCAGTATCCTTGCCTGGAGAATCTCATGGACGGAGGAGCCTGGCAGGCTACTGTTCAAGGAGTCGCGAAGTGTCGGACACATAGCTTCTCTGGCAAATCAACAGTTCCCAAATATCAGAATGAGCCCAAACATGTTTTCTAAACCGTGTTTTGTCATCTGTAGTCAAACACACATAGAACTGTACAGGAATGCTATTTAAATGTGACCACTGAACGAGGTTGCCTAATCACAATGACCTTGGAAAATCATCCCTGATGTGAAAACCAGCCCTCCCTTAACTGAGATCTTTGCATGCAATGGGGGCACTTTCTTTTTTCTCTAGGGAGGAATACTCCCTCTTAGTAAGGAAAGGTGATCCACTCTGATAAAACTTTAACAGGTGCTGAAATTTATCTATTATATTACAGCCTTACAAGCCTACACTAATTATTAATTATCCACCTAAGTGTACACTGCTTTACACACCCTGCCCCTTAACTAGAGCACTCAGAAAAGCCATTGTACTTTGCCTGATTAACGGACCATATCTTGAACAGCTAAATGGCCTAGCAAATGTAAAGATTTTCCCATACGTATACTTTACAGTGTTGATGTGGACCCACTGCCTATGCAAACCAACTGTGTTTCCACAGCCACATCCGATCTTGAGGAAAGCGGGTAACTGAGGGAGGGTTAGAAATGGACAATCTCAGCAAATTAGAGCCGACTGATGAAGCAGCTTCCTTAGTGTTTGCAAAGAACACCAGTCTGCGCTTAGAACTGTAGGGGTGCTGGGTTCTCTCATTCTGCTCTGCGAACACTTTCGAGAAGTCACATCGAGGCTGCTTTTTATGCTAGAGCAGGTGTGAACTCAATTCCACCCTTAAACTAGTATCAGCTCAGCTGAGAGAACAGCCGTAAATTTTTATTTCAGAACTAAATGAAACTCATGAGGGTATGGGGCAAAATCTCATTAACTATTAAAATGCCTTTAAAAGACTCTGAGCAAGGCTGCTTTCTTTTTATTTTCATTTTGGTGTTCAAGCGATACCAGTTCAGTTCAGCTGCTCAGTTGTGTCCGACTCTGCAACCCCATGGACTGCAGCACACCAGGCTTCCCCGTCCATCACCAACTCCCAGAGCTATACAAGACTTTAAAAGTAGACATATTTAGAACCACCTTCTCCTTGAGCTAACAAAAAAATTCAGAGTTCTTCCCCCCAGAACACATCTCTGTGTTAAAGAAAAGGAAAAGGAGGTTAAAGGAAAAGTGCTATGCTCGGTCGCTTCAGTCTTATCTGACTCTTTGAGACCCCATGGACTGCAGCCCGTGAGGCTCCTCTGTCCATGGGATACTCCAAGCAAGAACACTGAAGGGGGTTGCCATGGCCCCCTGCAGGGGATGTTCCCGACCCACGGATCAAGCCTGGGTCTCCCGTGTCTCCTGCAGTGCAGGCAGCTTCTCTACCGCTGAGCCATCTGGGAAGCTCAAAAAGGAAAAGTAGATCACCAAAAGATGGTCCAGCAAACTCCCGTTCCGTAAGTCAGCCTTCCCCCGACTGGTAAGGAGGATGGGCTTCCCAGGCGGCGCAGCGGCAAAACGTCCGCTTGCCATATGCAGGAGACACACGTTCAGTCCTGCGGGTGGGAAGAGCCCCGGAGAAGGAGACGGCGCCCGCTCCAGCATTCCTGCCTGGAGAATCCCGCGGACGGAGGAGCCTGGCGGCTACAGTCCCTGGGGTCGCAGAGTCAGACACGACTGAACAACTAAAACAACAAGGATGCCCACAGCTACTTAAGCAGTCCACCAAGATAGTTAAAATATTTATGCTCATTGCATTTCAATTTCCAAATAACATTTTCAAGACCATTAATAAATAAGAAAAAGGGAAACTATGCAATGAGAGAAAATAAAAACACACACAGTATAAAGTATGAATCCTGTCCTGTCAATCCAAGGCTTCAGGATCCCCCAAATCTGAATATTAGGCTCATTTCCAAATACCCTGAAAGTTTTGAAGGAGACAAGGTCACCAATTAATTTTCCTCTATGATTTGTCCAATTAAGTACCATCAGATACACATAAAGAGTTTATGCTTACATCCCAAGCAATCAGATTTGGCTACTGAATTTTTAAGAGCATGGCTTGGTCTGAATGGCCCAAGTGAGGAAGAGGCAGGAGCAATTAGTAACCCAATAATTTCAGAGACTCAGGCAGCCATGCTGATACTTCAAGGCTAGAAAATCATACTTTGCGTTCAGAATGCTCTAAAATTAGCTTTTTATGTGTCCCTTTCTCTCTAATCCTTCTTTCCTTTTGTCTCCCTCTTCTCCACCAAATGTTATCAGATATTACACAGTTTCTATTTTCATTCAGCTTTTAATATGGCCCATGAGGGGGTGGCATTTAATTAATCACTTCCACATTCTGCCAAAACCCACTACGTGAGTCTCAAGTCTGCGTATTACTTTTGCCAAGCTGGTCAGACCCAATGAGCAGAAAAAGAGCCTAGAGAAAATAAAAGGAGGTGTCATGATCACTCATAGCCACTGAATTTAAGGGCCAGGTATTTCTCCCGTTTCTTCATTGAAAGCTAGAGCAATGACTCAGATGAGAAATTCCATCAGAGCACTAAAGGTGATGGAACATCACACAGTGGAGAGTGGCAAGTTGGGAGTCGACCCAGTGCCCAGCTAGACACAAGCCTTGGTCAGCCCACCATCCTCCACTGTCCCCATATTCAGGCTGCAGTGAGATTTTCAAAGCTGTAAGAAAGCTTTCCATGCTTTATTTTCAGCATCAACAATGTAACCTGCTATATTTTACACCAATTTAAAGCAAAACTCCCATACAGTTTTTCCTATTAATAAACATGTGCAAGGAACTGGGGAGTGATTAATACACAATCGTCAAGAAGATGAGAAATGTTTGGGTTGTATCTATTAGGTATCTGGGGATACATTTAATTCAGTCCCATCTATGCTTCATACCTTTTGCCACTGTTGGTCCCTGGGCTTGATATTCTGCAAGAAGAAATAAAATAAGATCCCCTGAGTATCTCTTCCTACTAAAAATGCATACATACTTCCTTAGGAAGATTCAGAATGCCTGGGGAGTGAAGGGAATGAGAGAATGATGGCATACACACAGCCAACAGTCTCTGCCAAGCTTCTCTGGAGAAGAATGAACCGAATCGGAAGACTATCTCCAACACATTCCCCAGAACCTAGAAGGCGCATGTAATAGCATTTCCTTGATGAAAAATGTCCTACCCAGTGGTTACCCCAAACGCAGGTGACCTACAACGCAGGGGAAGAAATCTCACCTTGTCAGCACCTTTACCCAAAATCCACAACAAGGTGCTTTCCACCTTATGCAACAACGCAACTTGAGAACATTGGAGCTGGAGAGAAAAATGGCTGGAGGTAAATATTTCCTCAAGGGGTATTATCTGAATTCAACGAAATTGTCCCCAAAGAGGTACTTATTTTACAGGATTACTGGTTTTTGTGGAATGGCTGGGAAAAAAAAAAATCTTTCTTTTGGTCTTGCTGTCTTCAGAACTGAACATGCAGTACCATCTCCACCCGTCCTTGCCCTTGGTTCCAATCTCATTAGAAAGTAAAGGTGTTTTCAAACTGCCATCACCCAAGACCCAAGGTCTATAGAATTTTCAATTCTTTTTCAATTGAAGACATTAAGTGACTTTCCCTGGTGGCTCAGAGGGTAAAGAGTGTGCCTGCAGTGTGGAAGACCTGGGTTCAATCCCTGGGTCAGGAAGATCTCCTGGAGAAGGAAATGGCAACCCACTCCAGTATCCTTGCCTGGAAACTTCCATGGATGGAGGAGCCTGGCAGGCTTACAGTCCACGGGGTCGCAAAGAGTTGGACACAACCGAGAGACTTCACTTGATCCTTGAAGGACATCAAGTGACAGAGTACCAATACGCAGTTGTGCGATGGTCTAAGATAACAGCAGAGTAGTTGCTGCAAAGCATATCATGTCACTGTGTGGCTTACAGTGATGCTGGGCTAAGTGTTGACCATCCTGGCCTTAGAAACGTGAAAGTTGGGGATCATAAGAAATTCAGGCGAAGTCCCATCACCAGGGAGGGGAACAGCCAGGATGAAGAATGCAGCGCCCCCGAGCCCAGCCCACTATTCCACAAGGACTCTAAAGACAGCAGCGCTGCCAATGGAGCTCCTCTGCAGCTTTGGTCCTAATGAAGGTTATCACATGAACAAAGAAAACAGGCTACGGTAATCTTTTTAACAAAACCCTTTTTCTTGTTTTGGCTGGGCTGGGTCTTCGTTGCTGTGCGGGCCTTTCTCTAGTTGCAGCAAGCAGAGGCCCCTCTCTAGTTGCGGTGCATGGGCTTCTCATTGAGGTGGCTTCTTTCGTTGCTGGGCTCAGGATCTTGGGCGTGAGGGTTTCCATAGCTGTGGCTCCCGGGCTCCAGAGCACAGGCTCAGGAGCTGTGCTGCACAAGCTTGGTGGCTCCACAGCACATGGGATCGTCCCGGATTGGGGACTGAACCCATGTCTCCTGCTTTGGCACGTGGATTCTTTACCACTGAGCCAACAGGGAAGCTCTAAGGCTTACAGTATTTTTTTTTAAATGAAGGTCAATAGGGCACTTAAGGTAGGCACTCAACTTTCAAGGACACGAGGTTAAAAGCCTGAAATTACTGCCGTTTCTCCTGGAGCTGAGGGGTGATGAGAGGTTTGCCAAGTGTCTGATCTTCCACCCAAGGAACCAGTCAAGGTGTCCACCATTGGCTACTGCTGTCCCAGGCCTATTTTCAGTGGCAAGCTTAGGCAAAACTCAAAGTAATGCTTTTCCAGTGAAACACTTGAGAGAAAAACTTTGTACTAAAGGAAAACAGCCCTATTTATTCCACATCCTGCTTTCCTATCATGATGGACAGTCTTTCCCCTGCCCATGTTCTCATTAGCCTGATTCCTGCCATGACTGTGATCAGTGGAGGTGGGAAACTTTTGGTTAAAATTTGGATCCAGCTCTCACCACAATTTCATGCAGTCTTGGCACACTGGCCAAGATTAAATGTCTTTTGGCTGCTCCTAATCCTCCATATTAAAGATCAACAAATACAACTATGTAATATTAAAAAAAAAAAAAAAAAAAGAAGACGACAGTTCTTTGCCCTCGGGGGCAGGATCCTGTGTGAGAGCTTCATGGCGACCTGGCACCTGGAGGGAAGTTCCCGGGAGCCTGTTTGGCAGTGACCCAGGAGAACAATCTCTGTCACTTATAGTGACACGTCCTGGGACCTTGATGCTCCAGGATGCCAAGCCCACTCTGAGTGGTTACTGCAGGGGACTGTGGGGATGGGCACTGCGCTTGGGCTCTGCCAGAGACCACCAAGGGGACTGCAGGAAAGACTGGAGGGTGCAGACATAGGTGGCTGGCTGCACGAGCAGGCAGCTCTGGGCAGCCTGGCAGGAATTCAAGCCAGAAGCCTAATAGAGAATGCTGTGGATGATGAGGCCTAACGCCCTTTACCCTGGCTAGTTGCTGCCTTGATCAAGAGATGAGGACAAGGAAAGCACAAGCCTTGGTGATGAAATGACCTCAACTCCCCACCGTGTGCGACTCTCCTGCCGCCGTCTCCCCACCATCTTCCTTTCAGAACTCGTTTTCCATCCCACGCTTCTTTATCATTCTCTCTAATCTGCTGACCAGAGAATTCAGAGTCGAGACCCATTTTCACATTTTGCTTCTCACAAGGAAGCTGGAGCCTTGGTTCTTTATTTTCAAAGCTGCTAAGTTGAAAATTACAGATTCTTCTCTTAAAAGAAACTAAATAAACCCTATAAATTGGCTAAGCATCCTCAGCCCCCTTCCCTCGTCTTGTCCCATTGAACAGGCTGGAGGGACAACTGTATAACTTTCCACCCCTTTTAAACTCTGCAGCTGGAGATGGCTGTGGATGGAAGGCAGGGAGATCACGTGGGCGAACTCATCTTTCCCTTCTCCTTGCTGCATCTAACCCAAACCTGACTTCTGAGACTGTGACAGTCCTCTTGAGACAATAAGGGAAAGGACAAAGAAATCACAGAGATACAAGCCTAGACTTCAATGAACCGTAAACCAAATCTAGTCATGGTCCACCACCAGACTTCTAATATGAGAAAAATTATCCATAAGCCACCATTAGTCACATTTTCCATTCCTTTCAAGAAAAGCAAGCCTACGGACACAAACCGCTTTTTCCTTGAACTTGACTCTAAAATGATTCAAGAACTTTCTACGTGAGAAATCTTTCTGTGATATGCAGAAGACCTACACTTTTCTGTAAAATATGGTTTTCAATTAACGTTCTTCTGGTATCAGTTCTTCTAAAGTTTAAAAGAGCCGGGTTTGGTCCACCTAGTTTGACTCTAAAAGTGTTTGATTAGCGCAGCATTGCTATGTTACACCACAGAGCAGGCAGTCTAGTGGAAAGAGAACAAGACTAACAAAAGAGGGACAGCAATATTTATTGACTGGACAAGAGGAAACAAGTCACCTTATCTGAATACTGGAGACACACAACTTCTTTCAGTGGCCTTTCAAAAAATACTGATTTTACTTATTTCCTTTTATAAATAATCTGTGGTGTATTTCTTGAAAACTGGAATCTACGCTACTGTTAATATGGTCTCTTTCCTGATATTCTGGACAGTCAAGGGCACAGAACTACAAAATGAATTTCTAGATGACTGCCTCTGGTTTAGGGTTTTCTTCCTGACACAGTAACATGTAGGCTTGACTTTAACTTTTGGGCTTTTCATTTAGGGCTTAGACCCAAATATCTGATTTATCTGATTGATTCATGAATGAACCCCTTCAAGAGCCATTTATCGAGATCCTATAGTTCTGTGCCAAGAACTGGCCCATGCATAATACTTTTCTCCTGGTAATGTAACTTAATGAGTTATTATTTTATCCCTATTCGATCCAATCCCTTACCTATGGTTTGGAATGAGCTGAGGTAGAATAGAAATATCCATCTGAATCAGGCTCTAAAGAATTACATGTGGAAAACACATCACTAGAAAAGTTACTTGAAGGTATCACAAAATAGAGATGAATGGATTAGACAGGACGATAAAACATCTCTAAACATAAAATATAGTATAAGCAGAAAATGGCATACCTGAAAGATCAATGGACCATCAGATGAGAAAATTACCTCAGAGATCATCTAAAGGCTTGCTCCCCGTCCTCTGTTTAAAGGTATAAAAAAGATTTGACCTGAAGAGCCACAGACAGTTGTAGCAAGAGAGTAGAAAAGTCAGTTCTCTAGCTCTAGCCTCTTCTCAAAATCAGAATTAATTATATCATTGGAGATGACACTAAAAGAGTCTTATTTGTTAACACTTCATGAAGACATTTTAAATTAACACTAAAAAAAGAAAACTCCCAAACAACACTGACAAGAAATAAGACCATTATTGAACATTTCTTCTCTCAGAAATTGCTTGGTACCACATTATCCATCCAACGGCTAACAGACGATATCAAGATAACCTCGAGCTAAAAGTGTCATTAAAAAAAAGATGTCGACAACGCAGACATCCGTAACTAAAGAACTTGTAAGCAACCCGCTATCACTATTAAACTTCAGAACAATTTAAAAGCGAACTAAAATGTCCAGAGCTGACATGTACATTCACAATTTCATTTTCACAAAATTATGAAAGCATTATTTGACCTGTGGCACTTCAAACATCAAATATTAGCCATTTTTGTCCAGGTTTTGTTATTTTCAAATATTTACATTCCAGCATGGGAAGGAAAAAACACACTGAACCAAGAGGTCAAGTAAAATCTTACCCATGCTTTTAAAAAACTGTTTCTTTGTGGTCATTCTTTTCTTTCGTACTTTAAAGTTTTCAAAACTGTTTTCCTCGTAAGAGTATCTTCATTGGGTATTTTCAGTTTTACACTGAAAAGAAAAACTACCTCTATTAACATGTACTCACATTCTCCGTTTTACAAGAAGACTGTGCCACTGGCCTCTGCCACTGGGATTTGAAAGTGCTCACAACACTTCACCTTTATGCTGGGCTAAACTCAGGGTAGCCATAAACACTCTGAAGTAATACAAACCTAAATATTCCTGCTCGGCAAATGGAGCGGTGGAAGTGAATTCTAATGAGCCGGCAGCTGTCACAATATGACCACAGTAACCAAATCAAAATATCAACCGCTAACCCAGATGAGACTCAAAGGTCATCCTGTAAGCCAGCAGCTCTCTGCAGTTCTGCCTGAACCACGATCTAATCCTGCAGTAAAATGTTCCACTGAGCTAGTTCAGAAACCAGTTACTCTACAGCGAGAAATTATTCCGTGCACTGGTAGAGTACCACGAGTGGGACAAGAACCAAATACCGCAATAAGGAAACCAAACCATTCACAAGGGGACATGTAAAAACACAGCCGCTGATGTTGAACTAAGCTGCACCCAACCATACCCAAGTATCACTTTTCACATCCTTCAGTTACCAGTGCATGTCTATAACCTTACTGGCATCTTGCTCACTCAAACAATCTGGCTTTCAATTAAAGCTCTGGAACAAAAGAAGGAAAACATATACTTAGGTCATTCCTCGGATCAAAAAGTTGTGGCTAGAAAATATATTGTCTCCCGTTGTAAAAAAAAAAAAAAATTTGGACAATTACCTGCAAAAGTTTTAATGTTGGGACAAACAGGAATGATTTTTAAAATCCACAGTCTTTGCATATAGTTCTTGCCATGATTTTCCAACTATTCCTTAACATATAATCCTCTTAAAAACACAAGGCTCAGCACCATGGTCCCTTTGACCCATTAGCGTATTCTGAAAGCTACCCACTGACCACTGTAAAGGTTTCATCAAACTGTTTAATAACTGTAGTGAACAAGTTTCCAACAGATCAAGTGTACACTGTTATCATTAATGATCATACATGGTCACAAAGAAGTGACTAGTTTTCTCCAGATACGAAACAGGGCAGGGAATTTCAAACAAGTAAAAATGCAAACTGGCTTGCTTGTCTCTACCCAAGGGAAAACAGTAAGTGAGGACTCAGCAAGTGTCAAGTAAGAGTCTACTACACAAATACTGAACCATGATGTTGTACACCTGAAACTAATATATGTCAACTATACCTCAATAAATTTTTTTTTAATTTAAAAAGAGAACTGTATGAATTGGTCAAGGCAGGCAGACAGCTAGATGACTCACTGCTGAAATCTCTCAATTCCTCCAGACTCGCCAACACTAAAAGAAAAACAAAAGGCCATGCACATTTATTTTTTAAAACAACAAATTTGGGGCCTGCTTTTTTTTGTTGTTTCTTTTAGTTACATTTTTCTTTAAAGGATTTACACAATATCAGCTTCCAAAACTCTGTGTGGCAACTTCAAATACAGACAGTAATGGAGGGAAGAGTGCACCCTGACAAACCAAGTGCCATTATTAATTCTTCTAGCACAACAGCTCCATGTGTGTGCACGTGTGCATGTGAACATGTGCTTGCATGCAAGTGCACTTGCGTCCACTTGTTTATTTTTAGTTTAGGCAATCAATCAAGTAAGGCCTTGTATTCAGATATGCAATACCTCCTTATTTCTAAAGGAGGTAAATTAATGTACACACTACTACTCTTATAAGTCATATACCATTTTGCATAAATTTGAGATACACAGATAAATTACGTTTTTGTATTTTGGTGCCACAGGTAAGTATTAGATTACAAAAATGAACATTTATGCAAAATCATTCATGGGAAGTCAAGGAGTTCAGATTTTTCATAAAGTGTTTTGTTACCTTAAAAGAGTTTATAAGCAAATGTTAGCAATGCCTGCATCATTTCTTCAAAATACTGTATTGCCATAAGAACAAAATGTAGAATAATAAGTCACTACCCAAAGAAAAGAGGGTTTCAGTATTTTTTTCTTTCTCTGCAATAAAATAAAACCTCACTAAGTGAACAGTTTACCAAAAAGAAATAGGTCATCTGCAGTTAATAACTCTTTCCCGTAAAATTAGTGTCACTTATTTCTGTAGCAGACGCCTAATTCAGTCACAGACTTGATTGATTTGACAATAGAGAATCTGGTCCAATAAAGCGGCTGATTTATTTCCAATGCTATAGCTTTTACCCTAATGTGACACCAGAGCAGAATGAAATCTTTGACATGTAAAGAAATCCTTTACAGTTTTTCATGAAAACCAAAGCTTCTGAAAGTGGATATTAGATTGTTGTCCAAAACTTAAAGTCTAATATCTTCTTTCGGTAGCAGAAAACTTCCACAAACACCGTAACCCAGAATATGGATTTGGACACAAAGAGTAGTTTAGAATAGACCATATACTCTGTAAATTCAAATTGCTGGCTATACTAATAGGTCTTATTTCCTCTTTGTCTTCATTTGTAAATTGGCTGTCTTTAACTTTTTGAAAACAATCTAGCTTCTCTTTGTAAAGGTACAGCAAAGCACCAAGCATGGTTCATTTCAAAAGTGGTTTCATTTTAAATCAACAGCAGCTTGGGCAACATCAATGAGCATCTTTGTTCCCTGAGTCTAGGCCTGAGATACTCAAGGCAATCAAGAAGGCGTTTGGGACGTGAGAAATTACCAGGGGGTGGGGGGTTAATGCAGCATCCTAGCGAGTTCTCTAAAAATATTTTTAATTCCTTTCCAAAGTAAAAATGCGAGGTATTTCATAATAGTTTAAATGCCTTTTTCTCTCTTATTTTTTTTGCACACTGCGCCATGCCCTCTCACTCTGAGGGCAACTTCCCTGACCCTAGTCTGACACTGCACCGTTAATGTCAGATAAACCATTTAGCCCAAGCACAATTCTTTTCTGTGCAAAAATCTGCTTGAGGTGGAAAATGTAGCAGTTTGTAAACAATACAGAGCCATGTTTCAGACCAGACAGCTTATCTAACAGAGAAGGCCTTTCATGGGGAACAGTGGGTGGGAGCCTCCGGACGCAGCAGCATTTCCTCCCACAATGCAGGAGACTGTCTTGGCCTCCATATTTAAGGGTTTAATGGGAAGGAGGGCAGACGGAGTAAAAGAACACAGCTGACATGGACTTTCAGCTTAAACAACAACTAAGTGAAAAGAGTCAGCTCTCGGAGCTCCGGCTGTAGACGCTCAGCCCACTTATATTTTAAATACTATTTGAACTGAAAAAAAAAAAAAGAAAACTAATTTGGTTTGTAAAACAGCTGCCCAGGAGGACACGCAAACAAGAATGATTCTTTGCTATCTTTGTGTTGCTTGGTGTCTTCTGTAATATTAATTTATCAACTTGTTCTTTAGGAAAACATTTTTGCGTGGACATTATATAAACTTCTAAATATGAGTAGTAATTTATTTATACCATTTTATCCTCATCGGAGGATAGTCTTAGAATTCTTCAGGACAATTCTCTAATATACTCTTTCAGTGTTACTTTTCAAGATGATTATTTTCAAGTTAATCTTTTACTTTATGAAGTTGGATAAGGATAAATAGAGAAGGGATGGTGTTAGAATTTAAAATTACTGCTATTGTCATTGAAGAATGTAAAGTTGTTCTTTCAAATCTAAGGTGACAAACATATCTAGTCACCTGCATCTGCCTATCCCGGAAACAGGAAACACTGCATCTCATCATGGCTCATTTAAAAAAGCTAGGATTCTTGCTTCAGCTACAGAGTTAAAACAGTTACTATTTTAAATTTAAAAAAAATAAGAATATATGAGCACAACCCATGGTCAAATACAGCTTTGAGATCCTGATTCTCAAAGTTGGGATGACACTTAATTACCCATTAAAAATAAATTCCTAGTATTTCTCTGCTTTGACTACTGTGCATTTACTATCTGAGGTCCTTGTAGATGGATTTGACGGTGATTTCTGCAAAGACGACTCACACTCAAGAATGATCTACACCTTAAATAATGAGTATAGGGATTAATTGAGAGAGGAGCTTTGAAACATACACTCTATCACATGTAAAATTAAATAGCCAGTGGAAATTTGCTGTATGACGCAGGGAGCTCAAACCTAGTACTCTGTGACAACCTAGAGGGGTGGGATGGGGTGGGAGGTGGGAGGAAGGTTAAAAGATGAAGGGGACATATGTATACCTATGGCTGATTCATGTTGATATGTGGCAGAAACCAACACAATACTGTAACAAGGCAATTATCCTCCAATTAAAAATAAATTTAAAAAATTATAAATAACAGAACAAAGTTAACATTAATTTACAAAAACAAGTATAGTGACCAAGGCTTAAAAAATAGGACATTCCTCAGAAGCACCTGCAACTATGGTTTCGGAATGATATATGCATGGCTGCATGTCTTCCTTGGAGTATAGTCCAACAGCTTCTGCCAAGAAATTGAACCTCGTTTATTGATGGAGTCACAACAGGATTTGGCCAGGTTGACAGATTTACTAATATTGGTAAAGTTCACATTTATTAGAACAAAGATCTTTTTTTCCCAATCAAAACTAAAGTAACCAGCTATTGGGACCTTTTAAGTCATTATAAATTGTCTTTTCATTGCTCAAGATACTGCAGTTTTGTTTTTTTTTTTAATCCCTATAGGTAGTCAAAGCAGAAAAAAATATGCTAAGAATTCCAATAGAAAAGACATGCTGGAAACACAAAGACTGTCTCAAAGTACACATAGGTTACTTCATGAAGCAGAATGGGGACCTCCTAGATCATTAGCACTGAAGTTCACACCTTGATAAATACACGACCAGACTTTACAATTCAGCTTGAACATGCTACTTTGATTTAAGCACACTAACCCTATTATTACAGGAATTTCCATGACCCCTTTCATAAAAGTTCACGCTAACACAGATTTTTTATCATTGCCAACTGATAGACTCAGTGATACTTCTTACTTTAAATATTGACCACTTTCACTTCATCAGCCTTAACCCTGGAAAACTACTGCCGCAACAATGAAATTAGGAGGAGTGCTTTACATCTAAGGAACACAAACCTTCCATGTAGATTCAATATCACTGAAGTTAGGTAATTCCACACAGTTGTAAAACTTAGTCCTGTATGCACTATTACCAAGCAAAGATCATCAATGTTTTTCTGTAATTTAAAATTACTATAGTGAACTAGCTAAATATCTAAGTTCTTAAAAACAGAATCTCTGTCTGGGCTTGTATTCTACCTTTGATGGTAAAACATAAGCATTCCAAAAACTCATGTTAATTTAAAATTAGTCTTACTTTGTATTCTGGAATTGACAAAAGGTGGAGAGAGATTGTCATGTGACCCAAGGTCCCTGCTGGTCATGTGGTCATAGGGAGTCCCATCTCCATAGTTCTGTAAATAAAATAACAACGTAAATTTAAACTTGCCATGAATCAATCAGCACATAAGTCTGACTACTGATACCTCTCTGAACCAAAGAAACTGGAGCCCACCATTCTCACCCCAGCACTTTATTATAAGAAAGCTGCATCTTCACAAGCACAGTGCATAAGAAAGGCTCTAAATTTGGCAGAGTTCACATTTTCCCCGAAATCATAGTGAAATTGGGGGAATAATAATAATAATGGAGCCAACTGCATCAAGTTATTAAGATCAAATGAAATAATGCAAGTAAAACACCTGATACCTATAAAATATATTGTAAATAGTAATTATGATTTTGATAAGCCCACTTTTTTTTAAAAAAAAAGAGAGCAAAATGTGCTATGGGAAAGTTACTCATAACCTGCAACAAACTGCCTTTGGAAGGCAAACACAGGGCCTTGTAAACAGCAGCATTTGGTTTTATGATATTGAAATTTCAATGTTTTATTATAGATGTTATTGTGGTTGTAAAACAATTGGATCATTCCATAAGTAACCAGCTACACAAGAATGTTAACATTATTATAACAGGACTATAAATGAATATCAGAATTTAAGCATAAATTCTGGATTTGGACAAAGTATGCCACAAAAAAACAGTTTTAAAGCAGACGGTAATCTCTGGAAATTTCTAATTACTATGATCATCTCATGGTTTAAAGGGGAATTTTTAATTAAAATAAGGTTTTTAAACTGCCCAGTCACTTGCTTTTAATGGAGGAGTTAGATAACATACAGGAAAGAGTTAAAATCATCTAAATCAGAGTTCAAATTTTAGGTTACTAAGGTACATAAAGTGACCAGAAAGGAAAAAAAAAGTCATGCTGCTCAGCTGGTTGCACTATCCATAAAGACTAAGTCAAATTTACTCAGAGGTATCAGTTGGTATGTTAGCCAAAGGGCAGAATCTGTCCACGTGAAAAGGACGGATACTGCATGAAAAATGAAAATGCGCATCCCTCCACTAAAGAAGCGACAGAAACCTGAAGGTTCCAAACTACCCCGTTTTCAACCGCCTTTCCTCAGCTATAAAAAAAATTAACTTGACCGATTCTGTGATGGGATGTTGCCAGTACATCAGGGCATAAAAGGACATCACATTTTAAATATCTATCATTGCTCTTACACTCACTTGTTCTATACCAGACATTGCATAATACTAATTAGCATTTATTAAGTATACTCACCCTACAGAGTTATTAAGAGTTTTTTATTTATTTACTTACTTACTTACTTATTTATTTATTTATTTTACATACATTATCTAATTTAAATGCCAGCACAGCGTTTCAAGATGACTGGAAATATCACCACTTGAAGATGAGAAAAAAGGGACACCTGCCCCCTGGCTGTCCAACACAAGCCAGCCACAATAAGCTGTCTCATGCCAGCTCGCTGCATTTAGAAAATACAAATTACAAAATATTGAGTCAAAGTTATCCACCAATGAATTCCCTGGGG
Organism: Oryx dammah; assembly: GCF_014754425.2. NCBI lineage: Eukaryota > Metazoa > Chordata > Mammalia > Artiodactyla > Bovidae > Oryx > Oryx dammah. The sequence goes on along the minus strand of NW_024070206.1, from coordinate 7,143,371 downwards.
TGGTGGAGGGAAAGGTCAGACAATTCATGAAAACCAAATAAAAGTCAGGACGATCCTAAATGAACCTCCCTCTCAGAAGAACGACTGAAAGAATCACGTGTTGTATTAAAACGAGAAAGCAGAAGACATTAAATTCATGCGAACGAGCTCAACAAGAGAGGGATGTTCTGTCGTCTCCCACACTTGCTGTCATGGGGAATGGATTGATTTCTGCAACTGAGGACTGTAATGTGAGGAGGAGGAAAGATTTCCTCAACCCATCCATATAACGCAGGAGAATCTGAAACTCGACAGCTGGTGCAAAGTCTCAGCGAAGTTCCTGGTAAGCCGAGAGCTCTGGCTGTACCCTGAGACTAGAGCATGAGCCCCAGGGCCAAAGAACAGGTGGAAATGGCCAACGCGGCTTGCTGAGACGGCCTCCTTCGGACAGCTTGATTACCTTCCTTACCTCTTTGCCAAAATACAGACCACTCTCCACCCCAAAGGTGTGCGAACATTACAGTGAATATGCCCCCGCTCCCGGCCCTGCAGATCATTGCCTCCATCTACACAGCTGCTTGGGGGAGGGGCAGCTGCTTGTGTGGTCTCTGTCTACTTTTAATCTGGAGTTATATGTATTATAAAAACTGAGAGGGATTTCAGAAGGCCTAGCGATGACTCCATTGGAGAAGGAAATGGCAACCCACTCCAGTGTTCTTGCCTGGAGAATCCCAGGGACGGGGGAGCCTGGTGGGCTGCCGTCTATGGGGTCGCACAGTCAGACAGGACTGAAGCGACTTAGCAGCAGCAGCAGCAGTAGCAGCAGCGATGACTCCATTAAAGACAGATTATATATATATATAATCGTTCACATTTGAGTTAGAAGGAACAGGAAAGATCCTCTGGTTCAACTTCTTCATTTTAGAAAATAGCAGTATGGGGCCCAAGGAAGTGAAATGACACACCCAAGGTCATACACATACAAACACATGCAGGGCCTAACCACCCTACTCACACCCCATGCCATGGTCTTCACATGACACCCTAACAACCAAAAACCTTGGACAGGAATAGCAAAAATCTGTAAGCGAATAAGACATGTACGGTTAAGTACAAGCAACTTCTTTTCCAAATGACTCTGCGCCATGGTCTGTAAAATACAAAACTGACTTAAGGAACACTGACAAATGAGCAAGTCTGAAGAATAAGACTTGGTCTAAATCAGATCATATCCATTTACTTTGAAGTTTAACGATTTGGGGTTGTGAGTGTTTTAAAAATAAAAGCTACTTTCAATTAAAAAAAAATAAATAAACAAACCCACTGGTGACCAAAGACACTACTGGTGGTGGGACAATAATGTTTACAAAGTGAAACCAACACAGACTTATTATGCAGATGATACTGGAAACTACAACTTCACAGTATGTCTTCAGAACTATTCAGTGACCGATTTACACCAATATATTACAGGGATACTAGGAGTTTTTTTTTTAACTTGCACTACCTACAAAAAACAGCTTTCTGTTAACACTGGATCAGTAACTGGCAAAAGCAAGGCCAAATGTTTAATGAAAGGGTTGTCTTCTGGTTAGCCAAAGTGGAAGGGGTGTCAAAATCAATAATAACATCCAATAAGAGCCTGAAAAAAAAGCCAAACAGAAGCTGATCCTCATTAAACTTAGTCTGCATATATAGCCATGCAGATGCGTGTCGGGGAGAAAAAACTCACCTTCAGTTTGTTAATTTACATATGAGGATGTCTGCTTGTGGGGAAAAGATTAGATATACTTACCCTGGACGGGCTTGGATGTCCTCCACTCCCCCAGGACCCTGAGCTACTTCTGTCTTCTACATCTGGGGACAAGAGAAAAATTCTTTAGGCTTTCTTGCAATAATTCTTTCTTTTTGTATAAGCACTTTTAAATTAATGTTTCAAATTAATCTCCTGTTGCCTTTAATTAAGAATCAAGCACGAGGCTACCATGATGATAGTAGCTTCTGACCCAACTACTTAAATTAGCTCATTTAAATTCACAGCAGAAACAAACTGGACCCTCAGGAACCAGAGGTATGAACATAAAAATTACTTCCATCCTTCACAATGTTTCATAGCTTCAACTTTTATCAACCTGAAATTGCACTTAAAATCTTACTAAAATCTTTTGGACAGGTTAAGTTAAAACTACATGAACACAACCTTAAAATACACACATACACAAAAGTTATATCAGGTAAATATCCATACTATTAATATTATCCATATTAGTGGGATGCATGCCATTATGCTCCTAGACACTTTCTGTCCTCTTACCGGCTCAGACAAGCCACTCGAGGCCTACCCACCAGACAACAGACATGAAGAAAACACATCAGGTGAAAAAGGACGTTGACAGTCTATTTCCATCAAGACATTACAAGGATATTAGGAGACTTTAAGTTTCTTAGAACCACACCGTCTCACTCTTTTTTTTTTTAAATAGGCATAACACTTGGCCTACAATCCTTAATCTGGAGAGTGAAATGTGGCACAAAAGTTGTTAAAGCAATGTTTTATTTTGTTAATTATGGCGAAATGACCTATATGAACTCCCAGAAGGCTGGAATTCTCTAGGCCCTGTACCAGCGAAGTTCTGCTGCTGACCAAATTCGAGACGCTTCTTCAGCGCTTCAAGTGCAAATACGCAGGAAGGGGAGTCTGACAGCCAAGTTCCCATGTTCACTGCTCAGAACATAAAAGTGCGTGCAAGATCAGTCACTCTAAATTTAAAATGGCTTTGAGATTTTTGATGAAAGGCCCTTTCTGAGTATAAAAAGTTTCGCTGTTCTATTATCTTGATCACGGTGGGTAACAGACGGCCATCACAAGCTTCCTCTGACAGAACTGGAGGAGGAGGTGTGAAACTTAGGCTCAGGAGATGTACTCCCGTGGACCGTGTTTTCTAACATTTCAGTAATACTGCTTCTTAACGCACTACTGTCCTTCCCTTAATTACTCCTATTTTATTATCAGCAGAAGTAATCACAATATAATTAACTGACTTATTTGGGGGTCCAGTAGAGGACGTGGTGTTTTAGAAAATATTAAGCGATGGACTAGAAACAGCAACCAACAACTAGGACCACTAAGCTTGAAACCTTTTTTTTAAAACAAGTATCGTTCCAGGTACTTTGGTCAGTCCTTCCAAAGAGAATGCAAAGGCAAACAGCTATCCCCTGCAGACAGCTAAAATCAGTGCCTGCAAGGGACTTCCCTGATGGTCCAGGGCTTAGGACTGCACTTCCACTGCTGAAGGCAAGGGCTGGATCCTTGGTCAGGGAACTAAGACCCCGCGTGCTGCACGGCGCAGACAAAAACAGAAAAGAACACGAAATTTTAAAAAACATGGTGGATTCATGTCAATGTATGGCAAAACCAATACAGAATTATAAAGTAAAAAAAAATAAAAAAAATAAAATAAAATAAAATGTTTCAATAAATATAATCAGTGGCTGTGAGCTTTAAGAGATGTCATGCAAGCTCTGAAGAGGAAGTCTGGAGAAAAGGTACAATACTTTCCCCAAATTTGCTGTTTAACAACCCAACCTCCTAGCCCATCTACTGTAAGCTGAACTGGGGGACATATATAGAAAAGTGACTTAGAACTCTTGGGACTGTCACACAAGTAACTTTTGTAGCCTGCCTGGTTCTCGTCATCCTTAACAGCAAATCAAATTTATTTTCACACACACACACACACACAAAGGTATAAATGACAAAATCTATCAACGAGAAGTCTGCACATCTTGACTTCCTTCTCGCCTGAAAGAGCCAACCTGGATTAATTTGAGAGACTTTCCTCTTAAACTTGGCTCCAAAGTAATGATGGAACAGCAGCAAATCTCTACGTTTACCATAAGATTCTGTTTTGTTTGGACCCATTTTATCCATTTTCAAAAAGGATTTCCAACATGAAAGGAAGGCAGAGACAAGGAGGAAAGGGAACCACAGTACTTCCTGGTCAGCAGTTTTGCCCTAGGGGTGATTATGGTCCCCAGAGGGCATTTGGCAATGTCTGGAGACATTTTCAGTTGTCACAACTTGGCAGGGCATGGAGGCGGGGTAGGGCTAGTGGCATCAAGTGGTTAGAGGCCAGCGACGCTGCTAAAGGTTTTATACATGTCAGAACACCTGCACAACACAAAATATCCTGGTCTCAAATGTCAACTGTGCCAAGGTTGAGAAGGCCTCTTCTAAAGGACAAATTCTATTAAAGAGCAAAAAGGAAGAATCGAGCTGGGGGAAGAAAAAAAAAAGAAGACGTACTAGAATTTGATTTATAATGAATACAACCTCTTACTAAATACACCGTGAAGTTATCTGAGCCCAGATTTAAGCCAGAGTGTTTCAAGAGACGTTCCTACACATCTTCTGTCCACAGAATAAAGGGAAAATGATGGTCAACCAAGGAGGCTGCTAATTAGCAGGCAAATAAAACACATCAAAACTTGAGTATTCCCAACTGGGCAATTTCAAAAGCGAGCAATCCACTAATTAAAAATGCTGGAAGTCTAGCTTTTTCAAAACAGGTTAAATACTGGCTGGTTTCCTTCACAAATAGATTCCCACCCAATCAAATCTGACTGCTCTTTTCCCATTCTTTTCCATTTCCATCCTCCTCATTTCCTGACCTCATGCTGCTGTACCTTCTTTTAGTCTTCCTTCTTCTTATTGCTCTTTTTAACAGACTTTTCCTTCAATGGCCTCCTGCAAACTGAGAAGGTAAGGACACCTCTCTTGCCATCCAAGACTTCACAGAACAATCGTATGACTTCTGATATTTTTTATTTGAAAGAATATCTGTACAACGGGTGCTCCTTGATCCAGGGCAAGAAGACTCAAAGCTATAGCATGCACCGAATGTAAGCATGTTATTTTTAAGACATTTGTTTCCATCTTCCCTCCCACTGAGCTTCATCAGACCTGCCAGTAAGTCAGCAAGCATTTCCTCAACAAGGATCTCAGTCCATCTCCAAGTGCGCCTGAGGACTTCTTATGTCTAATCACCTGGTGTGCTCATTTCAAGATTAGCATCCTGGGGTCCATTGCAGACCTACTGATCCTGGATCTTTGAAGGTGGGGCCAAGAAAACGGTGTCTTTAACAAGGTCTTCAGGTAACTCTCGTGTACACAGGAGCTTTGAGAACCACCAGCCTCCTCCACTGGAAACACGAGACAGATGCATGCCCTATGCCGTCACCCACTGCCTGATGCACATCTTGTCCTAAAATCCTTGCCCAGGTGGCCGGTTTCTGCAGCATTCAGTCCACATTCCCATAGCATCTACACCCCGGTCGCTCTTGCCCAGACTCACTCTCTGTGTAAACCTTGCACGTGGCCTACACGTGGCCATCCCCTGCTCCCAGCTGGTGTACCTGGGCACCACACACACTTTCTACCTCCAGATATTTGTACCCACTATGCCTTTTGCCTGAGCTGTTTCTTATCTCTCAAAAAATAATACTAGTATTTTGTGAGCTTAAATATGCCAGACACTGTGCCAAGCACTTCAATACACTACCAGTGTCGCCATTTTATCTTGGAGGAAACTGAGGCTTAGACGGGACAGAAAACCCCCCCTACGTGACAGCAGATGGAAGAGCTGGCAGACACAGGGGCTGACCACGGTCCAGTCAGGAACATTCTCCACCATGGTCAAGGTCTCCCCGATAAGCAGCTCAGGTCTCTCTACAACCAGCTCGAACATAACTGCCGGTCCCTTCTTCCCATGGATGTATTTACTTTTGGAGTTTATATCCACTCCTGTGTCCACAAAAAGATTATAGAATGAATACAACACAAATATATAAACCCGGGTCTCATGTACTGCAAACAGATTCTTTACCATCTGAGCCACCAGGGAAGCCCCAGTCTTGTGTCCACAGAAGATTACTGAATGTATACAACACAAATGCATAAAATGAAATATCTGAAGAAATCAGAGAGACTGGAAAATAAAAACAGGAGAACAATCAAGCCATATGTATGATGAGCTTATCAAAAACGTACACTGTGGGAGTTCCCTGGTGGTTCAGTGGCCAAGACTTTGTGCTCCCAATTCAGGGAATCCAGGTTCAATCCCTGGTCAGGGAACTAGATCCCACATACCACATTTCGCAACCAAGAGTTCAGATGTCGTAACTAAAGATCCTACGTGCCACAACTAGGACCCAGTGCAGCCAAACAGATAAATATTTTAAAACAAAAACAAAAAACTTTAAACCTACATGTGATGGATGGGATATTTGTGAGAGAGGGGTCAAAATTCTAGTGGGCAAAGAGTAAAACAAGATTCATAGCCTTGGATAAAAATACCCAAACTTTCAGGAAAGTCATTAAGGGCACATAGTCACAAATGAAAAACTGCCCAGGACAGAAGCCACGTGGATGCTGAGTTCTCGTGTCTCCCTTGTTCTGCTGTCACTCTCTATCCAAGACGGGAACACATAAGAGGAAGACAACCACCTGGGCAGAAGGAGGCAAAGGAAAACAACGTGGATGAGAGCAATTATTCTTCCCAAAGACTAATGTGGGCTCAATTGTTTCTAACTTATTTTACCCTAGACACAGACAGACTGAGTAATGTCCATGGTTTTGACAGTTGCTTTAGGAGGCAATCAGACCATCTATAAATTTTGATTTTACTTGAGTAGTTCTGCATAACCCCTTCTAAAATGCCTGGCATTTCAACACTAAAACACAAAAGCAAAGCGTGGGTAGAATGAGGATCAAACACTCCTTTCAGAGAAAAGATATACAGAGATGAATTTTAATTTCTATGATTTCCCACCCATACTCATTGATTATTCAAATCTCCACTTTATGTGGACAGTGAGATCAAAACTATCCGTAGACTGGGCCAATGTCCGAAAGCACAGAGCTGGAAAAAAGACCTAGATTTCAGCCACAGACTTCATTAACCAGCTCTACGGCCTGAGCCAGTCACCAGACTCTCTGAACTCATTGTTGTCAACTGTAAAATAAGTGGTTTTGATTTCCATTCCTAGAAATAGGGCAGCCTAGTATAGTGGAACAACTCTGCCACAAAACACTAAGTGTAGTAAATCAGACAGAGAAAAGACAAATATCATGTGATGGGGCTTGTACGTGGAATCTAGAAAGCTGATACAAATGGAAACTAGAAAGCTGATACAAATAAACTTTATTTACAAAACAGGAACAGACTCAAGAGACATAGAAAACAAACTTATAGTTTCCAAAGGGGAAGGTGGGAGAGGAATAAACTAGGAGTTTGGGATTAATATACACACCACTATATATATATAATGCATTTCGTAGGTGGTTCAGTGGAAAAGAATCCACCTGAAATGTAGGAGACATGGGTTAGATCACTGATCGGGGAAGATGCTCTGCAGAAAGAAATAGAAACCCACTCCAGTATTCTTGCCTAGGAAATTCCATGAGCAGAGTAGCCTGGTGGGTACAGTCCACAGTGTCAAAAAAGAGTCAGACATGACTTAGCAAGTAAACAACAACAACAAAAAATATAAAACAGATAACCAACAAGGACCTAGCACAGAGAAGTATACCAAATATCTTGCAAGAATCTAAAAAAGGAATATATATATATACACACACACAAATGTGTAACTGAATTACATTGCTGTACTCTGAAACTAACACAACACTGTGAATCAAGTATATTTCAACAAAAACTTATAAATCAATAAATACTCATGGCTTTTTTGAAAAAAATCACTAAAAAATGATGGATTAAAAAATTTTAGTCTTCTTCTAAACCCAAATGAACTGACAAGATAGTAAGGAAATATGCAGCCAAAATCAAAGTGAAGGCTGGAACCCACAGAGGAAGAAGGTATTTTTTTGCCCTGAGGACAACTGCCAATCTAGAAACTGTAATGGCCTCTTGGGTCAAGGAGAACAAAAGTGAAAACTCAGCATCCACCAAGAGCAGGTATCTAATAGGAGAAAAAGGAATAATAAGGTTTCCAACCTCAAGGAGTGATTACTAAAGTAAACAATTGATACTTAGACACTTAGCAGAGTGTGTGTGGGGGGGTCTCGTTAGTCGTGTCCGACTCTCTGCGACCCTATGGAGTGTGGCCCATCAGGCTCCTCTGTCCATGGAATTCTCCAGGCAAGAGTACTGGAGTGGGTTGAGCCTCCTCTAGGGGCTCTTTCCAACCAGGGATGGAGCCCGCATCTATTACATCTCCTGCCTTGGCAGGCAGGTTCTTTACCACTAAGATAATCAAAACACATAAACAGGCAAATTGTGATTTATTCAAGGAAATTGAGTTTCACATTTTTATGGCTGTTCGTTCTGCTTAGAGGGTCTGAGATTTTCAAATAATCTCCTGGATTTTCACAACAGCCAATAGGTTTGAAGTAATCAAATCCCACCTTCTCCATGAACCCCCCTACAGCACAAACACAGTGAGAATTCAGTGAGCCTTAGATGTGAGCGACTTCATTTACCTTTCAAATATCCTCTTTTCATCTCACTATTTCAACATAATTCTGTATGCTATATAAATGATATGCTGCCAAAAGTTATGTCTGCTTACCAGAAGTCCAAGGTAAGAACACAGATTGAATATCATACAAGTTAACCTTGATTTGAAATAAACAAGTGTGAGGGTTACCTAACTCTGTTGATTTGGGGTAGCTTTGTGTATCCATCCTTTCCTCATTGAGAAACCAGATCATGCCACACCAAGGGTTCTACAGTTTCATGAAGTCAGAACAACCAAAGTGGTATTCTCTGCTGCCCTAAAGCTCTACAAATTCCCACTCTTGTAGAAACATAAGGATTTCCTGATAAAAGCTTCTACACACTCAGAATGCTTCAGGAGGTGGAGATTGAGTTCTTCCTGGAAAGACAGTCTTTCTGAGGCATGTGGAAGTCTACATGGTCTTAAGCCCTTCTCTCTGCAATAAGACTCTATTAAATCTCCTCCACACCCTCACGGAGACTCACAGACTGCATACATCTGTGGCTCCTACCAATTTCCTAGTCCAGGAAGAACCCTTGGCTGAGCCTTCCACACAAACTGAGATGGCATATGCTCTCCGTCAGTGCCAGATGAATTTAGAGTTCAAAATATTTCATCAGCAAAGAGCGTGTTAAGGATGTGCACATTTTCATTTGCACCCAGTATCATAAGAAGCCTAAGTACAGTGATCTGAAGTCCAATTTGAGTCCAAGGACAGAGGTAGGAAGAGTTGAGGAGCTTCAGATACTGACAAGGACTACACCACCAAGACCACTTCTTTCTGCTTCTGTAAGAAACAAGATAGGCTCCAGAAGGAGTAATCTAAGCCGTGGCGAGAAACTTCCAGCACTTTCCCAAATCTGACTAAGCAAAAGATGATGACTGTGGTGATGTGTCCCACGCACATTTTAAGATACTTCAAATACAAAGAACAGGGACGTGGGCATTCCATTTTCAGAGCACTGTCCACCTGGCATCTCAGTGCTCGTGGATTTCCCTATTAAATAAAATTCGAGAATTCAAAGGTCAAGTATAAGATGATATTACATTACAGGTCATATACATAAATATATAAATAGTATAAGGAAAGATAAAATATGGATACACTGGGAGGGAAAGTATAGAAGGAAAATTTGTTCAGAAAGGAGTTATTGAAAATTTTAGCTTTTATTAACCACCAAGTTAAACTTCCATTAATACATTTTTTGAAACACTGAAACAGTATTACTTTCCTTAAGTTCTAGATAAACTATTTTTCAAAAATGAACACTAAATAATCCCAGGTGATTAAAATATGGAGTTAATTGCACTTTACAGTACTGTTAAACAGGAAAAGCATTTTCATATAACATGATATTAAGATAATATGGAAGTAACAAAATAAACATGTAACAATTATGTTATAAATGCCAGTGGGGCTTCATATTGTGAAACTTAGAAATCTTGAAAATTCAAGGTGAGTAGATAGTTATATTATGAAACCGAGATAAAAGTAACGAACTCTTTATATCAATCCATATAATTTGCAAGTATCATGATAATCTAACTTGAATAATATTCTAATTTGAATAACCTAACATGAAATACAGAACTTCCATTTCAAATGTTTGAAACAAATCAGTCAGGGTCTTCTTATTAAAGAGAAGCTCATCCTTTCCAGAGCTCATCTCTCCAAGTTAGGTCCCAAAAAGAAGAGTAGCCACGAATAACTGAGGTAAAACTATAATAATGTGAGTAGTAGGAACAGACACCTCCTTTGACTTTGAAATGTAACTGGTCTAAAAGTTACTTAATAAAAATCAATTTTACTAAGATAGTGCTCTTGGAAGCTAGATATATTTCAAATCAGGTAAGAAGAAATTGAAAGTAAAATCAGAATATCATTTAATTCCAATATTAAATAGATAAGCTTCAAAGTACCTAAGTTAAAAGTTTATATTAATAACTTGGGGAAGTTTTTAAACTAGATGCTTAGTACCTTTTCAAGATGTATTTACAAATGAACGTCACAAAGTGTGAGAAGTAAAAGGTAAATGCTTCAGAAAACAAACATGAAACAACAGAGAAACACATTTCAAATCCACTTCATTTTTGGGCTTCCCTGGTGGTGCAGTGGTTGAGAATCCGCCTGCCAGTGCAGGGGACGCAGGTCTGAGCCCTGGTCTGGGAAGATCCCACGAGCCGTGAGGCAAGTAAGCCTGTGCTCCACCTACTGCCAGCTGTACTTCCACAGCAAGCAGCACAGTAAGAAGCTGGCGCATCTCATTGGAAAGCAGCGCCCACTTGCCACGATTAGGGAAAAGCCTGTGCACAGCCACAGAGACCCAGTGCAGACGGAGATTAAACAGATAAACCAAATAGATACATACGCCTCATTTGTAAATAAAATAGAATATATATCACTCTGATAACAAGTACATGTAATTATACCAGAGTTTTCCAAATCCGACAGGGACAACAGAGGATGAGATGGTTGGATGGCATCACCGACCCAATGGACATGGGTTTGGGTGGACTCCGGGAGTTGGTGATGGACAGGGAGGCCTGGCGTGGTGCGGTTCATGGGGTCGCAAAGAGTCGGACACAACTGAGCGACTGAACTGAACTGAATATTTATGGTGCAAAATCCATAATACTGTAATGACTTAAGATGTACAAACTGATACTTTAAATGCCTATTTAATCAATAATTTATTAAATTTATTCCAATAAAGAAGAAAAAAGAGCCAAGATGAAACACGTAACAGTTTTCTCTTTTCCTCTTCTCCCCTCTGCCTCTTCTCTCCCTGGGGTGTCATTTGTGAGGCTCTGGGAAAGGGCTGCTGGCTTAATTGAAATATTTGTAGGCTGTAATTGCTCTGCAAAGCCACAGTGGTCCACTTCTCCCAAATGGCATCCGTTGTTCCTCTTTGTTTTTTCTTCTGTTTCCTTTTATACTTTAACAAAATCTGTCCCTCCTGTTTCTTCCAGTCTTATCTCATCTTGCCCTTTATTCTGAATGCATAACTAATGCTAGGGAAGCCAAACAGCTTTAAATATTCAAAAATCTTCCCTAGAATCCAGTCCTCTAGCCCATTCCCTTTTTCTTACAATAATCACTCCCATAAACGGACTCTCAGTTTATCTTTTCAACATCCCAGCCTTCCACCTGTGTTTAACACAGCAGCCTCTGACCTGGCAATGACAAGCAATCAGTCTTACGTGTTATCTTCAGGGGTCATGTCTCAGTTTTAGGGCAATTTTCTTTGTATTTAGGCTCAAATGTGCAAACCACACTATATTACTCTGCAAAACATCAATGAGAAGGCTTAATTAAGTAACACTGACAGATAAATCCATTTCTTTCGCAGTAATCAAATCAAAGCAGGTTGACATAACACAGGAACTTAATACAGTTATTCCCTTGTAATTGGAAAAAGGCCCTTTACTTCTCATTAAAGCAATCTTCTGGGTATTGGCATAATAAGAAGGCTCAGAGCTTTAATACTGCCCTATAAAAGTCTCAAGATACAGACCCCTTAAGCAAACAAGCCAGATTATCTAATTCCTTGATCACAGCAGAACATGTAGTTCCCACTGTTTTAAACTACTAATTCTTTATCTCTGTTGCAATTAAAAAGAGGTAAATCAGTATCAAACACATACAATGGAAATCTGCAAAAATGCATGAACTGTTTACAGTTTTAGAAGTCTGTCTCCACGTGTTATTTCAATGGAAGCAATCCATTAAAAATGAATTTGAAATACTTTACAAATGTAAAGTTGTAATAGCTTGGAAGGGGGGAAAATCTTTTTATTTTACTAATGGGCTCAACAGGATATATTTTACCTAAATTTGAAGTCTGATATTCAACCATACAGTACAACTTTGGTAAGCAGAATTGTGAGAGAATGGAATCTGAATAAGAACATTTAATTTTTGTGGTAATTGAAGAACAGTAAGTCATCTGGTCAACCAGAGGCTTCTCTGACCGAGGCTAAAGCCCAGAAAGAATGCAATAATATTATACTACGTTCATCTCCCCAAACTAAACAAAATCAATTTTCACCCTTTCACTACAATTTTGAGGGTGTTTCTGTTACTTATCCCTTGGTGCCTTATCAATCTCAAAATGAGTCCAGCAACTCTTCCTGAAAGGATAAAATATAATCTAGGGTTGTGATTTCAAAATGTGGCTGACCATTAAAAGACCCTGGGAACCTTCAAATTTAAAAAAAAACCCACAGATATACTAGCCCCACTAGAAACTAATCAAGAAAAGATCAAGGGTTGAAATTGAGGAAAATATATAGTTTCTCAAATTGTGCTAATTTTCTGCTTTTTTGTTTTAAAAAGTTTTTAATTATAATGCAGGTAAAACTGTGTAATTTGTTGTTTCTGAACCATCTGTAAGCAGGCGTCATCAATCACATTTATTGATGCCTGAATATTTCTGGGTGCATTTCCTAAGAACAAAAATAATATAGTTATCAAAATAAGAAAATCTACCATTGATATAGTACTTTCATCTAGTCCACAGTCCATATTCCAATTTGGCATTTCCCCCTTTTGTAGAGGACTCAGTCCAGGATCACACAATGCTTTTTAATAGGTCTCTTTCATCCATTTTAATTGGAAACAGTTCCTCAGTCCTTTCTTTTTGTGATATTAGCATTTTTGAAGAATACAAACCAGCTATTTCATAGAATGCTTCTCAATTGGGGTTTATCTGATGCTTCCTTATGAGTATAATTCAGATGGCTATAATACTACAAAAGTGGCCTCGAGTCTTTCTAGAATATCACCTGCGGAGCCTCAGGATGGCCTGGTGGTCCTTTCCTCATTTGTTATGCTATTTCAATCACCTGCTCAAGGTACCGTGGGAACTCTCCACTGTATAATTACACCTCTTCCCAGTGTAACTAATCAGCCGTCTGTGGGGAGATTCTTTAAAAGCATTAGAACTAACTTTTACTCATGTGCTTATGGGAAGAAAATTAAAATACAATAGTGTATAAGTAAAAAGGGAAAATCTCCTTCATATACACTCTTCCCACCCTGATACCAAGATACCCCAGAGCAGTTTCCTAGGCAGTCTTATAGAGCCTTACAGAGCTTCCGATCTGTGATCAGCTGGTTTTTAAAACCACAGAAATGAAGGATAATACCAGCAAAACTGGACTGAAGTTTCTTTTCTATTTCAATGGCTAAGAAATAGTCCTCAATTGTTGACATGTACCCTAGTGACATTTCATGGGATACGATTATTTGCTGCAGCTTTGTGACCTACGTAGAGGCACGCAGGGCAGGAACTGGAATAAATGAAAACATACTATACTATTAATTTCGAAGAAATTCAGCCAAGATGAAGACGAGGTTGAGCAACCCACTTGTGAATCAATGCAATGCAGAAAGCCAAGGTAAATAATCCACCCTGAAGTTGACGTTGCCCTCAACAGTTGTTTGGGGAGTCTTTCCACCACATTCTATGAACCACAGTGTTCAAAGGAGGCCTGTCATAGCAGCAGCACTGCCCAATTAAAATCAAATGGCTAGACAAGGATTTATGACAGACAGAGAGAAAAAAAAAACCTAGTGAGGGTTTTCTAGGCCAGCAAAAAAAAAAAAAAGAGTAGGAAACACCTAAAATTTTTTTAAAGTGAGAAGGAAACTGCCACTTGACAAAGACTATAATCTCACATTTTGGGACTACAGACACAAATGAATAGGCACAGTCACAAAGCGAGGCGTAAAGCTTGAACCTGGCCATTGGATAGAACATAGCATACTAAACGATACTGAATGAGTTAAATGATGCTAATCACCAGAAGGTGGAAATGGTCCCTTTTAACCCTGGGATGAAGCCCATGACATTTTATAAACTGAACAGTGCTGGTGGATTTTGACTCTGACTTATGAACGCGTAGACAATTTTCCTCACAATTTCATTTCAGCCAAGTGCCTGGCAGACACTGGCAAAGGGCTTTCGTAGTTGGGCTTACAAATGTATGTGTGTGTGTGTCCAAAATCACAAGACACACACAAATACAATACATGCTCTTGAAGAGACCAATAGTTTCTCGATACTAATGACAGTGTTTAAAACGGTTCCCAGATGTTGCAACTCATTCCCCTGACATCTCCTTGGTTTTGATCAGTGACTTGTTTTTTGATCAGATTTGACTCCATTCACTTAATGGGTTTTAAATTTTTTCTCACAGTAACGTAACCACACTATGGTATTATGCTTTCTGCTTTCCAAAATGGTTTTTATATTCACCTCACTTAAAATGATTTATCTGGAATCACTGAAAGTATGAAGTTAGGATCAAAAGAAGTTGCCTCCTTAAATCTGAGCAGACTAACATCATTTTTCAAAAGCATGAAAACAAAAATCAAAAGAAACCGGCAGTTATCCTGGATAAAAGAGACTATTCCCCATAAGACTTATTTTTATCCTTTCATGCTATTACTGTTACATCTTTATCAGGTAACAGAATGCTTGCTAAAGTTCATCAAAATACTTGCTAAAATAGGAGAGTTAAGACAGTATTACCATGATTGAACTTTCGTAATCAGCAACATATGTTTTTAAGTCATGTCAACAATGACAACAAAATTGCTCATCTCCCTTCTGAGATGCCCTATAACCCATAGGACACCATTTCACCAGCAAGACACAACTATCTGGCATTGGTCTGAGAAAGATTGAGGGCTGTGATGGCAGGTCTATTATGGCAAAGATGGCCGTACCTTTCCCCAAACCATACTGTTTCTCTTACTTTGACTTTAACGGCTTTTAAAATACTGTCATAACTGAAAGAATCAAAAATACATCTGCATTAAGTTCCTAGTACATTTTTTCGGGGTAAAAAATGGAAATGCATTAGAAAGTAACAATTGGTGTTTTCTTAAGCTTAATCACATCAAACTCATGGGAAGAGCCCCCCTCCCCTTTTTCTTTTCTTTTAGTAGGTCTCAACTTGGATGCAGGCTACCTTCGCCTATCTGATAACCAATGGAGTACTGGTCAGAAAGAGATGAGCTGGTATGATGTACTGGTCTTACAAATTCACGAAGTGGAAGGGTAAAGAGCTGTAACTCTTCCTCAGGAATGGAAGAAATGCCGTTAGTTTGAGAGGAGGTAGAAGCAAAGACCTGAAGGATGACAATAACCAGGCATCTTGAGGGAAAACAAGAAGCAGAGAAGGGGTGCAGGGGAAGCCAGAGCTGTCAGTAGAGAATAATGATTTATCTGATGAGATTAGCAGAAAGTTTGATTAGCAAAGATGCCTTCTCAACAGCGCAAAGGCTGCAGTGTTACTTTAAGATTTCCTTGTAAGAAAAAACTATGCCTGCCAAATGTGGTCTGTAACAGCCCAGGCTAGCTCTGAGTGATACAGTGGGAAAATAGCCACTAAGCCAGATTTTATTTGATTTGTACTGATGATTTTTATTAGAATACATGGATCATTGCTTCAACCTTTCCATGTAAAACCAAATCAAATTCAAAAACTCACACATCAGTCACCTAACCTTATGTCATTCCTTCTGCTTTACTCAAGTTGAGCCACATTTCAGCTGATCTGTCCTTGATAAATCGTTCAGCTACTCCAAATTGCTGGGCCAAATTCTGGGAGGCAAGTGGTACACAAAAGAAACCGCTAAATCTGCAGTTACACATTAGATGGGAAAGGAATACCGCAAGCCTCCCAAGTCAAGAATGAAATCAAAGAAGTACATAGCCAACGCAAAACGGGACAAGATGAACTTCTCTTTATTGTCTCAAATGTATTGTAATTTACCTTTAAAAGCCTCACCCAAGCCCTCAACTCTTTCTCCCTCTTTAATCCAGGCTATTCCGCAGGACACTGCCAAACAAGTGCTCTGAAATTAGAGGCAAGTCCACAATTATGTGACGTAAGGAGATCTGGTCAGTTTTACCAATCAAGCATAATAACCAGCTCTACACATTAAAAACATTATAACCTTTAAGGCAAAAATTTTAAATATTAAATTCCTACATTTGTGGAAAGCCTCTATAAAATGTAGAGAAAGCACCTTCATTAAAAGGAACACCATTTCATTACAGGAAACACTGCCATGGGCGTCCAAAGAACAAGTGCCTGGAGCTGACGTCCCCCTGCTCTTTGCCTCCTTTTCTTTTTGCATTAGCTTTTTTTCCCACCCTCAGTGACACTGCCAGTCTTGATCTAACCTATGAGCAGTAATGATTGCTTGGATATCACTTCTAGTTCACAAATCAGTCCCACCTTCATGATTTCCTTGAGTGTTCCAAACTCCTGAAATGAGCACTATCTTCTCTTCTGGGAAGGTGAACAACATTCTGGGCTAAAGGCTATCAACACGTCTCATGTCTTCTGGAGGCGGAGGGTGCCCTGGAATGACACTAGCAGTCACCAAACTTCCAGGTCTCTGGTGTAATCCTCGGGGGCAAAAACGGGGTTCACGGACCAGCCTCCATTCCTTCTTCCCACTGACGACACAGGAAGTCCGTATCTCCCATCCTCCTTTGCGGTCATGTGGGGTCACGTGACAGAGATTTGGCCAATAGAACGTGAACCCGACTAACTACTGCCTTTGCCAGGCCTGGGCACTACAACCTTCCTATAATTCTTCAGCCACTTTCTCTTTCTTCTTTGTTCAGACTTAGACAAAGGATCTAGTGTATCTCTTGGAGGCCCTAAGGGCAAGCAGGGCTAAAGCCTGAAAGAACCCAGGCCTGAAGGACTACAGGGAGCAGAGCCGGACACCAGTGGGCTGTAACTCCTGGCGGTGTCATGCTACTAAAGTTGGGGGTTGTTTGTTCCAGCAATTAGCATCCCCTGACTAATGCATCCTCCAAAACAGACTTCCATGAATTCTGGCGCCACGATTCTCTCTTCCAAGCAAAGCAAACATACGCAGTTAGAGCTGGCAGTAGACAGAGCTGTGAAGAAGGGGAAAATGGTCTTTGAACTCTCCTTCTCTCCCTTTCAGACTTGTTTTCCCCTCTTAGCATTTCCTCCCTCTGAGCACCAAATGTTCTCAGGCTGCTCAGTCTCGTCTGTCTCAAGAAAATAAACCCAACAACATTCAGTCGCTATTCTTCCTTTCAGCCATCATCTCACAGCAATGAGTGGTGAGCTGCTTGCTGCCTGTGTAATTTTGGAGAAATTCTGTAACATCCCGGAGTCTGTATAAACTCATCTATAAATTGGGAATGGCTATATCCACCCTCCAGTACTGCTGTGATGATTAGAGGTAATTTAGGAAAAATGTCACTCAGGAACCTGGAACACAGCAGAAACCAAAAAAAAAAAAAAGGTAACTCCTGTTTTGATTATGACTAAGATTATCATGGAATGACATGTGACAGCAAAAGAGGTACAAAATACAAAATAGAGCTCTTTGGTAAACAACAAGGTCCTACTGTACAGCACAGGAAACTATATTCAATATCCTATGATATACCATAATGGAAAAGAACATGATAGAGCGTGTGAGTGTGTGTGTGTGTATAAAACTGAATCATTTTGCTGTACAGCAGAAATTAAAACAACATTGTAAATCAATTATTCTTCCATAAAAAATTTTAAGTTATCTTATACCTAAAAAGAAAAATGGGGTTCTTTATATCTGAAATACATAACTGAGCCCAGGAGAAAAATCATGCATAAATAAAAAGCATCTGATTATTAAAGAAGAATGAAGATGGAATGTTAGGAAAAGGAGAGTTATAAATGCTAGAATCATCACTTGGAGATACTAGCAATTTAAGGTACAGAAAAGAGAAAACACTGGCACCCTGGTGAGCTGTATTCGCATTACATTCATGCTCAACCTCCCAACTCTGAGTTCAATGCCATTGTCCTGGTGGCTCAAAACAGGCACCATGGAAACTGGCAACCATTACATGTCAGGGCTCTTTCTTTCTCTGAAGACCTGATTATTAAACATCACCCCACTAATGAAAATAACCATTCACTGTGAGGTCTTTTTACGCAACCTGTCCCATTTAATCCTCACTATCACTACTGAGGTAGGCTCATTCTCCAGATGGAAACCCAGGCTGTACCATGTCTGCTAAGGTGCTTCAGTCGTGTCCGACTCTGTGCGACCCCATAGACGGCAGCCCCCCAGGCTCCCCCGCCCCTGGGATTCTCCAGGCAAGAACACTGGAGTGGGTTGCCATTTCCTTCTCCAGTGCATGCAAGTGAAAAGTGAAAGGGAAGTCGCTCAGTTGTGTCCAACCCTCAGCGACGCCATGGACTGCAGCCTTCCAGGCTCCTCCGTCCATGAGATTTCCCAGCAAGAGAACTGGAGTGGGGTGCCATTGCCTTCTCCGGTACCATGTTTAGCGACTTACAAAAAATCCTGTTTCCTGAGATCTCTGCATTAGAAAGCAGTCTACTTTTAAGAGCGAAGAGCACCTAGATTTCTTTTTCTCAGCATATCAAACGTATATTCCCCTGAAAACAGAAAGCTATTCCTTAAAAATGTCTGAATTCCAAGAGTCCACCTCCCGCCATTCTCATTTTTTCACTGCTCCTCCGCTCACCTAACTTTCCTTCATATACGCCGCCTTTCTTACCACACTTTCCTCTACACATCTGATGCAACATTTTGTGCAAGTGTCCTTTCAAGGACCACCCACCACACTGTCTCAAGGAATCTACTTGTGCTAAAGGGCTGCAATCAGTTTGGAATGCTCTTTAAATCAGTGGCTTCTCATGTCCTGAGCAAGCTGATCTATTCTATCTTGGGCCAAGCTGTGGACTGTCCAGTAAGTCTTGGATCTGGGAGGAGCTGGGATTCAGCTCATGGATTCAGATGAGGTCTCTGGTAACAGTTTCAGTGAGAACAGTCATCAACAACAGGGACCTGGCTCAATATGTGCTTGGGGGGATGGCGACAAAAGCCAAGGAACATCCCTGGTTTTCAGGTGCACCCAGAGGTTCTGGAAGATACCTTGGTAACACACCATCACTTCTATTCTGACTGAAGCATGGCCATCTTACAAAATCCAGAGCCTCCCAAGGACAGAACAAGTGGGTGAAGGCCCAAGAGCACAAGGGCCCATCTCCCATGCAGGAAATGGCTAAGGCACACAGAAAGCATGGAGAATCGAGGTACGAAAGTCGCAGGAGTCACCAATGGAGAGATGCTACCTCTGGGTGGGGCCAGAGGCAGACACAGCCACGAACAAAGCACTGCGAAGTTCACTGCGTGTTCTAATGGCTTCGGGGAGGCACGTAAAGCAACAGGTTCATGTTGGCATTTTGGAAACAGTAGCAGTGGGAATGGTGGGTTACTAAGGTGAGAGCCTTGCGCTAAAGAGACTAATTACAAGGCAAGAAACTAGTATTTTATAACTTACTTAAATCTGTATTTGTATATATCAATTTTTTGTATACATAAGAAGGAAACCATAAAACTATCATTAAGGTGTTTTAAAATGTCTTCACATTCCAAAAAAAAAAAAGGCAAGAAACCACATAAAAGTAATAGATAAAGCAGGATGATATTCGGGAAAGAGAACAGTCAAGGCTTAATGACTAACCTGGGAAAAGTAAGGCAAAATATTATAGTCAGGGATTATTCCCAAGTTCTGTCTTATGGATATTGGGCAGGTTGGAGGTAGGATTTAAAAAAAAAAAAAAACAGTTTACTTTAGGCATTTTGTATTCCAAATGTCCACTGGTCACCCAAGTATAAAACAGAGCAAAGTAAATGACTGTGTGAGTCTCAAGTTCAGAACAGAGGCACAGAGATTAAAATCATTTAAGCACAATCTTTTAATTGTGAGTCCCCTTATGGAAAGAATTCACTGACCCAGATAAGTGGAAAGTCTGGAGACAAGGCAGGTTTTAGGTTTTACATATCCAGTGGATCCACCGTATTAACAAGGATAAAGATTCCTTTCATCCCTCCACTCTGCCATCTCCCTATCGCCTTCATCTTAAAGCTGGAATCCATCATGATCATAGACTCTCTGGATTTACTTGCTTCCTTATCTTCTACTTTCTCACAGAGAGTTCAGTTTACAAAAGAGCAAAATTCCTCCTGAACTTTGCCCGATTGGAATCATCCATGAACCAATCCCTAAAGTTAGGGAATCGCATGCATGGATTTGCATAGACCTCACAGACCCAAATTAAAACCCATGTGGAAGAGTATAGGGTTACCCTGATTGGTTTCTTCCAATCACAGCTGCCCCCTGGAGACACAGTAACCCCACACCAATTACACGGATCCCACACTTGAGAGAAGGAGTGACATATATGCTGGTGAGACAAGCATGACTGGAGAAGACCCCAAGTGCCATGAGCGCCCTGAGTGCACGTGCATGCTCAGTCGCTAAGTCATGTCCGGCTCTTTGCGAAACCCATGGATTGGAGTCCGCCAGGCTCCTCTGTCTATGGAACTTTCCAGGCAAGGATACCAGAGTGGGTGGCTGTTTCCTTCTCCAGGGGATCTTCCTAACCCAGGGGTCAAACCCGTGTTTCCTGCATCTCCTGCAATGCCAGGTGGATTCTCTACCACCGAGTCACCTGGGAAGCCATGAGTGCATCAGTATGTAACATACATGGCATGCAGTACACAGGCAAATCCATCATGCCACTCCTCCTTCAAATATCTCAAAGTCTTCCTACTGGTGTCAGGAAAAGAGCAATGTTCTTAACTATGGACATCAAGGTCATCTTGGTAATAACGCATCCACATGCTCTCCTTTTCTTTCCTCGAGTTCCCTTTATCCCTGGCAACGTTCAAGCACACCACTGGCCCTCCTGCTGCAGAACCTGAATTTAGGTTTCCTCTAGCAGAACACTGTCCCATCCACTCCCCCCACTCCACCACTTCTCCGCTTGGCCTGTTCCAATCTTTATATCAACTCTCAGTAAATCAGCACTTTCTTGGGACAACTGTCCCTCCTGTCCTCCTAGTCAGGTATCTTGTCCTTCTCGCTCACCAGACTTGTCACAGAGGGAATTTTACCTTTTTATAAACCTCAAGTGATTCCTTTCTCCCCCAGGAAAGAGTAAGCTCCACAAAGACAAAGCCTGGGTTCTGTTTGCTTTCCATCCTATCATTAGTACCCAGCAAAGTCTAGAACAGGGAGGAAGCACTCAACATAATTATAATTAATGGATGGCTGGTCTACCAGCCCCTCAATATAGACTGTGCACACAGGAAAATATCAAAAAACGCCAAGAGAATTCCCAAAGTGGCAACTCCTTCTGCAGAGCTCCCATGCCTCAAAGAATGACAACTTAAAATGACAAAAATTCATATTTCACCATATCTATTATTAACTAAAAAATTAAGCCACAGATATACCATAAAGATTAGCTGAACAACTTATATACAACATATCTTTCTCTGTAATTTAAAGAACAGCTTGTTTCAACAAAGATTTACTGTATAGCACAGGGAACTATAGTATCTTGTAATAACCTAAAATGGAAAATCATATGAAAAATAATATATGTGTATATGTATAACTGAATCACCCTGCTGTGTACCTAAGACACTATAAGTCAAATAACATCAATAAAATATATATATTAAGAAATATAGTTAATAAATAAGCAAAAAAAGAATGCTTGTTTCACAAATATGCAGGTATGAATTCAGATTCAGAAAAAAAAAATTGTACAGATCTCTTAACACACTGAAACTCTTGCCAATCACAGAAAGGAACTGATCTACAAATCTTAAGCTCTGTGATTTCTGCGGTAAAAATGCAGTGAAACAGTCAGACTTCATGTATGTTTTCTCCCTTGACAGAAATAATGTCTTATATGGTCATTGTAAAGGGAAATATTTGTCTCTTTACATGCTCTTTGATATGCACCCTAGTGACTTGGTACATATTACACAATCATTGGCCTCAGGACAGAGGAGAAAACAACTGTTACCTCTACATTAAAACAGCTCTCTGTGATCTGGTGACAATAAGACATAAAGTGGGTTAGGAGTTTCATGTCAGTTACTTAGATGATAGTTACAACTCAACATTTTCTGAAAACCTTTCCACTGAAACTTCCCCCATTGATTAACAAGGGTATCATTAATATTTAAAGTTCTGCTTCAAATATAATAATCAGAATACCACGGCCACAACAATAAATACCTTACAGCAGTTTACTGCTTTCAAATTTTCAAAGCACTTGCACACACACTATTTCATCGTCCCTTACAATCATATACATCAGAGAAAGGCAGGGATTAGTTTAAATTTTCCAGGCAAGGCACTGAAAGAGCTGGGTGGAAAGCCCATCAGATCTCCTTTTAATCTCCTTCCAAACTGACTCTCACCTCTTTTCTTATTCCATGAAAGAGTATAGACATCTTCAAAGCTGGAACCTCAAATTTGGGTAAAAATTTTAACACTCTCAAAGAACAAGTTATCTTTTGTCTCAGAAGCTCATCATTCAGAATCTCAATTTCCGAATCACTAGGACTTTTCCTTTGGGTTCAGTATGCCCCAGTCTAAGTGAAAAGTCTAAATTAATTATGACTCAAAAGTATTTTAACTCATTTGCATGTACTTTTTTCTCCTTTAGCTGCATAGAAACAGAGAAGAGATTTTTTAGATTGAAAGTACACATGAAGAAATGAAGACATGTATTATTGTGTAAGCTACCTGAAAAATCTCAACAATAAAATAACACATAATCCAGTCAATTACAGTTAACTCACCAACAAAGAAAAGTACTATTGTGAACAATGGACAGTTGAGGCAAACTCTCCCCATCAATGCAAGTTACTCAGAGTTCACCTTTCTCTGAATTATGCAGGAGAGTAGGACTCAAAAGTAAATGGAGTGAGAACAGGGGAAACCAATCTCAACATGGACAGAAAATCTTGCCTGTGTCTCCCATGAGTGTCTCCTATGCGGAGTGGTGGAAAAAAGAACACAGGTTTAACTGCATTATAAGAGTTTCCTAGGTGGCACTCGTGGTAAAGAACCCACTTGCCAATGCAGGAGACACGAGAGATGTGGGTTCTATCCCCGGGTCAGGAAGATTCCCTGGAGGAGGGCATGGCAGTCCACTCCAGTATTCTTGCCTGGAGAATCCCATGGACAGAGGAGCCTGGCGGGCTGCAGACCACAGGACAAAGAATCAGACAGGAGTGAAGCCACATCGCGTGCATGCATAACTGCATTATAAAAATACACACATCACTCTTTCTACTTTATTCAAAACATGAGACAATCAAAAAGGTGCAATAACTCTCAGTTCTGTCTAAATGCCCAGCACCTCTTCCCCTCTTCTTCCTTCCTAACAGTCCTGCGGGGGTGCTGGTTGCTGCTGCTGTTCTTTCGTTTGTTTTCACATAGCCACTCCTCCTCCAAATGGATCAGGAGACAGTGATCTCATCTCTATTTCCGACACAGATCCTGAGTACTATTGGGAATCACAGCTTGTCCTTTCCCCTGATCAGGGACCAGTTTCAAAAACAGCCACTGAGACAGAGTTCTGTCTGCCTCGGGATTCTTGGGAAAGGTCTCCCTGCTCCAAGGAAAAAAGAAATTAGAAGATGATTTTTTATCTTCTCTGGCCATTTTCCTGCTTGGGCACCACGTGGAGAATGGCAGCAGGAATCTCCCTGTCATTCTTCAGACGAAGATGGTAACCAGGGTAGGGAAAATATCAGAGATTTCAGAACAAGTTACATTTATGTATTACTTCGGTCATACATTTTCTTATGTTTAGGTCAATTTGGGTCAGAATCTTTTGTTGCACCTGAAAGAAATGGGAGATTCCCTCCATCCCCTGCCACCCCAGAAGGAGGCTTATGAACTTGGTGCTCATTGAGGTTCCTTCAAAATAAATACCAACTCCAGATAAACCCAGAGCTTACCTACAGAATGGTTATCATCTACTGGCCGATCATAACTGTCTGAGCCTCATAGAGGCTTCGTTTTCAGGAACCATACCAGTTATAAGACCTTTAATCCTTCTCTTAATTCTTGCCAGATACCCATACACACCATCTCTCTCTTTCTTCTCCTGTCCCCTGTGGCCTTCTCACAAATACTGATCAACCAGCAAATATTCGAGGAGCACTTAACACAGGTAAAGCTAAAGGCCGCAAAAGGTACCCAGACAGGACTTCCCTGGTGGTCCAGTCGTTAAGAATCCACCTGCCACAGACAACAGACTTGTGGACACAGTGGGGGAAGGAGAGAGCGGGGCGAAGTGAGAGAGTAGCATGAAACACAGGGATTAGCAGCTGTGAAACAGAGAGCCAGGGCATTCGCCGCATGCCACAGGGAGCTCAGAGCAAGCGCTCTGTGAGCTAGCAGCGGGGAGGCGGGAAAGGGATTCAGGGAGAGGGGGCAGGTGTATAGGTACGGCTGATTCACGTTGATCTAGGGCAGACACGAGCACAGCAGTGTAAGGCAATTATCCTCCAATTAAAAAGATCACCTGTCAATGCAGGGGACACGAGTTCGATCCCTGGTCCCCAGGCCGTGCTCCGCAACAAGAGCAGTCACGGCAATGAGAAGCCCGCACATCACCGCGAGGAGCAGCCCCTGCTCGCCACAGTGAGAGAAAACCCACACACAGCAACAACCTGGTGCAGCCAAATAAATAAACAAATCTAAAATTAAAAAAAAAAAAAAGCTACACAAACAGAACTTTCTCCTGATTTACCAGTCAATCCCACACTTATGCTAGTCACGGAGTCTGAGTACTGACAAGATAGGGGCCGGGGGTGGCGGTGGGGAAGGAGGTGAAGATCGGCTCTCCAGACCCCAAACCCATGGGTGGGCCTTAGGAAGACCCAGAAACTCCTGCAATTGTGCAAATTTTTACTTGTGTATTTGGCTACCTCCATGTTTCTGGGAAGAAAGTCTATAGCGTGCATTGTATTTTTAAAGCAGTCTCTGGAGAAGGAAACGGCAGCCCACTCCAGTGTTCTTGCCTGGAGAACCCCAGGGACGGGGGAGGCTGGTGGGCTGCCGTCTATGGGGTCGCACAGAGTCAGACACCACTGAAGTGACTCAGCAGCAGTAGCAGGTGACCCTAAGAACATTAAGGGTTCTCTGCTCTCAGTCCACTAGTGTCTAGCAAACCACACTGTCTGGAGACAGGCCACACTCTCATCATTCCTGTAACAGAGGTGAGAGCAAAAGAGAGGGCAGAGGACACGTTCCCCAGATTTTCATGTTTCTTGCTCCAGGAAATTATCTCAAGTATTAATAATACTGAAGTTTCACAATATTTTAGACTACATAACATTTTGTGGACTCTCCTGGGGCCTCAAGGGCCATTCATATCTCACTTCAGTAGAAGGAAAAGTAAGTCCCATTACTTAAAAGACACAGAACACAACCTATTCATAAGTTTGGGCGCCTCCAAATGAACTATGAACCCTGAGTTCAAATGGAACTGGGAAAACAAAATAGGCACTCGACAAACAACTATTATTAGCAGAAAGGTTCAAGGGTAAGCTGCATATGGCAGATAAATATCAAAGGCTACTTTTTGAAATATTTTTGAAACGGAGGTAGAACCTTCTAGAAAACGTTTGCTCTAAGGCATCAGAGAGCCAAACAAGGACATTGCAAGGTGTGGCAAAAGAAACAGTGAGCAAAGGGCAAGACCTTAACCCAAGATATGCAGAAGAATCAAGACTGGTTTTATTTCACTCAAGAGGAAGTCTTGGGACTTCCTAGAGGTCCAGCGGTTGAGAATCCACGTGCCAATGCAGGAGGCACAGGTTCGATCCCTGCTCCAGTAAGATCCCACGTGCCACAGAGCAACTGAGCCCGTGGATCACTACTCCTGGAGCCCGTGCACTCCAGAGCCCACAAGCCGCAACTAGAGAAGGCCTGCAGACAACGAAGACCCAGCACTGCACTTAATAAATAAATGAATTTTTTTTTTTAAAGAAGAGGTCTCCTGGGATTTCCCTGGTGGTCCAGTGGCTAAGACTCTGAGCTCCCAGTGCAGGGGCCCGGGTTCAAGTCCTGGTCAGGGAACTAGATCCCACATGCCACAGTGAAGATTGAAGATCCTGTGTGCCATAACCCAGGGAAGCCAAATAAATAAATAAATAAAATTAAAAAAAAAAAAGAAGAGGTCTCCTAAAGTAGTGAGAGATAAGAAGAAATCCCCATCTCCTCTACCAGCCACACTTCCCAATATTTCGCTCAACCTCACTCAGTTTTACTAATGCAGCCTTTACCAACGTTTCCTCCCGCTTCCCGCTCCTGCTGCTTTCTGTAAACCAGTTTCCCAAACTTTACATTTGCCCCGTTCAGCCCATCATCAGCCACTGACAGCTGTCTCTTCTCCATACAAAAAAACTGCAGTGGCTCCCTGCTGCTGGGGTATAAAGCCAAATTCTTTAGCCCAGCATACGGTGCTTGGTGATCTGGGCTGACTTTCTTGTGTTACCCTGAGTAGCATCACTGCTCCCTTTGTCCTGGAGTCCAATCACAGGAGACTCTTCACTGTTACCCAACACATCTCTGGTATCTGGTCTCCAAGTCTTCCCTCCACATCAAAAACATTCTTTCCCAGTTAGTAAATGCATGCAGAATAAATAAATGAGTGAATGAGTGCACTGAGCAACACACAGATATAAACACACATCAAGCAATTACCTCTATCTGTATGGTGTATCTGTACGGAATCAAGCTATGAGATGAAATAAAAATTCTTCACAAAGCTTAAATGTAAGGTCCCCATGGAAGTATTTCCACAAAATTTAATCTGATAGATCAACTTTAAGTATACAGGCAGTATAAATGACAAACATAACCTGTGTACTACTTAAGTGATGAGCCGTCTTCCCACAGCAAATATGAATTTGCATTTGGCTCCTGATGGGACATGGTTTATCTTTTTATATAATCATAGCTGGAAAAGATTGAAGGCAGGAAGAGAAGGGGACAACAGAAGATGAGATGGTTGGATGGCATCACCGACTCGATGCACATGACTTTGAGGAAGCTCCGGGAGTTGGTGATGGACAGGGAAGCCTGGTGTGCTGCAGTTCATGGGGTCGCAAAGAGTTGGACATGACTGAGCGACTGAACTGAACTGAACTTTATTAGCAGATGAGAAATTAGAATATATATGTATAACATAGCATATTCTAGACATCTCAACTTTGAAAAGGCATCTAGATAAATACATTTGCAAATTGTTTTTTTCTATAACCTAACTTGAAATGCAATGGTATTTACCCACAAGCATTTTAAGAACCTGTACTCTGTCCTTAAAAATCTCTGCAAACTCAATAGAAATCATCCCCAAGATTCAAACCTTTACAGGCATTCAGTGTCTACACTTATCATGACTTCTTTGGAGAGGATCTCTCTGGCCACTCTATTTACATGCCCAGTTCCTACATGTTCCCAGTATTCTGCTTCCTTTTTTCATACTATTTAGTCTTATATTTATAGATGCATAGACAGGTAGTTGGTAACTTTGTTTACTGATCCCCAGTGGGATGCAAACTTCAGGTCAGGATATTGACTGGCCACCTGTGGCCCAACCCCAGACTAGTGCTTCACTCAATGAATACTTGCTGAGTGGATAGGTAGATTTCTTAAACATCAAAACTCAGAATCTCTGATATGGAAAAAAAATCATATAACAAAAATCATGGAATCTAACAAAACAATTATCAACAACTAAAAGGAATTTTTTAAATGTCAATTTAAATACATTATTGCAAGTACATGCATACGTGCCCAGTCACTTCAGTCATGTCCCACTCTTTGCGATACTACGGACTGTAGCCCACTAGGCTCCTGTGTCCATGGGATTCTCTAGGCAAGAAGACTGGAGGGGGCTGCCGTGCCCTGCTCCAGAGGGTCTTCCTGACCCAGGGAGCGAACCTGCATCTCCTGTGTCATTGCAGGCAGATTCTTTACCGCTGGGCCACTGGGGAAGCCCTTATTGCCAGGTAAGATTGCTTGTTTCCAGCAAGAGTTTTAGATGTTTTTAATCATGTCATTATATGTTTTATTTCTAATACACTGAACAAGAGGATCTATAGAGAAAGAGACAAGGGTAGATAACAACTTAATTTGAAGCATTAAAAAAAAATCCATAGATGAAATTCACAAATTATTATCCCTTTAAAATAAAAAACAGATTTGCAACAGCAAAACTCAACTCCTTGATATACAGTTTACTAATGGTTTACTCAGGGGATTGTGTACAAAGCTTTTTCCATTTGCTTGAGAAAAACAGCAGAACCAGCTGGTAGATATATACAGTGCCCTTCAAAAGCCCCTGCTAAAGCCACAAATAATTGCAAAACTTGTTCAAATGAAATGGATAATTTACTTTATGTATGACTTTGCAAAGTCTTTACAAATATCCATGGATGGCTTTGCACCCCATTTGAAAGGATTTACTATAAAACTGCACCACCATAAACAAACAAAAGTATTCTCAATATTTACAGTCATAACAAAAAACTAAGTTCTTTTTTTTTTTTAATTACAGTACAGTTGCTTTACCCTGCTGTGTCAGTCACCGCTGTACAGCAAAGTGAATCCGCCACGTGTACACACATACCCGCTCTGCTTCGGGTCTCCTTCCCGCTTCGGTCACCACCGGGCACTGAGGACAGCTCCCTGTGCCGTACAGTCAGGTCTCATCCGCCATCTGTTTTATACACAGTACTGTATACACGGCAACCCCAACCTCCCAGTCCTCCCCACTCACTTCCCCCTGGGTATCCATCATTTATTCTCTATGTCTACGTCTCTATTTCTCTTTTGCACATAAGATCCTCTATATCATTCTTCTAGATTCCACAAATATGCCTTAATATACGATACTTGTTTTTCTCTTTCTGACTTACTTCACTCTATATGACCGCCTCTAGGTCCATTCACATCTCTGCAAATGACCCAATTTCATTACTTTTAAGGCTGATAATATTCTATTACATATGTGTGGAATTTATATATAAATTCCAAATATATGGATGTATGTAACATTCCAAATATACATGTAACACACCTTTACCCATGCCTCTGGTGATGGGCATTTAGGATGCTTTCATGTCTTGGCTATTGTAAACAGTGCTTCAGTGAACACTGGGGTGCATCTATCTTTTGGAATTATGGTTTTTTCTGTATATATGCCCAGAGGTGGGATTGCTGAGCCATACAGTAATTCTGTTTCTGGTTTTTTAAAGAATCTCCATACTGTTCTCCATAGTGGCTGTATCAACATACATTCCCACCAACAGAGTAAGAGGAATCTTTTCTCCACACCCTCTTCAGCATCTATTGGTCGTAGATATTCTGACGGTGGCCATTCTTACCGCTGTGAGAGGATACCTCACTGTGGTTCTGACTTGTATTTCTCTAATATTTTGTTACATTGAGCATCTTTTCATGTGTCTGTTGGCCATCTGTACGTCTTCTTTGGAGAAAAGTCTATTTAGGTCTTCCACCCATTTTTGGATTACGCTGTTTGTTTTTTCGATATTGAGCTGCAGGAGCTACTTGTATATTTTGGAGATTAATCCTTTGCCAGTTGCTTCATTTGCAAATATTTTCTCCCATTCTGAAGGTTGTCTTTTCACCTTGTTTATGGCTTCCTTTGTTGTGTAAAAGCTTTTAAGTTTAATTAGGTCTCATTTGTTTATTTTTGTTTCTATTCTTATTACTCTAGGAGATGAGTCAAAAAAAAAAAAAGATCTTGCTGCAATTTATGTCAAAGAGTGTTCAGTCTATGCTTTTCTCTGAAAGTTTTACATTGTCTGGCCTTACATTTAAGTCTTTAATTCTTTTTGAGTTGATTTTTGTGCCTGGTGTTACGGACTGTTCTAATTTCATTCTGTAACATAACTGTCCAGTTTTCCCAGCACCCCTTACTGAAGAGGTTGTCTTTTCTCCACTGTATATCTTGCCCCCTTTGTCATAGATTAGGTGACCATAGGTGCATGGGTTTGTCTCTGGGCTTCATTATGAAGTTCTGTATTGAGTTGTGGTTGTAAAAAACCTTAGCTCCTGCATTTCCATTGGGTATAGTCTAATATACAAAACAAACAGGCTTTTCAATTTAAATGTAACACACATTGATTCTCTCTTTGGCTGTCCATACTCCAGGCATTTTTCAAAAACTCAGTTACCAGGGAGAAATCATAGAAATAAAGGTATACATTTCAAAACATATCATGGCTCTCTGTTACATACATATGAGTATTAGACCATCAGGAGTGAAACTGATTTTGAAAAGTCTTTTCTTACAAGATTTTGGTCTCAAAAGAGGTTAAAAATTAGAGGATGGAGGAAAAAAGAGAGGAGTAGTAGCAAAAATGCACAATGGGGCAACAGGCTGGGCCAAGAATTGAAAGGTGCATGCCTAGATAAAAGCACACCCTCACCCAACTCAGGGTGTAGCTCGAACTTTAGAGAGATGTTCCGGGCTGGGAGGGTGATCCCCCTGATCTAGGGTCTCTAATACTTATAATCCTGCATCCTCATGGCCCAGGACTGAATGGACAAAAGCCAAAGGCTGGAAAAACAGTTGTCACAAAGTAGAACAAAGGGAAACCAGCCCTGGCTCCCCACGGCTTTGGTATGCCTCCAGAATCTTTTGTTGTTCCTGCTCTTTTTTTCCTCTCTTTTCTTTTTAATTCAGAAATGTAGCTTCACTGTAAATAAGAGAAGTCAAAGGGAAAGAAGACTCTCTTTACAAAACAAGTTTTCCAAACACACCTGTCCCCTACTTTGAGGATTCTGTGTATCTGTACAGATATTAAAGGCTGATTTCTAATCTTCCAATTTCCTCCACAAGTTCCTGTAACTCAGAATCTCTGGAGAGGCAGTTCTCCAAATTGAGTATGAATGTGCATCCCAAAGGGGGCCCATGAAAGATGCTGGTCCCGGAAACCAGACCCAGAGGAGGCCAGGAATCTGAGAGTGACAAAAGAAATGGCCAGCATGGTAGGAGGCAGGGGCACCCAGCTGGAGAAATGCTGGAGTGTCGATGATCAGGTTGGGTTTTGTTTTTCTCAGCCACACCATGTGGCATGCGGAACTTCCCTGATCAGGGATTGAACCCCCACCTCCTGCAATGGAAGCAAAGAGTCTATACCACTAGACCACCGGGGAAGTCCCTGAGGTGTAAATTTGAGCCAGAGTTTCCCTAATTCCAAGGGACCCTAGGACCTACCTGTATTAGTCATCTCAAGCACCATTTATAATACATATTCCTGGGTACCACCCAGCGGTACTAAATCTTAATTTTCCAGATAAAGCCAAGGAATCTGAACTTTCTCCAAGCCTCTCCCCAGGCCCACCCTCCAACCTGCCCCCAACACTTCTAATGGCAGCCAGTGAGTGGTAATCTCTCCTTCCAGTTCTTTGCAAGTCACCTTGCTGACAAGTGTCCACATGTTGCAATCAAAGAGGAGATTAATGATGTTCAGGATCTCAAGTAGCAGACAAATCTCAGGGTGAGTGTTAGCCATCACCCCCCCCAATAAAAAGATGAACCCACAGAGCCCCAAGATCTCTGGAGAACCTAATGCCCTTAATGATTAAAGTGCTGATGTCATAAGGAGTGACCATAAAAAAGAGCTGAAACACACACAAAAAAACCACCCCTCAACCAAACGTAAGAGAACCTTTTGTGAGGCAAAGTGGCCTGCCATCTTCCACAAGGCAATCTGCATCCTGAACACAAACCCAACGCATAAGAAGACATCATTTTTAAACAGACCTAGAAATACTCAAAAAGTTTCTTTCAAATCTCATCCTCCCGCCCCTCCCCTTCCCACCAGGATTCAACAACACTCCATGATGAGAGCCTGTTCTTAAACAATTTGAAACCGCTAACACCTAAGCACATGTGAGATATCAAAACAAAACACATCCCAATTTGAAGCAGTGATGAAAGGCGGTCGGCATCTGATTCAATCAGACCACATTCAAAGCAGGTGGTTCTGAACATTATTCGAGCAAAACGTGCCAGCTCCTCCCCCCGACTCAGCGGCAGTACCCCCATCCACGCGTGTACTTTTTCATGGCACGTGAAGAACCAGAAAGAACGGTTTGAATCTTCATGTGTGGGTAAAATTTAATCCCTACACTTTGGCTCTCAAAGTATCAAGAGCATCTATTTTACTGAGAAAATGTGCGTTAGAAGAGCAGCAAGTACAAAGAAATATCTAGAAATTACAATATCTCTATGCAGAAGCCTTGGGACGTCTTCACATCAAAGCCACTCAAATTAGGATCTGTGTGATTACTTTGCCTCCCTGGGCAAATATGGATTCAGTTCCTTTAGGGCAGGTTCAAGATTATTTTATGTATATAATATACACACATATATCTTTTAACAAATTTGACTTTAGCCAAAAAAAAAAAAAAAATCAATAGGGGCTACAGAGAGGCACATATTTCTGAATGCTATTCTCTTTCTGTTGATGAACTGTGACGGGGTAATACATTTCATCCTGTTCTATCTCAGCCTTCTCATCTGTAAAATGGGAATAACAGTATATAGTGTTTGACAGGTTAAATGAGATGATTCGATGCATTACACATAGCAGAATATCACACACACAGAAACAAACAGTACATGCAAGTTTTCTTAAGTAGTATTATTACTAATAAGGACTGTTAACCTTTCTCTGCCCCCCCCAATAGTTTAGGTACAGTCTGATCTAGAAAGGAGTAAAAAAGAAACTAAATAGTCGTACAAAATATGACAATAATTTGCCGTGTCGTTCTGCCACGTGAGTCACCTCATCAGACACTGCCCTCCGTTTTCTCCATAAGGTCAGAGAAAGGATCCAGAAAGAAGCTGGCCCTCCACATAAGAACGTACTTAAATTCTTTAGTTTAAAAAAAAAATCTCCTTTGGACCACACCAGTATTCTGATGAACATCTCCAGTGTGACAAAGAAATGTTGACATAGGGGATAAGAAAGAATGCTATTGAGTTGAGAGAGATTAGAACAGATACCTCAAAAGTATTAATGGAAAGGTTAAGAAAAAGCAGAGAGGGGAAAAAAAGAAGTCTTTCAAAAGATGATTTTCCATTAAACTTCACTTGATTATGGGGAGGGGGGGAATCCAGGCTATTAGTCTGCTGTGCTGGTTAATAGTTTTCCTTATTTTGAGAAAACAATGAAAACTAATGAGTTACATCCAGCAGCTTTAAAAAATGAATTACTGTGCATAATTCGGAAGCCCTTCCACCACATGCCTGCATGCAGTCCTTCTTTTAGTCAAGGTTTCAAATTAAGGTTATTATTTATGAGAAAAAGTTGGAGAGACATGAAGAGCTGTAACAATCCCCCCAGACCACCAGTGGGGGAGAGCAGTTACGTTCAGAGTGAATGGAAGACAGACTCTAGGCCAAATATTTAAACAGAGGTGCAAAGGATATACACACAGCAATCTGTACGCACCTGTCACTGCAAAATCCAACAGTCACACAATCGAAAGGGCATTTGTGTTCACAAATCAAGTAATTATATCCCTAACTATCCATCTGCATATGCAATTACCCAGTCTGTCGCACAGAAAAGCAGATTTTTGCAGGTGTTCCTTTACCATCTTTCCTTCAAAATCCAGTTGCCCTTTATGTCCCTAAATCTGGGCACATAGCAGTCCTCTAATTGGATCTTCGTGGCACTGCGGTGAAGATCAAGTGTTATGTTTTCACAGCCCGCGTCCACATACAGAAGATTCTGTAATCTAATCAGGCTCCTGCTCCTTATTACCACTTAACTAATGGTTTAATGGGCTCCGTCTACACCTTGGTGTTAAAGGACATGCAATGTGCTTCCTATCTTCTTTGATGCATCTGGCCCTGGTTTTCTCTTGACACATTCTAGTTTTGCTCACGGACTTAACAATCTCAGCATTAAAATTCTCAGATGCCAAGTAAAGTAAAATAAACAGCATGTCAAAAGTAGAAGACAGAGAAAATGAGCATGTGTGTCTGAGGGCAGTGTCTTTAATCAGCTTTGCTGAATTTCGAAATCATTGAAATTCACATTGCAAAGCAGTTTTCTATACTCAGAACTTGTTAAACATTTTGTTCCGATTGATGCAAGTTGTACTTCTGTGCAGTTGTCTTACAAGGGAGAAAGCAATAACCTCTCAGTGCTAGGGGCATCTAGGAACCAGCTCTCCTGTGTGTCAATCTCAGACCTAAATTAATCTCAGACCCAGCTTCGTAGAACCCAAGAGCCAAACAGGATATCAGAAGGCATCAAGTTCAATACTGATCACAGAAATAAGAACCAATATTCAAATAAGTGCAGAGAGGTCCAATATCTCAGAATATATTTTAGGAATTGTCTCTGGAACCTTCATTTAGGTGACAGTATTTCTAACTTCCAGTTCTTCACTGTTTGAAGTTAATGTTCAGGTTCTGCTGTGCACTCTTTCAGATGTCTTCGATTTTCCTGGATGTAAAACAATGGAGTCTACTGACAACAGCAGCAGTCATTCGCTATTCCAGAAAAGTGGAAAGTTGTGGGGTTAAACGTCATGCTTTCTTTCTTCCAGAAGCTTCTAAAGTATTTCTTATCTGTTCTTTTTGACCAATATTATACACAACCATGAAAACATCATTTTTTATGCCTAAGATCCAGATTATTTTCTGCTTGCTGTGAATTAAACAAAGATGTTCACATAAAAACAAAATCAAAGGTGGTGGGGGCAGATAAACAGGGCTAGTGTGTGTTCAAGTCCTCTGACTTCTTGCCTTCACACCAAGGATGAGACACTGCTGGCTCTGAATTCATACTGTTTGCCCAGCACAGGATCCTTGGAGATGCTGGAATGCCCACACTCACCTCTTCCTACCGTCTGCTTCACTCACTGACATCACATGCTTAGAGTCCAAAGTCAAGTGCATTTTCAAGGTCCTGCTCTAGACCCATTAGTTACCACTGTGACCAAACTGCTAAGAGGGTAGAAGAAGGAGACACACACACACACCTTCTCCAAGGAAATGGACAAAAGCCATGAAATGAAGCCAGAACATCTCTGCTGACAGACCTACCCGTCTCTCAAAGACAACAGCTATTGTTTGGTGTTAAAGTCTTTGAGTTGTTCACTATCACAAGCCGCATTTCCAAAGAAGAACGTTGTTAGCATGAGTAGCACAGCTATACTAGAAAAATGTCCTAAACAAAGTGAAAGGATTAGTGACCATTTGGAAAACAAGAAACTAGACACCACCACCATCTAGCAAGGACTGGGGGGAAAAAAACACTTTGGGATTAAGTGAGCATTTTCTTAAGTTGTTTTCTACAGAATGTTCAACATGGGAGGTATCCCATGAGAAAAGAGCTCTCTGATCAAAGTAGCTATATCACCCTCCTGGGTGGTTTACAAAATATAACGCAAATTCACTCAAAATAAAATTTCTATTAACAAGGTTTTAGAAAATGATAAGTCTAAATTATTCATTCAAAAGGTTAGACTTTTTAAAATTTACCAAGGCTTGATTTGTGACCTAAGATGTGATCTATCCTGGAGAATGTTTCATGTACTTTTGAGAAAAAACCTGAAATCTACCATTTTTGGATGAAATGCCCTATCTAATTGGTCCCATGTATTATTTAAAGCTTGTGTTTCTTTATTAATTTTCTGTCTGAATGATCTCTCCATTGGTGTGAGTGCGGTATTAAAGTCTCCCCACTATTATTATGTTCCTGTTGATTTCTCCTTAGTAGCTGTTAGCATCTGCCTTATGTGTTGAGGTGTTCTTATGCTGTGTACATAAATATTTGTAACTGTTATAACTTCTTCTTGGATTGTTCCCTTGATCATTATGTAGTGTCCTTACTTCTCTCTTGTAATGGTCTTTAAGTCTATTTCATCTCATACAAGCATTGCTACTCTTACTTTTTTTGATTTGCGTTTGCATGGACTATCTTTCTCCAGGTCCCCACTTTCAGTCTGTATGTGTCCCTAGGTCTGAGGTAGATCTCTCATAGACAGCATACATAGGGGTCTTATTTTTTTATCCGTTCAGCTAATCTGCGTCTTTTGGTTGGAGGTTTAGCTCATTTACATTCAAGGTAATTATTGATATGTATGATCCTACTACCATTTACTTTATTGTTTTGGGCTTGTTTTTGTAGGCCTTGGAGTAACTGACATTTTAAATTACTGTTTTGTAAATTATAAAAACTATATTAAAAGCTAATCAATATAATAATAAAGTATAGACTTTAGCATTTAAGTGCCCCCTCCTTGATAGTTGTTGAACACAGGAAAATGTGGGGAAATTAATCTATCAATTATTTAATGTATATATAATCATACTATTTAATTAAACCACTATAAATTAGTATCCATATCCAAAGACCAAAACTCCTTTGCTTCTACACAAACGATATGATAATAATCCATATGGGAAACTCCACCCCAGTCTTGCCTGCAGTTTCTGTGATCTTTTATTAAACTGGTCCCTAATCCAATTTTACCTCCCTAAGTTGACTGTCCTGCACATTCATCAGCCCAAGTATAAACAGCTATATACATTTCATATATATATTGAAATAGTGTATGTTGGTGAAACCTAGAAACTCAGACTATTGCCATATATTGAACTTCGGATGAGACTTCTTTTGCAAATGTTTTCCTCATTTTTATGACTCTGCATTCACTCACCTATATTAAAATAGTAAATTATATTCTTGACTTCTCTCCTTAGAACTGACAACTGTTGTTTGTTTGTTTGTTTACTTCTTTGGCCATAACATAGCAATATATTTAAAATATTTATCATTTATTTTATAAATGAAAAAATACTGGTCAGGAATATACAACCAGGCAGAAAAAGAAGTAAAATAGTTTTTGCTAATATAGGCTCATCTCCAACTAATAAAGTAGCCACAAACTGTACATATATTCCATTTAAAGGAGAAAAAAGATACCCTGAATGAAAACCATGGAATCAGATGAAAGGTGGTTTAGATGCACGTAGGGAAAAAAATGACCAGTGAGAATAAAGGGCCTTCTCAGCTAAATAGAGTCTTTTGAGATTAGTATTATGATTTAAGTCTACTTCAAAATGGTTTCAGCCTTATTAAAATTACATTAAAACTAGCCCTGATGCATTTGCATTTAAAGGGTTGCCTTACACCGCTTAGGCACCACTGAACTCAGTCCCCATTGATTTTACAGTATTAGGGCACTACAATCAGAGACATTTTTCAGGATAAATGACAATAATACTCTAACAAAAGGGTTTAAGGATACCAGTCATCCGGAACATGAATAGGAGAACAGCATTTATTTGCAGAGGAGAACAGTCACCTGTAACGTGAAAACAACACAGAGCAAGCTAGACAAGGGAATGATTATTCTCTCTATGTGATCCTTTCCAGGAGGACAACATTCAGTACATTTCACTTTCCTAAGAACATAAATGCTGAAAGGAATACAGAGATAATAAACTATTTTTTTTATTTTAAACTGTCTCAGTTAAAGTTACTAACTTTGATCCTTTTAATCCTGTATTAAGAGAAGAGTATCTTATTGCAACATCTATAAAGATCTAAAACAGATTTTTAAAAAAATCTATAGAAAGCAACACAGCTCAAAGAAGTGACTGTTGACTTTCTTTCTAAAAGAAAATAAATGCATTCTTCAACCTGGTTCTTTAATCATCAAGAGCTGAACTACAGGGCTACTGGTTTTATTATTTTAACAATTCAAAACCTGTTTGATTCAGACCATTAATTCATTTAAACCAACAGATGAGTTGCTTCAGTGTTTTTTGCTCCACGTGACTTATCAAAAGCCTACACTTAAACAAGGGAATCTAAAACCTGAACCAAAGTCCCCACAGGCTTTTACTCTAAAGAAACTAGAGAATACAAGAAGGTACTTGAGGTACAAAAGTTTGTAAGTTGGTTCATCACTTATTTCTACTTTGAAATGTAGAATAGTTCAATTTTTAATCTGGTCCTAAGCACACAGTAAATATGAAAGCATTTTGTAAGTTCAAAGTGTTACACAAAACTGTTAGGATCATTTCATTATGAGAGAAGCTGAGCAAGTAGATTTTATGGGAGTTAATTCTCTTTTACAACATAGTTATTAAACAGAAAATGTCAATGTAAAAATTCCCAGACTGCAAACAAATACAACTTTTAAGAAAAATATCTTCAGCAACAATCAAAATCAGTTGCTAAGATCTCATGCTTTTATTCATTATTTTCAATATCAACATGATCAATATGGCAAATACACATGAAAAGTCCTGACAAAAATGGACCAGCAATCAGGTTAATTTTGTAGAAATAGCAGTATCAAAAAACTGGATTCTGGGCAGCAGTTTTTGTAACAGCAAAACAATCCAGACCTAAAAGAGTCATTTTACACTGCTCCTTTTTTTAATTGTGAAAATAAATGTATATTCATTAAAACTACATATTGTTGGATTTCTGAAGAGCTTGCATTATTTGGGACCTCCGTCATGAGGAGGTGGGTGGTGAGGGCTACTTGTTTTTCATTCAAGCAGGAATCATCTGAGTTTCTCTCCGAGCTTCTCTTTCCCTTGCCTCGGGCACTGAGAGGTATCTGTGTGTCCTTTCTTCAGCTTTGCTTCCAGGTTTCCAACCACAAGCCTGCCACACGGTAATACACGTTTTTCAGAAAAATAAAACCCAGATTCGGTCAATGGAGAGGGGAGTAACAAAACCACTACAGCCAAAGGCTTTAATGCAAGTCTGAAATGAAAACTAAACCCTCAGAGTTTCCCTACAGCTAACTCTGTTCATGGCTGCCAAGGAAAGAACCTAAATTCAAGTGCTTTATAATTGTTACAAAGTGTGCCAAAGTACAGTGTGTTACAATAAATTATGAAGCTTATCTAAATTATAAAAGTAATTAAACTTTCCTCAGTTACTCATAATTCTGCCCTCCATAAATTTTCTCTTCATTGCATATTCAATAGCTATGTGTTCCAGTTCAACAAAAAACACAACAACAACAACAAAAACCCCACTAAAAAAAGAAAAAAAGATCTCCTTCCAAGAACGACCATGCACATATAGGCATACAACATATCTAAATTCCAGAAATGCATAAACGATTACTTTCAAGATCTTCAAATCATAGCAAATGTTAATAAAAATATTTATACTAGAAACAATTCTCTTAGAGCTTTTTTTAAGTTTTGTTTTCCTCTTATTATTATAGACATTTGTTTAAACATGAGTTTTCTCCTCCATCCCAAGATTTTCTCCTACTACTAGCCATAAATCTTTGTTAGCATATTACTGTACAATCTGTTACAATAATAACAAATTAATGAAAGCAACAGCAATCCAGTTACATGGTCCTTGCCATTTGCAAGGCCTTCCTTCTTCATGTGCTCTTGGTGTATAAAATATACAGGGGACCCATCCACTGCTGAAACGCAGCCTCTAGGATGGAATGCAGTCACTGTTCACAAAGTACATGGGGCCTGTAAAAGTGTTTTGAAAAATAAATCTGCTTAAAGCCACAAAGGAAAGTCTGGAAAGGGAGGTTGGTACCATTTCCTAGTTTAAACTGAAAGGAAAACCCAAAATGGCACCTTGATGATCCTAAGGACAGAATCTCTCCTCAAAAGTTTCCCCCACATTCCCAGGAGGAGCAAATCAGCCAAGCAGGTGGGTAAGTGATGAAGGAAACCCTTGTTCTATTATAAATATCTTCAATAATTAGCCGGCATGATGAACAAATTAAGCAGCAGCACATAGGCTGAAGCCCGAATTGGTAAAAAAAAAGTTTCCCAGGATTTAGTTTGATTTTTTTTTTGTTTGGGTACCTGGTTTCTCAATCCTAAATCAGGCACTTCTATTTCAGTATCTATTCCCATTTCACGAAAACATTTATTTTATCAACAGCAAAGGAAATGAGTTTGAATAAGATCTATTTATGCAATTACCATATCTAATAGTCAATTATGTGTCCTTACATGAACAGATAAATAATATATGCACATACATTTATCAATCTTGTCTGAGAGGAAAAGAAGAGAGAAGAAATTAAAAGAAGAGCAAACTATTATATACTGCATGTGGTTTTCATTACTTCATATTTGCATAAGGGAGTGCAATATTTGTCTTCAATAAAGCTACAAATTACAAACATTTGCCTTAGATTTTTTTTTTAAAACCAAACTAAAATATACAAGATATTAACCATATCATTCAACCTGGTGGTTATATCTGTCATAACCATCTACCTTATTTCCCTTATTTAGTAAAATAAAAGGAGGGGAAATATTAAACATAATGTTACCACACTAGCAATTATTTTAACATTAAACTTAATCGCTTTTTAAAAGAACACCACATTGTATGAGGTGGAAAGGGGTGAATCCTGAGGCGTCAGTGTGAGAACAGGACCAGGATGTGTCACACTGCTGAGTGCCCATAACTAAAGCCTCGGGAAACTGGAAAAGAAAAAGACACTCTGACATTCACATGAATACCAAATTAATTCATTATGATCAGTGCTACTACAATGAACACAAAATTAATTCATCACAGTGGAATACACAAACCACTACCCACTTGTTATACCTACTGACAAAATATAACAGGGCGATCCTCCTCCACCGGGGAGACACACGTGGCCACGGGCACTGCCAGCACGTCAGTCACGCAAAAGGGCTGCCTCCCCTGGGCGTCTAACAAGATATGTCTGCGAGGAGGCTCTTTACCAGTCATAGTCAATAAAGCAAAAGGTGGAAAAACCTAACTTGCTGATGGTTCCCCTGACCTCAGTTGCTCCAGCCCAGCTCTGAGACTGGGGTGAGGCAAGCGAAGCACACCCAGTGATATTTAAGGAGACAGACACGCTCAGGGTCCCACAAGAACTGACCTTCCCCTTGCCTGACCTTGACAATGGGCCTTCCAGCCCTACACAGGCCACAAGCCTAGACGCTAAGGCATGACCATCTCCCATAACCAGGGGTCCAGGGCTTCTGCTACCCGGAGTAGACCAGACAGAGTCCTCACTCCTGCTGGCACAACAGCCTAAGTCTCTGAGGAAATCTCTTTGAGCCTCATGTCCTCACTGTGTGCTCAGTAGCTGAGTCGTGCCTGACTCTTTGAGACCCTGTGGACTGTAGCCTGCCCAGGATCCTCTGTCCATGGAATTTTCCAGGCAAGAACACTGGAGTGGGTTGATTTTCTTCTCCAGGGGATCTTCCCGACCCAGGGATTGAACTCAAGTCTCTTGCATTTCCTGCGCAGCCAGGTGGGTTCTTTTACCACTGAGCCACCTGGGGAGCTCTTCAAGAGTCAGGAAAGACTTAAAAACCATTGGGTGGCTGAAAAGTATAGTTCTCATGTACAAATGTGCAACATGATTCTTCCTCCTTCCCTTAAATGGGGAAAGCACTTTTCTTCATCTTCACTTACGGGCTGATCCCAGACCCTGCACAGAACAAGTCCAAGACATACTTGTAGTAATCAAACTACAACTTTATGTGACAACCTGCTGAAGAGGAAAACTGTTTATTCAGGACTGCTAAACAGGAAAACTGTTATCTTCCTTGGAGCATACCAGGGACTCAATAAAATGGATACTCTTTCCTTCGCTGAACTGCCGGCCTGCTCTTCTTACTTGGCCTTCGTGGGGTGCTAAGGTTATACCCACACATCTGCAGTACTCAGGTAGGAAGGAGGAGGAACCCGCCACCGCACGAGAGCAAAGCGTTCTGTTCCCACCTGAGGACAGGGGACCAAGAAACGATGAAAGCCTCAAGAGAGACAAAAACTTCAGTTGTGTGTGTATGGTTGGAGCAGGGCAGGGGTGGGGGTTGCGTACAGAGAGTGGTTTTACGCAGGGTAAAGCACCTTGTAAAAGAAAACTAGAAAGGTCCTCTGTAGCCATCCCTGTAAACAGCTCTGTCTGTTTAAACAGGACAGAACTTCTTAAACTTGACTCTACATTAGAGTCACCAAGGGAGGTTTTAACACCACCATCACCACCACCACTCCCCCATTTAATGGGGGGCGGAGTCAAGCATCAGCGTTTTTCCAGGTCCCCAGGAAACACACACAGCCAGGACTGCAAACCACGGAGAGGGAGGCCAGATGGCTACGGAACAGGTACGTGGGGGAAGAGAGTTTTACCCTGAGGGGACGCAAATCAGTGAGGGGGCGCAAATCAGTGAGGGGGTGCTCAAGCTTGGCTGGCTATCAGAGCCCCAGTGGGACCTTTTATTAAAATACAGACGCCCAGGTCCAACCCCAAACCTACGAAATCAGAATCCCAAGAAATGAGGTATCATCAAAATGTTCTGTGCATTAAAAACCAAAACCCTTTAAGTTCATTTTGACGTCAACAGGGGCTGAGAACCACTGGCTGGGACAAACCTCAGAAGTTCCTAGCCCCGATTTGGTTGGTTTCCAACATAATGCTTCACGTTGAGATGGATGTTAGCCTGGAATGAGGGATGGCAGTGGGGGACGGGTGGAGGAGGGGAGCAGTATTTAAGAAAAAAATAAAGAGAAAAGAAATTTAAGTGTCCTCCAAGCACCCACAAGTCTGCTTCTTAAAGTGCTGATAATGAGCAAAAAGACCAATGAAACTAAATTTTGTACCAGTTCATTTCAGCACATCCTGTTTATACGACTATTTAATGAGTCATTCAGCCAGGATGATTTTCTGTCTGAATATGTTAATTGCCTTTTTTTTCATAGCTCTCTATTAAACAGTACAGATAAAATAGGCATGCTCATGATTTGAAGCTCTATCAGCCATTTACCCTCAGAGGAGCGGGCAACAGGAGTAAATAAGGGGGAGCATTTTTTTTTAGCGTTTAATTCTTTTAACATATATTGGCGTTTGGGACCCCACTTCAATTCAAAAGCATATGTTAGAGTTAGCATTAAAGTGAAAATGAAATGAGCTGGTTATCTCCCATATGCCACTGGCTTCTCTATATCGCAAAGAATTAGCTCAAATAACAGGACAGCAATGCAAAGCCTCTTGCTGGTAAATTCCCCCACTTTTAGTAGGTAAGTATAAATATTTGGGAAAAGGCAAAAGAGAGAGAGAAGTGTGGAACTTCTGACTCACGTTGGTATGCATGTAAAGGCAGCTCACAAACAAGTTAAGTACAAGTCAATGTGGAGTGATTATCATCATTAAGTAAGAGGCCTGTATCATCCAGGAAATGGGTAGAAGGTCTAGTTAACATTTTTTGAATTATGTTTAATGAGTGATTAAGAGAATTCATTTTGAGAGCTCACGGACCCCCAAAGGAAGCAGAATTTACAAATGTAAATTCAGAAACAATGTCAAGGCTAGAAGTGAAGTAGAAACCATCAGTTAAAAAAGAATCATAATTTTATTCCCATCATTACTTAATAAATCAAACCACTCTTAGTATTCATTTCACATTTATGCAGTTTCCAGTGCCTTAATTTTAATTTTAAGCATTTACATTAAACAAATTACATATCATTATACTGCATTTGTAAGAGAAAAAAAAAACCCACACAATAAACCTTCAGGCTGTGACAACATATTTTACCCTGAACCGCTTTGTTTACAAATATTAAATGGTCAAATTAATAGCGTTCTCCATGGCTTTTTGGCATCTAAAATTTTTCATAAATGAAAATAAAGCAACCAGAGATGAAACTCCAGTGGCAAAGGTTTATTGGTCTTTGTACCTCATTAAAGGGACTTTATAAATCACGTTTGTTCTTTTGAGTAGCAACTAACACTGGTGAAAAGGACAGCATGGGTTTTAAAAGAGATAGATATGACCTAGAGGGAACACATTTTACTGCAGTGAAATAAACTGAGGAAACAGTTTGCAGATTAAAA
The DNA here is from genome assembly GCF_014754425.2 of Oryx dammah. Taxonomy (NCBI): domain Eukaryota; kingdom Metazoa; phylum Chordata; class Mammalia; order Artiodactyla; family Bovidae; genus Oryx; species Oryx dammah. The sequence goes on along the minus strand of NW_024070206.1, from coordinate 7,099,074 downwards.
ACCCCTTGAAAGGAAGCATCATCTTTGGGAGAGGAAAAAAAAATCTTCACTGAGGAAAATAGTTGGAAACAGGAAGCTTTGGGGCTTTCATCCTGCGGGTTTTGATTGCTCCATCAACTCGTATCATGAAAAGGCAAAGAGGGGGACTTCCACTGCGCCTCCTTTCAACAGGAGGAGGAACAGACTTTGTGGATTGTGAGCGATCCCGTCCAGAAGATGCCGTCCCCGATCATACAAACTCTAACAATGAGGTGGAGAAAAAGAGAGCTGGCCAGAGATAAGTAGCAACTCAAAGACAGTGTTTTACAGGTTTGACAACGAAAGGAGACTGTCCATGATAACCTGTTTCACTCAGCACATTTCATGTGAATTTGTAATCCCCTACGTGAAAAAAACTGACCAAAACAGACCCTTTTGATATGTTTCCTTCTTTCTATACTGTTTTTTCATCTTTTCTCTCATGATGGAGAAAAGGAGCTAGATGTCATATACCTTTCACCAGGGTCCTCCCACAACACTTTATGTTCTTAAAGTTACTGAATTCTAGGAAGTTGGCACTATTGCTAGATATCTGAAGTCTTTAGACTTATCTATTGGGCATCACATATAGGTTTTTGCCCACTGACACCTTAGAATAGTTTTATTCAGCTTATTGTGACATTCAAAGGACAATGTAGCACAGTACAGGGAGCTTGGATTAGAAATTTAGATCATTCTTGGTAACTAGGAAAAAAGAGCAGCTCAGTGAACAGACCAACCAACCTAATACACCCAACTCATAATTTACTCTTTGTTGCTATTTTTGGATGCCTTTTAAAGCCAGGATCACAAAGCCAGACAATACAGGGAAATGTAAACATAAACTCTGACTCTGCATTACACAGCCAATGGCATCGCAATAGTATTTCTATGACATCTCATATTTTACACAAAGAAGACACGATTCTCATGCAATTCAAAGAAAGGAACTTACATGCAAGTTACATACAAGTTAAGGAACTAACTCATTCTTTTTTATAAAGCTATTTAATAGACAGAAAAATGTCATAGTGTAAGAGGTTTCATGTATATGAATATTAACTTCCTCTTAACAGACAGCTTGAAAGAAGGTATCTTCAGATATTCAACCTTAAAAGTGGAATACTTTAATTCCATGGTAACATTCCAATTTCTAAAAAATGTCTACTGTTGACACTTGGTATGTGCCAGCTCCTTACCAATAGATATTAATTACCTTTGATTTATCCTTATTCATTCTGAATGTCTGTTATTTGCACTACCTTAGTTACTAGGGAAGCAGAGTACAACTTTGAGACTCCTCATGTCAGATGATCCCAACCGGCTATACCTCTAAAATTAGAATGATCCTCACTGATAGAAGGAAATAAAATTTAGTGTGTTTGTGTCAAATTGTGAAGGTCCATTTTCTAGTCAGACAAAATACGATGGATGTCAAACACAGAGAATGTCTGTTATCGTGCACTGCTGGGAATTCCAAGTTAGAAAGGCATGGATTCAGTCTGTATTTTGGTCTTTGGGCATCGTCACCTTCCTCATCTTCATCACCACCACCAACCCTCTTCCATACCCACAGATGGGATTTTCCCTATTATTTCAGCCATTTTCAAAAGCAGCCTCAGAGAACAGAGCAGGCATTTTCCTCCTTCTAGGCCAAGTGAGTAAATGGAGCCCAAGAGGGTAACTATCCCAAGGTCACAGAGATGTTAGCAATAGTGTCCAGCTCTCTGGCAGAGTGCCTGTGGGTCTCCATGAATAAGAATCTAACCCTGATCCATGGTTTGACAGCACCACTGACTCAACGGGCAAGAGCTCCAGGAGGTGGTGAAGGACAGGGGAGCCCGGCGTGCTGCAGTCCACCGGGTTGCAAAGAGTTGGACACGACTTAACAGAGTGAACAACAGCTGATCCATGACCTCCACCAACACCTAGAAAGTAACCAGCACAAGCCACACCACTGTCGTGTCACATTACAGAATTCGAGGTATGCTCCAGCACAGTCCCAGAAAACTGAGTTTTGTGAGGCTGGAACAGTAGTGAGGCCTTGCAGATTTACAACATACAGCAGGGAGCAAGGAACGACATAGTCAACTTGCCTTTGAAACCTACTTTAATTCTCCTAAGGCAGTCTCCCAGCCTCTGCCCTTCTGAATGTGTGTTCATTCCACAACACTGACTAGGAGGTACGAGCAAGGATGAGGCAGCAAGGCCACCGTCAAGAAGGTAAGTTTGAATCCAACAAATGCTGCTCCCATGAAGTTCTTAAAACGGTAAGAAATACAGACACGGGAGAAAAGGCACCTCATATCCCTTGAGCATATATGGGAACAAACATCCGAGCTTAACCATGTCCAAGCTTAACTCTTTGAAACCTTACAACAATTATGTGGACATGGAAACAGCCTAGGAAGAAATTATGAGTTTTGCCTAAGGTTCCACAAATGAGTGATTCTGAGAGCTGAAACTGATGACCAGGCCTAAAGATAGAGAACATGCATTTTTATACCTGTTTATACCTGACTTCCTGAAAGAAGAGTAAACCAAGCTAGGGAAGGTTTGTAATTGCATAAGAGAAATTTCGAAGTGTTAATGGATTCAGAAGGACTGATTATTTCTCTGTACAAAGAATGGCAGTTACTAATAATTTTCACAGTATCAGGCTCTCTAATGAAAAGAAACACTACTAACATTCGTATAAAAACAACAAAACGTTTTAATCACTAGTTATGATGTGTTAATACTACTTTTCTTACATGCTTTAGAAAAAACGATTACATCATAAACAGTTTAATCTTTCTGTTACAATTTTAACACACCCAGGCTTTGATTTAGAAACATACTGGATGAGGCAAATCACTCTACCCCTCAAAACAGATATTAATACCAAAAAGAAACGCTCAAAAGGTACAAACTTCCCTGGTGTCTCAGATGGTAAAATCTGCCTGCAATGCAGAGCAGGTTTGATCTCCGGGTCAGGAAGATTGCCTGGAGAAAGAAATGGCAACCCACTCCAGTATTCTTCCCTGAAGAATTCCATGGACAGTGGAGCTGGGCGACAGCCATGGGCTACAGTCCATGGGGTCGCAAAAAGAGTCAGACACGTTTTAGAGACTAAACAAAAACAACAAAATAGATAATACAGATAACCAACAACGTTATATTCCTAAAAGAATATAGATACAGTAAAGAAAATATGTACTTTTAAAAAAAAGAATTATAATAGATGAGGCAAAGCACTGTACTGCCAAACACTGATGGCAATTTCAAAAGCAAACAGAAGCACCCAAACAATAAACTGACAGCTACACAATTCCTACACGTGTCCTCACTGACCCAGTCTGCATCCAGTCTACACTACACGCCCTGCAGACGTGCAGCACGCCCCCCGGCCTCTGATTCGTTCTACTGGCAAAATGAATCCCAACGTTAAAAATCAAGCAAAGTATTCAAACAGAATAGACACCCTCTTCCATATTTGGCAGGGAGCCCCTAATTCAAACCGTCCAAGCCTCCCCCAAGAACAAGCAATTATAAGGTGCAGAAAGGCAATGTCTTTAAAACAACATGCTAATCCTAATATTAGTACCTTGAAAAAGGAAAACTGCCAAGATGTTGGAATAATGCCCAGTTATCCGTCTTACCTACAGTAATAAAACTGTCCTATAAATGTGAACAAGACAGTTAGGATACATTCTGGAGTTCGCTTATTGGCCTTTCTTTCCACCTCCTCATTCCCTAGGAGGACAAGCCTGACCCATGGAGGCAAAACACAGCAGATGGTAACCCAGCCCGGTAACAAGAGCACTTAGTCAATCCAAATAATTCACACAAAAACGGAGCAAGATGTTCAATGATTTATGGCCCCAATTTCACTAGATAATTATGGAATCTTACTCTCCTACAAAGCCACCTTTTTACTGTAACATGCTGTATAGCTAAAAGGTCTAAAAAAAACATTATTGATGATAAACTAATAATCACTATATAATTATTAATAATATAACAACAATTATTACTATGGCTAACACTTATACCAAGCACTCTTGTTTAATTGAAGTATAGTTGGAGAAGGAAATGGCAACCCACTCCAGTGTTCTTGCCTGGAGAATCCCAGGGACGGTGGAGCCTGGTGGGCTGCCGTCTATGGGGTCGCACAGAGTCGGACACAACTGAGCGACTTAGCAGCAGCAGCAGCATAGTTGATTTACAATGTTTTATCAGTTTCTTACGTATTGCAAAGTGATTCCATTATATATGTATGTGTATATATTCTTTTTCAGATTCTCTTCCATTATACATTATTACAGGATACTGAGTATAGTTCCCTGTATTATACAGAATGTCCTTGTTGTTTATCTATTTTATATAGAGTAGTTGTTATGTGTTAATCCCAAACTCCTAATTTATCCCTCCTCCCTCTTTCCCCTTTAGTAACCGTAAGTTTGTTTTCTATGTCTGGTCTATTTTTGTTTTTTAAATAAGTTCACCTGTATCATTTTTTTAGATTCCACATAAAGACAATATCATACAATATTTGTCTTTCTCTGAGTTACTGCAGTTAGTATGATAATCTCTAGATCCAACCATTTGCTGCAAATGGCACTATTTCATTCTTTTATCTGTGGTGAGCAATATTCCATTGTGTGTGTGTATATACACACCCATCACATCTTCTCTATCCATTCAGTTAGAACAAGCAGGTTGCTTCCATATCTTATGCCAGGACTCCTAAATAAATTACAAGAAATACCTTCAATGATCCTCACAACGAGTCTATAAAATTATTACCACCTTGGTACAGATAGGGCTTCCCTGGTGGCTCAGACGGTAAAGCATCTGCCTGCAGTGCAGGAGACCCGGGTTCGATTCCTGAGTCAGGAAGATCCCCTGGAGAAGGAAATGGCAATCCACTCCAGTACTCTTGCCTGGAAAATCCCATGGACGGAGGAGCCTGATAGGCTACAGTCCATGGGGTTGCAAAGAGTCGGACATGACTGAGCGACTTCACTTTCACTTGGTACAGATAAGGAAAGTGAGAAATGGCAGCAAGAACAAGGACCCATGACTTGATGGATAACCAAGTTTCAAACCCAGGATACAGAGATCTGGTCCATGACCTTAGCCTCAACAGTGACATGAGAGCAGCCTTCATCTAAAGGTTATTACAAAAATAAAAAATAAAAATGCCTTTACACTGAAAGATAATTAGACATGGAGTCAGCTGGCCTGAGTTCGAGACCCAGCTGTTCAGTACCTAAGCTCCACAGAGACACTTGTCTGAGGAGCAGGGCTTTTCACCTGTGACGAAAGGCTAGAAAGCTTGTTCTTCCAGTTTTAAAGACTTCCGATTCTGAGGAGAAATCCCTAAACCTCAGTTATAGTTAAAGACCTGATCTTTTTTTTTATCATTGTTCCAGATCTAGAAATACTGATCACTGGCAGCAGAAATCAGACAGTGGCAGTTTTCTCTCTGGTTCAGTGATCCTCGGCCCATGTGACTGACATAAAATAGCACTTCCTCTCTCTGCTGAGAGATTAAGCTACTTTCTAATAAGCGTAACGCCAACAAACCCAGGGGGAGCTGTGACTGTGACTTTCCATTCCCAGGTAAAATCAGACATTTGGGATGAAAAAAAAAATTCAGGAATCCTCTCACCAGCTTTCTGATTACCACTTCTTATTTCCACAAGATAAAAGCAAGTGTACAATGGAAAAACATCCAGCTATACTAATGCACATATTAAAATGCTCCCCACCACATACATCCATACATATATACTCTATACAAAGACATTTCCACAAGCATGTCTGCACTCAAAATTATTCTACATAATTATCTTTTTTCCTTACCAAAGACTAAGGTACTTTTTCTGTGCCGTTCTGCTGTAAGTTAATAGGCAACTGCACACGTGGATATAAAGAAGAAAGCATCTTTTAAAAAACTATTTATATTTTATTTATTTTTTGGCCATACCTTAAGACACGTGGGATCTTCCCCGACCACAGATCGAACCCGTGCCAAAACACTGAGTCTTAACCACTGGACCACCAGGTTCCAAACAGGAGTTTCTTTATACCTGCCAGGCAACAACAATGGTGGCAACCACAAACGTAACCAATGAACTCCAGCCCAAGCAGAAATATTGGTGGATGGAGGTGGAGGCAGGCAGGAGATTTGAGGTGCAGTGTCTATGTTGGGGATGACCTATTCAGTAATGGACTGGGCTCAAGGGTTAAGGCGGATGAGCCTCTCCAGCCCCTCAAAGTTATCCAGGCTGAGCTCACCCTACTGATGGAGGAACTGACCCACATGACTCAGAAATGACTAAAACAAAAAGAAAACACCGATGCAAACTTGTGGCTGAGAAACTTCCCCCTTCAAGCTGATGTTCACCTGGAGCAAAAGACCCGTGGGGCTCAAAGGGGTCTCCTGACCAGCAGCAATGGAACAAGGTGGGCGGAGGACTGTACCCCCAACACATAATACACCCCCAAACCTTCGTCCATTCCCCTAACAAAAGCCTCTCAATCCCCTTATTATTTGGTATGTTGAACTGCAAACTGATTTAAATAAAAAACTAAAAGCATCTTTAGCAAACGATCCTCCTCAGCTTGAGCTGTAACACAGTCAAAGTCAAGTCAGCAGGCTTACTAAGTAAACTGTGTCTAGGAGCCATCTCTCCCAACTCTTACAACAAGACTGCCATTCCTAAATCTTCCTAGCTAGAGCAGTTCCACTACGACCACTTCAGAGGATGATTCTGAAAGTCAATATTTTGCTGGATTTTCCAATGTAATTATTATTTCCAATAATAACTAACTGCCCCCTTATATCTTTCCTTTCTAAAGCTGACAGTGCTAAGAGCTTGACACTGTTCTAAATGCCTCATATGTATCAACTCATTCTCACCACTTTGTATTAACAGGTACTTGTATTATCCTGATTTTACAGAGAAATTATGTAAACTGTGTTTTCCCAAGTTTCAGGAAGCAAGTAGAAGAGCTGCGATTTCAGGCCAGATTCCATGTTGGAAAGCCCACCTTTCCCAGCTTACATTTACTTTCCCTTTCATTCTAAAATGCCAGAAATCTCTACAGTAAATACTGTTGCTGTGCATACCCTTTTATTCCTGGGAACACTTAATAACAAACAGCCAGTAACAAAATTGCAATGCATGCTAGATGCAAGAAAAATGTCATTTCATAATCCCTAGAAGAGATTTGCTTACTTCTAAAAAATGATGTGCTGACTTAAAAAAAAAATCCAAACAAAATTTAAATTGCATTTTGATTAACTGTTAAAACACATGATCTGAAATAAAAGAGTAAATGGGCTTCCCAGGTGGCATTAGTGGTACAGAACCTGCCTGCCAATGGAGGAGACCCAAGAGATACAGGTTTGATCCCTGAGTGGCCAAGAAGCCCTGGAGGAGGGCATGGCAACCCACTCCAGTATTCTTGCCTGGAGAATCTCATGGACAAGAGGAATCTGTTGCGCTACAGTCCATAAGGTCGCACGGAGTCGGACACAACTGAAGCAACTCTGCGTGCACACGTGCAAACGAGTAAATATTCTCTCAGAAACTGTAGGAAGACTCTGCATGTTATTAAATCTTAATATACTTTTTAAACAAGAAGACTGGTCTGTTTCTGAGTTCAACAAATTGCTGACCTTAAATATTTCACACCAAAAATTAGAGAAACTGAAATTAAAATATACATATATGTGTCTTTTTCCTACAAGTGCTCAAGTAACATTAAGAATGGTCTGTCGACTTACTATCCCCACAGATTATTGAAGCTCCAGTACTTTGGCCACCTCATGCGAAGAGTTGACTCATTGGAAAAGACTCTGATGCTGGGAGGGACTGGGGGCAGGAGGAGAAGGGGACGACCGAGGATGAGATGGCTGGATGGCATCACGGACTCGATGGACATGAGTCTGAGTGAACTCCGGGAGATGGTGATGGACAGGGAGGCCTGGCGTGCTGCGATTCATGGGGTCGCAAAGAGTCGGACACGACTGAGCGACTGAACTGAACTGAAAGCAACATTACACATACGGCACATTTTTAAGTCATACTACTGCAGGACTAAGACATCCAAAGTCTTGATATTATCTAAATTATCCTCTGCTAAAACTATAGGTACCTAAAAGCAAGCAAGAAAACAAGACTACAAGTGTTACAGACACACGCACGCACACACGTCTAGACATGTGCCTCCATCCCCACCGTAACACACGTGGTCCAAATGGTACCCCGACCCCTAATATTTCTCAGCTTTGCCAGCAGAGTGTGTGAAAGAAGCCCTCAGAATTATAAACCAAACTGAGGTTCTCCTTCAAAACTGAAGAGCTGAGAGAATGATGACTTTTTGAAAATAGTTTAAAGGCATTTCAGGCCATCAGGGGCAAAATCTCAAAAGGCTTCATGTGAATCTGAAAAGACTGCCCCCAAATCCTCAGCCCCTTTGCAGCAGAACAATAGAGGGTTATCTCCCAGTTAATATCGTTCTTCAAAATCCTGACTCAGAAGCACCTCTGGACCCTCAGATACCATGTAAACCTGTCTCGCATAGGAATTCCTGTGAATCAGACACTCCTGGGGTCTGAGTCAAAATAAAAGGAAAAGGAGGGGGGTTGAGAAAATCATAGGAAGTTAAAACATTGGGACTCCTGCCAGGGAAATTCCTTTGGTGATCAGACCCTATCTTTCCCCTGAAACATAACTTTGAAGGGTATGAAATAATAATTTTCTTTGGAATTTTTCATACATTACAATGACTTGGGGGGGGGGTAGTTTATCTAAAGCAATCATCCTGAGGAATAACAAAGAGAAATAAAAGCAAAACCAGACTAGAGCCAACATGAGCCTCCTAGTTTCTCACACGGGTTTTCTCCTTCACGTTTGTCTTCTTTAAATTTCTACTAGACAAAAGTCAAGTCTCCTCTCGATGCACTGTCACTCAGCGAATAAGACTGACAGTAACCGCACATGACTCAGAGTTTAGAGGACAGAGTCATAACCTAAACTCCACATACAGCCCTCGGCTTGCCCCTCAGACTGAGTCACAGCAGAAGGCCAGAGATTTCCATTCCGGGATTTCTCTGTATAGAGAAAGCTATGACACTCAGGCATTCTGACAGACATGACCGAGAAAAAAAAAAAAAAAAAGAGCTTAAGAAAAGCAGAAATACTTAAAATATTTCCCATTACTTTCTCATGGATAGGTGTAAAATGACAGAGATTTTTAAAACGTTGCAAAGCACTACACGCACGTCTTATTCTAAACCAGGCATTTCACGCTGCAAATCTTTCCAACTGGTCTCAGACCTAAACGTCCAGTGAGTCAACTTTTAAGATCATTCAGAAGTCACTAGATCCAGCTTTTTAACTGCAAACTAGGCTTTCAACATAAAGTTACGTAAATATTTACCTCCCTTTCCCTTTACCACATGAATAAGAAGTAATAAACTTCCCTAACACAGCCAATGATTAAAACTCTAAAATACACTTTGAAAACGCCTGAACTAAGATATCCATGTAACGGGTCTGTCTTTTAAGCAGGCTTTTCTGTTACTCCTCTTGGCTTCGTGGAAACAGAGCACGAGTTAATGGTGACGGCAGGTTTTCATTTATTTGTATGTATCAGTCAATAGAAGGGGAAATGATATTGGCTGTGTGTTTATAAGCAACATCAGAAATTTGAACAATAGCAGACCCTTACTGAAACAAAAATAAAATATGAGTCAACAAGATCCTTGCCAAACAGAGGTCTCAGGACAGCCTTGTTCAGTCTTCTGGGAATCCCACTCCAATAAGCACAATAAAAGCAGGACGTGCCTCATTTCCTTCAACCACTCAACATGCCTCTCTCGGAGATGTTTGTAAATTTCCTTCCTCTACGCATCAAGCTGGCAAACTGTCGTCATTTCTTTGGGGTAATAATATCCTGTTGATGTCTGGGTAGATCTGTTTTTGAGTGTTTCCTCCATACAACATATATACTTTGAATATCAACACAAAGCAGTAAATTGTTTTTCAACATATTTGAACATAGTTCAGCAAGGTATGATTTGATTTGAAATAACGAAGGGCAGGGATTTTAATAAACTGCTAGTTTTTCTTTGGGATTTACAACCTAGATTTAGGTAATAAAGTAACTCCAACAGTAAAAAGCCATTCTCCGTTTTCTTCTGAAACTGAAAATATTTACCTATGCTAGTTTATTAATGTAAATGTTTTCATTCAGTGCCTATGCTGGAGTTTGGAAATTTCATGTAGCAAAAGAGCAGCCTTACCACTAAAAATCTCACTTATGAAAGTGGCAACTTTTATTTTACTGCATATACAAATTGCATTAGGCACTTTTAAAACAAAGTTCTAAACGCATTCCAGAAGAAGGTTAAATACACTGTAAATTCAAATACAATGAGGGCTTTAAAACTTTTACCTAAATAAATGATTTTTTTCAAAATTTAAAAATGTAGACCTGAGAGTGTATTTCTTAGACAAATAATTTTTACCTAAACTAAGTAATTCCAGACAGAATTACATTTCTCAACAAAGTTATATGATGTAAAAGGAGAAAATTACACAGAGAGATGGCTTTGAAAAATAATACTCAAAAAATAAACTAAGACTAACTCTTCAACTAACATAATTTGCACTTAGGCAGACATTCTGGTTCCAAAGACAGCAAAAGCTGATTTATGAAATACTAAAAGTAACTGATCATCGCTGCAAAGCATTAGATACGAAGCTAAATTAAATGGCATGTACCATTCACTGCAATTCCAGATAACACCTTATTTAGCACATGAAATAAGAATCATGAACATGAAAAATGTCCAATGTCATTAATAATCCAGGAAATACCAATTTTAAAAAGAACACAATCAGATACCATTTTCAGCTACCAAATTAATAAGATAAAAATAATGTGAATTGGCACAGCCTATGGACAGCAATTTGGCAAGATACATAAAGAGCCTTTCACCTAATAATTCCCTAGGAAACTATCCTAATAATATCTCTGCAAATGAGGACAAGTATTTATATATAAGGATGTTCAAGACAGTGGTCAACAACAGAAAATTATTTAAATAAATTATGGAAAACTCATATGATGGAATATTATGCTGCCTTTAAAAGACTGCTCTCTCAAAAATGCTGAAGGACACTGAAAAATGCTCATGGTAATATGGTAAAAAAACCTAAAAAAGAGTGGATATATGTATTTTTATGAGACTCACTTTGATGTATACATGAAACTAACCCAACATTGTAAATCAATTATACCTCAATAAAAAATTTTTTTAAAAAGAAAATGCTCATGATAAAATGCTAAGTTAAAAAGAAATACACAAATTTCACTGTAAGTTTCTAAAAATTAAGAAAGATTAAATCTTCAAAATAATAGCATTGACTATCTATCTCCACAATGAGGATATATTTTTAACCAGAAGACACTAAATAAAGTGTATATATGTACACATCTGTGTATATGTGTATACATGTATATATTCAGTCCTTAACTTCAAGATCCTCATAATCTATTATTCAAAATAAATTCAAGCTGGGTTGGGGAGTGTAATAGATAAGTGATTCAGAAACTGCAGAAAGTCAGTAACTATCAAAGTTGCACAAGGCATACTATTCTACATGTTTAAAACTTCTTCAAATAATTTCAAAATAATAATTTTAGCAATAATTCAAAGGCATGGAGGGGCTTTCCTAGAGGTCCAGTGGTTAAGAATTCACCCTCCCATACTAGGGTATATATGGGTTCTCAATTGCTGCCTTGGAAGCTAAGATCCCACATGCCTCAAGGCCAAAAAACCAGAATATAAACAACAGAAGCAATGTTGTAACAAATTCCATAAAAAGACTTAAAAAAAAATTTTGTTGTTAGGTCACTAAATCGTGTCCACATCAAAAATAAAAATAAAATAAAAAGCATGAAATATGTAATGTGTCCTGAGATGTAGATTAATAAATAATATAAAAGTTCAGAGATGTGAAAAATCACGTCTGGAGGAGGTACTGGCAAATTTTTGAACAGCCAGGATTCAGTAGGTAAACTAGGTGCTTGAGAGTAGAAGTGAGTGTAAGGAACAGAGCTGTAGTTGGGAAATGCCAGTGGCCTTGAGCACCAGGCCAGTGAGTATTCGGTAGCCAACTCATGGAACCTAACTGCTGCTCCCACATTGGATAAAACCCCCATAGAGGGTAAGAAGGCATCACCTCCTGGATGTCGACTGTGACTCCCCCAGGGACTCAGCATTCTGCATATACAAATGTTAACCTGCCATGGAGGGGATAAGGAAGCATCACTGACTAGCGCAGACTGCAAGCTCCGCCCTTGCTCACTGAAGTAAAACTATTCCTTTTACTGGTGGGTGATTCCTGGGGAATTCCCATGGGTTCTCTATTCTCACTGGACAAAACCTCTCTGAGATCTAGGCATGATGAAGGACAGAAGACAAAGAGCGCATTTTTCAAATACTGTACTCATGTCTTAACCTCCCCAGCTCTCAGCCTTTTTTTTTTTTAACATCAATAGCCCATCTCCATATAAATATCCGATTTTGCAACACTTTAGGTACCACAATGTCTATGTGAATGAACCAGAATTTGCATTATCAGAGAATGAAAGAATTTAGTTTCCTAACCAATATTTATTTTGGGAAAAAAAAGGTTTTTTGATGCACATGGCTTCTTATAATTTCTTCCATAAATATCTAACTACTCTCAAAGCCAGCATTTAGACTACAAATGCACCCTTCAGTTTGTGAACTAAAATCTGCATGACTTCCAACAACAAATTTGGAAAATGTGATAAGCTATAATGGCTATCAGATATGATTCTGCTTTCTCCTGTTGTTAGAAAAAGCTACTTGCTCCTGAAGTAACACTTTAAAACACAAATATTTTTTTAAAATTCGAAAACAGATCCACACATTTGGTAATTCTCTCTCTTCCGTATATAACATTCCCCAAAATCATTCTGTTGTCTTTGAAACCATGTCTGTGTGAAAGTTTGAGGCCAGGCAGCCAACATTACTGGTAGCCCCTGTTAATGCTAACTGAGTTAACATAAACATTAAATCCCCTTTTACAGATGCCTGGCTTTTCCTTTATCCAAAACCAAACTCTAATCTACAAAGATAAGTAAGATTTATGTTCTTGATTTGCTTTGCATGTAAATTCTCTCACACAGATCAGCTCTTGATATGTATTCCTCTTCTGAAAGATCAAAGATCATTCTTCAAACACCAGGCTTCTCTCCTATCTTCCATCTCTCCCACATTTCTGCTGTATCTTTCCCCCTTTGCTAATCCTCCCTGAATGGTACCAAATTAGTGAACACAGACACTCTTCATAACTACTTTGATGACCTCCTGTGGTGACAACGCAGCAACAGGAGCATCAGGGCACTATGCTTACTTCCTGGTTACTGAGCACGTGTCTGGAAAAAGACACAGCACGCAGGCCCAGAGCAATCGCACCACTCACTGTTCAGTATTCACGGCCAGTGAGGAGGCCTGAAGATTCTTCTAGTGGAGATGAGAAAACGATGCCGCTTAATCCAAATAAATCACTAAACAGAAAACATTTAAAGAAACCCATAGTTGCTAATATCTCACTCAAATACTAGTTCTCATAAGGTCCATGACAAAGAAAGCCTCTCCCAGGGGGAATTCTGTACCAGGCAGCCTGAAGACTGAATTTATAACAAATAGTCTTTGGTAAGTGAAAATCAGCAAATGAACAAAAGCAGCGTGGGGAGGAGGGCAGGCAGGGCCATAATTTTGTAAAAAGGATAAAAGTAAAAAATATGCTGATACACAAAGCAATTGATGTATATTATTAACTTTTTATTTACAGAATTTGTGAAACAGCAAAATTTGTACGTATTATTATAATTCACATATATCTGCTATATGCATAGTACATATGTAAGATTTATTACTATTATTAACCTATAACACTAAATAAATATTAATTATGTGCTAGGCACAATGTTAATTGATTGTTGAACATGCTTGTTTGATCCTTTTTGTCTTATGTCGCTCAGTCGTATGCGACTCTATATAATTCTTTCCTATATATTGCCAAAAATATCGTGTTTTTAAGGATGAGAAGAGCCTTCTGTGCTCAGTCGCTCAGTCGTGTCCAACTCTTGGCGACCCAGGGCTCTAGCCCACCAGGCTCCTCTGTCCATGGATTCTCTAGAATACTGAAGTGAGTTGCCATTTTCTTCTCCAGGGATCTTCTCAACCCAGGGATGGAACCCAGGTCTCCTGCATTGCAGGCAGATTCTTTACCATCTGAGTCACTAGGGAAGAACAGACTTAACAAGATTTTAAAAATCTGCATACACCTAGAGGCAGACTGTAAGCCCCACAAAGACAGGTATCTGTTTAACTCTGTATCACCAACGCTTAATGTGAAGAACAGCAACTAATAAGAGCTGAACAAACAACAGTTAAAAGGATCTACAAGCAAGGAGACGGGAAGGGAAAAGTGAGACTGTCCTCCTCCCAGGGAGGAAGACAACACTTAGCATGAAACTCATGGAAAGACATGCTCCAGACCCTCAAATAAACCACAGTTCCATCAGAAAGGCAAAGCCCCTCAGCAGGTGCGAAAATGATGAGGACAACACACGCCCCAGAGGACAAGAAGATACACTGGAAAAGCAGCCCAATTCATCTTGAATGTTAAGAAAAGCTCCCCAGAAGAGATGGACCTCGGGTGCGTTTTGAAAAGATAGGAGATACAGACAAAGGCTGTGGTCCAGAGTCCAAGGCTTTGATGAGGTCAAGTGGCCAAGAGCGTAAAAGGATGTCAATTTGACCTGGCACTGCAACTTTCGTGTAGAGTTTGGGGAGAGTGTTGGGGGGAAAAGCCAGATCATAGTACATTATGTAGAGAATGTCATGGGAGAAAATCTGGTTGTATAAAGGACAAAATAATGATGGAGGCTTAGTGTCGAAACTTGGTGTGTGTTTAAAGACAAAGACATGAGCATATCTGAATTCTTAAGAGCCAGGAGAGAGAAGAAGCTTGGTGATTTAGACTATTATATATAAAACAGGTAACCAACAAGGACCTAGTGGGGACTGTACTCAGGGAACTACACTGAATATTCTGTAATAACATGTTGGGGAATAGAATGTGTTATATATATATATATACACATATATATGTATATATAGTATGTATAACTGAATCAGTGTGCTGTACACCTAAAGTAACACGATACTGTAAAACAACTATATGTCAATTAAAAAAATTTTTTGCTAAAAAAAAAAAAGTGAAAAAAGGAAGTCTGGTGACTCAGGAGAAAAAGGGAGGACGTATAACAGGGAACATACTGTTCTCCCAGGAAGTAGGAGGATGAAGAAAACAGAGACGCAACTAGCAAATTGGGCTTGAAGATGAAAAAGTCGTGTGACTTTAAGAGAAATATCCATACAATAGTACGGGGTGGGTGGATGGGTGGGTGTGGGTGTGTGGGTGTGTGTGGGTGGGTGTGTGTGTGGGGGGGGTGTGTATACAAAGACAAATTTCACAAGTTTAACAGCTGAAATTCAGTAATGGCTTATGGAGGCAAGCTTGTGCACGGAAAAGGCTGTGGACTGTGAGGCAGGGTGAAAAGGGTTTCTCTGTTTTCTAGTTCTGTTAGTTTAAGCCATCATTTGATTTCAGCCTCAGTGTTCCTGGCTGTTAAATGGGGCTGACAAAGTCCACTTGAAGTCTTTCGCTTAATAACATGTCCCAAAGCACAGAAACTGGTTCACAAAAAAATACTCACTAAATGTTAGCTTAACGTTATCTAAATCTAAAACAATACACTGTTTTCTTAAGCAAGAAAAAAATAAAAGTTTAAAATCAAAGTGAAAAAAAAAAGACATTTCCCTTTGGCTGAAGCCAACCAGAAAACTAAGAGAAAGAAAGGAGCAGGTTAGGCAATCAGTGGTCGGAGGTGAGCCCCTTGGAGCAGAGAGCAGGACGGAGGAAGCTGAGGAGCAGACGGGGAAAAATAAAGTAGGGAACAATGATGCAGAATATACGTGTTGGCACACTGGCAGAAACCAAAATTTGATTCGGTAAAGTTGTTCAGTCGCTCAGCCGTGTCCAACTCTTTGCAACCCCACGGACTGCAGCACGCCAGGCTTCCCTGTCCTTCACTATGTCCCTGATGTAAAAAGTGTTTAATAATCCTTGGAGGACTTTTTACTGTAAATCTAAGTTCATAAAATTTGAGTGAATAAAAATTCAGGGTCCCAACTTTTAGATTTATTTTGGGCGTTCTCATAATTATTTGACATTTTAATAAATAGAAATGTCACCATAACTTCTTGAAAATGAACCTCTAGTTCCCTGTATTATTACATATATACATGTATATACAGCCTTCCCTGGTGGCTCAGTAGTAAAGAACCTACCCGCAGTGCAAGAGACACACACAAGAGATGCAGGTTCCATCCCTGGGTCAGGAAAATCCCCTGGAGGAGGAACTGGCCACCCACTTCAGTATGCTTGCTGGGAAATCCCATGGACAGAGGAGTCTGGCGGGCTACAGTCCATGGGGTCACAAAGAATCAGATACGACTGAGCAACTGAGCACACACAGAGGCAAACATATTTATACAAGGAAAAACAGGGATTCAACCTAAACTCACCACACTATGACCAAAATGGTACTAATCAGAGCTCTAACAATATTGTGGGGTCAGGGGAAATGGCAGGTACAAAACAAGAGACTCTAAGAATCAATTACATTAGCTACATCAGCAACAACCTCAGATTTTCAGCAAGGTCTTCAATCTTGAAAAATTAAGACGCGTCCTAATGCTGAGAAACCACTACTCAAACTGTCTCAATTACCTTAGCTTTATCTTTCAAATCAAGGATTTAATATCTGAGGTACTTTAGCAAATTTGAGAAATGTAAAAACAATTATTAAGTCAGAGCCGAAAAAAAAAAAAAACTTATAAATTTATAATACAAAGCACTGACTAGCCTAAGGCATAACGGTGCCACTGTATCCAGTTTCCATTTATCTGCTGAACTGAGACACTCCAGGGCTTTGGTATTCTTCCTGGACTTTTCTGGCTCAGAACACATGTATATCTCCTCTATAGTTAAGTAGCAGCAATCCCCCTGATGACATAAAGAACCTGAGAAGATCCAGGTAAGGTGTCATTTCCCAACTACTAAAGCAAGGTGTTTAAAATACGCTACAGGAAATATAAGGCATGTACTGCACTGACTAAATAATTCTGAAAAGCAGGAAATTAAGGGCTTCATATTCTCCTTCTCTACTTCACCAGGGGATCAAACATTCCCTTTAGTGCTCCTAAGAATCTTCTAATCCCTCCACCTTCCCCTCTCCTAAAGAGCCTTCCCAACACACATGCACATTTTCCTACAGATTCTCTAGCCAATGTAAGTAAGGGCGCTGCTATCCTAGGAATGTCTCCAGGATTCACCAGACCCTGTCAAACTCTGACCTTCAGAAAACCAAATCATTATTCCTATCTAATCAGCCCAGTGTGGATAAAGTGCTGTAACATAAAGCCTGTATATACAAGCACTGAGTCACTTAAATAAAAAGCAATATGTTTCGCTTCTTCAGCTATATAAATATAGACTTGTATATATAAAAACAAGCATCATCCCACATCCACATATATATGGCATGGGCATGTGAGAAGGATCGATGATGTTTATAAATGTCTATATGTATTTATATAGAGATATACATAGACTCCCAAGCAAAATGTTCCTTGTTTTTCAATTCTCTGATTTTGGTTAGTAACAGTTATTTCTTGTTAACCACATAGTAAATATGAGACTATCACATTCTGTAAACCATGTAAGGCTGATTGAGTTACATTTTCCGCCCCCTGCAAATCATATTCTGTGAATTTATAAAGGGAGACACAAGTTTTGAACAGAGACACACTGCTTTAGTTTTAAGTAAAGAATTGGTTAAAGAAAATCTGATTATACAGAAAAAGCAACAGGGAGGTTCCCTGGTGGCTCAGTGGTAAAGAATCTGCCCACCAATGAAGGAGAAGGAAAGGAAAGATGAAGGAAAGGGCAACCCACTCTTGCCTGGAAAGTCCCATGGACAGAGGAGCCTGGAGGGCTACAGTCCACTGTGTTACAAAAGAGTCGGACACAACTTAGTGACACAACAACAACAACAACTGTTAAGGAGAGTAACAGAAGCAAGCCTGCCATTTATTAGATCCAAAACCTAACAGAATTTTTGGAGATTGCTCTGAGTTGTATTCCTATTACTAATTAACCAAAAAATTCACGTAAAAAAGATTTCACTCTGAAATCACTGTGCTCCTTAAGCCACTATAGAGTTGTGGCATTTCTTCATTCAGCCTATTCTTCATAATCCAGAGTCTAATTATCTAGTTTGGAAAACATCCAGGCTTTGGTATCCTTTTCTTTGCTCACATTTCTTCTTCGGCTTCTGCACTATGTCACAGCGACAAGGCAGAGAGGGTCAGAAAAAATGGTGACATTTCTATCAATCAGCCTTGGTCTGTACTAGGAATTCTGGAAGCAAGTTTCTTTGGAGAAATTGAAACAGCTGGTTAACAATTTTCCCCATGAAACAAAAATAAATGGAATGATCATTTCCTAACAATAGGGTATAACGTCATGCAGAAATTATGACAAATCGGATTCAAGCAGGAGAGGGAATATTTTCAGTATGGAAATAACTTTCTTGAAACAGTTACAGTAATAAAGAAATAATGAACTTAACTCATTACCTTAAAAGCATGTTATGTAAATGTTATCTCTCAGCTTCTAGTAAAGAATAACACTTTGATTTACATTCCGTGCACTGCAATGACCTTAAATATAGCTGCCAATAAGCCTCTTTACTGCTTTGCCCAACATCAAGAGCAAACAGCACATGTTAAGTCAAATTTCGTAACATAATACATCCTTTTCTCCCACGTGTCTTCTTCTCCAAGAAAATCACACCAGAACCGCATGCTTGCTCTCATCTGCACTTTATCTGGCCAGCCTCCCCACTGAAAGTTCAGTGATGAAGGCCATGTGCCTTTTGCTAAGCCATCCACCATTGCCCCCATAGATATAGGTTATTTGAAGAACTCTCTTGCCCTTTATTGTCACACAATAAAGTATAACAATCCTAGCACTTATGAGACACAATAAGGTTTAGGACAATAAATATGGAGATAGAAAAAAAATTTTTTTTAAAGATAAGAGGCATCAGAAGATTGTCATCTTCCAAAGTCGTCTTTTTATAGGAAGTTTCTAGAAGGCTAACTAGTGGATGCCTGCTGCCTTCCTGAACCAGAGAAGCTGAGCAACTTAACCAACACTTATCTGCAGTTCTCTGGTGTAGACTGAAGAGGCACACAAGAACAGCCAAGTGAATGCTGCACCCCTCCAGGGCTGACAGCAAAGGGACGAGGTCGGGTTTTAGAGCCTAGAACTGCAGAGGACAGGCAGAGAGGAGAGGGTCTCAACAGGCTGATTTCAGGACCGCAGGAAGACACCTACACCTGCAAACAGCGGAGTCAGGTCAGAGTGACGACGTCAAGAACAGGAAGGGCTAAGTCCCTTCTTGCTCTACTACCGTTCCTGTCTTCCTCCAGCACCTCTCACTGGCAGAGGCTGATGTGAACAAATAGCTGGAAGAGAATCAGTGCGTTCCCTCTCCGTCCAGTGGTTAAGATTTCTCCCTCCAATGCAGGGTGTGCAGGTTCCATCCCTGGTCAGGAAACTAAGATACCACATGTCTCCTGGCCAAAAAAAAACCCAAAAGATAAAACAGAAGCAATATTGTAACAAAATCAATAAAGACTTTAAAAATGATCCACATTAAAAAAAAAAAAGAATCAGTGTCGTTTGCCCCAGCATCACAAGAATTATAGAAGGGTAGCTAGGATTAGAGTTTGCTAAAGTCCAATTTATGTTTTTCTAAAAAGAGTCATGAGGGGAAAAAAAATCTACAGATTAAAATATAAGTAGATAAGCTCTGATGATTCACAGCAAAATCAGACTTTGAAAATCATTTCACTCTACAAAAGCTATAAGTAAATTTTAGAAAATATTACCTTCGACGGTTATATAAAATACAGTAGCTATAAAATAGATGCTAAGACAAAGGATTCAGGAAGGTAGGTATTAATAAAAGTAGATAAGAAACACCATAAGAAAAGTAAAGAGGTGCTGATAAAATTAATATCTGCACAGAATGGTAGAAAATATGTCAGTATGTAGATGACAAATTTGAAAAGTTCTCTTAGAAAAGAAAGGAAAAGAATGAAGAGCTCATAATATTGAACGAGGGAGTAATGAAGATCAAAGATGGAAATATAAACTATAATGAACACACAGCCATCATGAATCATTAAGCATGAAAGATGACAAACATCATTTTGGTGAAGAATTTAACACATCTTTCCAGGCCACAAGGGACCCAGTTAAGTAAAAACAAAATTTAAATTAAAACACACTATAGAGAATGTCTCATTTTCAAATATGCTTTGAAAAATTCACAAAATCATCATTTATTAAGACACAAAAGGAGTGTAGTAAATTTTAAGGAGCAGAAATTACACTATCTTTCCTGATCAAACTGAAATAAACCCAGAAATCAGTTATGAGCATTTTAAGGAGGAAAGACAATAATCTCACAGGAATGTAAATGGTACTCCAAACTAGCTCTTGTATTAAAATGGAAGCAAAAATAATAAGAACTATTCAGAAATTATTAACAAGAATATTACATATCAACAAAACATATGGGATGCAGCCAAATTTATAGTCTGACACAGATTTACACTCTAGGGCAAAAGTGGCCCAAGAAAATAAAAAAAAATAATGAAGTTTAAAAATATATTAATTAATTAAATAACAAAAGCTAAATAAATTGAAGAAACAATAAAATACACATACCTCTGATAGAAATCATCAATTATAAAACCCATAAAAATAAAAATATGAAAATAAGATTATATAACAATAAGCAAAACTTTAATCTATAGTTGCATACACATTTAAAATTGTGACTCTGTGTGTGTACATAAAGAATACCAGGCAATACAATCCAGTCTTATAATGGTTAACTATTAAAAGAAAATATTTATTTTCACCTTTTTATTTTTCAGTATTTGGAAACTGTGCTACAGTGTACATGTATCTCCTTTTAAAAACATGTTTTCATTTTTGAAAAAACAGCCTCAGGCAAGAGACTTTTTCTGTGATATTCAGGCCAAAGAAAATTTTGGTTCACTTAAATTTAAAATGACAAATAACAGTCAATATTTCAACTTTTGTAGGACCACAGCTACGGTCAGTTATTTGCATGAAGCTTCTGAAAATACACTTAAAATAGTCTACTGAAAACTGAAAATGCAATACTGAAATGAATCTTTCTAATATTCACTTTAATAATTTTAATGATTACACAGATTAGGCATGTTATTCTGCTGTCTCTTCAGACTGAAAAGACGTAACTGTAGTTCCAGGACATCAAACTGAGTGTATTAAAAAAATATATATATCTCAATCCACTTGGTAAAGTATGGAGAACTGGCATCTTTTCTACTGGATCATGACCTATTGGTCAAAAGTGTTTTTCTGCAAGAATCACAGATATATTGCTACTATTTGGTATTTATCGATAACCACCTGGAGCATAATAAAATCAAATCTTATATTTATGCTGTGGAATAGTCTTCAAGATGCTTTCACGTATTTTATCTAAGTTGAGTTTTCTGAAACAAAAACAACTATAAGTTACATTGGGCAAAAGCAGAATAACATTTTCTTCCACCATTTTGCTTGCAATTGTCTCGCATGTGAAATAAGAGGTTCTGCTAATTACTTGTAGATTTTCCTCAAATGAGCTTTCCGTGGTCAAGAAGACATATTATCGATTAGAAGAAATCTGATCAATCTGTAGAAAATGGAAAGGTAGCCCCCTTTACCATTCAAAATAAAAGCCCACTGATGAGGGACCATCATGGAAACTGCTAACCACCCCTGAGGGCAGATCCGGCTCTCAGCTGGATTTCATAGACCCCAAGCACTACCATGCTGGTCATTTGGCAACTATTAGGCCAGAGAATAATTTCCCATCTGGTGTGCTGCTCGGAGGACCCCATTCAAGGACCAGGCTCTAAAAGTTTAAGAATAAAAAGTAACCAAAGAACTGTGAACAATGGTCAATTATCTAATTAACATTTCAAAAGACAGTGATAAAAAGGAATAATTCTCCGAGGCCCACAACTCAAATGAACAGCTGTGTGTGACAAGATCAGTTAATTAAGGCTTCAGAACTTTCTCAGCCCACCTCCTTTCACCTTTCTCTGTCCCTTCTTTCTCCTCCTTTGCCTAATCTCCCAACTCCTCTCCCTTCCTACTTTTAAGTTTGTGTCTGTCTTCACCTTTCTTCTAGATGCCTTGCCATGCTTCTCCCCCACCCTTCTTACTCCCACTCTCCTTACTTTTCCATAGATCCAGCTTTCAAAACAATTGTCAGATTTAGGTATAGGTTTAAATATCTCCTGTGTTTTCTGAATAAAGTTTTCTGTGTTCTTATCAATTCCAAACCGAGTTATCTTACATTTTCAACCTCTGCTTAAAAAAAAAAAAAAAAGGCAAAATCACTTAATTAAAAGACATTGCCGTTTACTTCCATGTAACCTCTGATTGATTTTTTTCTGAAGGTCAATGACCCTCTATAAAGAAAAATATCCCTCTACCCACACTGGAGAAATACCACATTCTAAATTAAAGACCAAGTAGGTGAAACTCCTAATTCTTCAATTTTACTTTGCTTTTTAATAACAGGGAAAAGTAAATTTGAGGGCCTTATTTATGGCAGAAATCTGAAATGCATTAACTCACTTAATCTCCAATACAACCCTGCAAAATACATATAATTAACCCTATTTTATAGATTAGAAAATTAGGCATGGTGAAGTTAAATAACTTCATTAAATAGTGAAGAATTGAGTTTCAAACCAGCTGTCTTTGGCACCAAAGGCCAACGAGGTCCCTACCCTCTGCTACCTCCCTATTAAAATACGTGATCAAAAAGGCTAAACCCAGTTCGATTAACAATGAGCCAGACCACTGGCCCAGGGCTTGTCCATGGAGTAAACAGTCCTCATTTATACAGAGATGGAATCGCTCCGTTCATTCCTGCTTCACCCCAGGTGTGGAACCAGCAGTCTGTGTGAGCTGTTCTCCACGAAGAGGCTGACCCCGGTTTCACGGAGGAAGAAGAAAGAAAGAAATGAGACAAGAGAAACTGAGCGGATGGTCACCAGCACTGCTAAGTGCAAACTCGCTCCCCTGAAGGCACAGTAAAGCCACTGTCAAGACTCTTAACTCAACGGCCCCTGTTACAGGCTCTTTTCTGGATCTTGGCATGAACATCACAGAGCCTTCGTAACATCACGACAGACACCTCTGTCAACCAGTTACCACGTGTGTCCTCAGGAGACTGGCCTTATCTCCCTATCTTCTGAGTTCCAGTGGACTCAACAATGTGTACATAGAACCACAAAGAGGAGAGAAACACGCCTCACTTCAGGAAACACAAACAAAAATATCACCATCTTGCACACATCACACCTGTCTGGCTGGCTGAGCGTAAAGGCTGCTCTGCCTTCTCTTGCTTGGAGCTCATTTCACCTCCAACACAGTGCAGGGCAGGATAAGCCTTGAATAATTCTTTGTCCATAGAAAACTCAAGGGACTGTTCTATTCTATAGAGCGTCTAGGGGGGTCTTTCAATCTGGGAATTGGGGGTTGACATATACGCACTACTCTATTTAAAATAAACAACAAACAAGGACCTACTGTACAGCATCGGGACCACTGCTCAATATTCTGTCATAACCTAAATGGGTAAAGAATTTGAAAAAAATAGATACATATATGTATAACTGAATCACTTTCCTATACAACCTGAAACTAACATAATGTTATTAATCAACTAAAACATAAAATTAAAAATCTCTGAAGCAAGCCTGGAAAAAGTTTAAAGTGAAGTCGCTCAGTCCTGTCCGACTCTTTGCGACTCCATGGACTGTAGCCTACCAGGCTCCTCTGTCCATGGAATTTTCCAGGCAAGAATACTGGAGTGAGTTGCCATTTCCTTCTCCAAAGCTTGGGAAAGGGCCTTGCAAATCTCTAAGCCCTTTTCACTGCTCTGAGTTGCTCAGAGGCTTCCAGAATAATTGTGAACAAAAGTCCAAGTCTGGGGACAGACCTAACCCTCAACTGGATGCTGCCAATTCTTCCCTGGTATGTGACTTAACCTTTGCTGGGCCCCTAAAACATCTCAAGACTGAGAAACTCCATGGACTCTCTCCTCCAAATATACGGATGGACATACAAATTTAGGGACCCCCCCCCTTCCTTCCATGAACCCCCACACCAGAAACCCTGCTCCAGACTCAATCCACCAATGTTGCTAGAATCAAACCCTCCCAGAGACTCAATAGACCTATTTCTTATTCCAGAAGCCAAAGGCAACCTAGAATTCTGCAGACATGTTTTCCCATAAAAAACATGATGGAGAAAAGAGGTAAAGGGGAAAGGAGGTGAGCTTGGCATGTGCCCACCTTGGCCTCCAAGGCTACAGGGTTGCAGCCCAGTGAGACCGGAGGATGCCTCCCTCCATCTCGACCCCTTAAGGTGGTGATGACCCCATAACCAACAACACCTTCAGATGCACATCTATAAAACTGCAAGGAGAGATTCACCACCATCCTAGTGGGTCACACAGGGGCTCCTTTAAATCAGATGAGCAGGGACAAGACAAACTCTAGCAGCAAAAGAGTCTGTACATATCTCCTTCCTGTGATAAAGTCAAAACATGACTGTTTTTCCTCCAGAAAGAAAATCAGTCTTGTTCATATGAACAGAAATGCATGACTCGAGAGAGTGGGAAATACTGAGGCAGCAGATATCAGACTCACATTTCTGGTTTCTTCTGAGACTTAAACATCAGTGGTTGGAATCCATCATCCTAGAGAGCTCGGGGGCAAATTCAACCAGATGATACTCCAAACACAGAGTGAATGAATGTAGGAGGGATTTTTCTTTTCTCTAAAATATCCAGGGTACCAGCAAATAAAAAGCAAAATGCCATGATATCAAAAAACAGTCAGGAAATGCAGAATGAGTGAATGAAATACAGAAGTTATTGCACAAGATGTATTTTTGGGCAGCAGAGTAAATCCAACCTGAAAATCCTTGAACTTTTTACAATAACCTCCCTCAAGATTTCCCACTGCCAAGATAAAATTGGCAAGCAAGCAAACGAAACACCAGAAATGAGGGCAAAAAAATGCATTTTTTATTATAAAAATGTTAAGTATAGACACACCTCGGTGTAAACCAACAGCCCTGAGCCTGAACTAATTAAGCTCCTGCAGACCAGAGCCAATTTAGAAGAAAATATCACGAAGTAAGAGCTAAGGTGTTTGTTCCTGTTGGAAGGTAACCTTGAAACTATTTTGCTGGATCTTTATAAATTTGTTCCAAAAACCCCAAAAGAGTATGACCATGTGATTCCAAATAGCAGGGTAAGAGGGTTAGAGGTGAAAAATCTGTCACCGAAGACTGCACCTTCTCTCACCATCACGACTCCAAGAGCAAAGAAATATTTCCTCTGTGATCTGTAAAATGTGTGATAATCTGTGCATACTTGAAAGAATAAATGCTTGGGAAATGATTATTAATAAGATTTTAGATATCTAATGTTTGGCAAGTAATTTGGTACAGGTAAGAAAAACAGTATCACTTTTTTAAAAGAAAACAAATTTAAAACTTCATTCTCGAATTACTTCCACAAAGTTAGAACCATCACCACAATCCAATCCACTCAGATCTAGTTCTTAGCTTAGAAGCACTGCACAAAGTCAGTAAATCTGGAAATAAGCTGCAATTAGGACTTTGTTCATAACCAACAACTGTTCTTAAATGACTGGTGATTTTTAATCTTCCTAAGTCTGAGAAGTACAAGAACATTTCTTCCCCTAAATTGGGATATAACTGACTTGCAATATTATATTAGTTTCAGGTGTACAACATAATGATTCAATATGTGTATATATTGCAAAATGATCACCACAATAAGTCTAGTTAACATCTCACATAGTTACAATTTTTTTCTCTTGTGATGAGAATTTTTAAGCTGCCTTTCAAATATACAATACAGTATTATTAACTATATGTTACATGCCCAGCATTATCTATTTTTTAACTGGAAGTCTGTACCTTTGGATCACTTTCAGCTTCACATTGGCCAAGATACAAAAGCAAAATCAAATATAAGCCACAAATGTGGATCTGCACACATCCAATGATCAAAATCCACAGAAATTTAACAACAGATAAACTATTTAACAGAACCGGGCTGAAGCCTTAGTGTCATTAAAGGAATACTGACTGAAAAAATTCACATTTGCTCATTACTGATTGACTTTAAATTCCAAAAAGAATCTGAAACAGCAATATGTTTTGTTGGTTGCGGTTTTCTCTGTCTTTTCACTTTTTACGATTTTTTTTTTTTTAGTTCTGATGCTCTTGTTGCAGTTAAAACCTCTTCCTTGAATATAAACAAAGAGAACTCTTTAGAAAGTAAGAGGCATTTGAAATGAAATGTCTAATTCTTTAGAGACTTTCAATTTTGTTACTGGTAAAATATTTAGCTCCCCAAGGACAAGAGAACTAGGAGTTTTGATTTTCCTCAATATCTCAGGACGGAACAGTTCCATCTTTCATTTTTTGCCATGACATTTCACCCTTCCTGAAATATAGTCTGAATCACTCCAATTGCTGACTTCTTTAGAGAGGAGAGAGGGAGGGCATAAGGAGAGTGAATAAATGAGGCCCGGCCATGGCATAACTTCTTATTAGTCCTTGCTAGTTACACCACCTAATCAAGTCAGTTATACTTCAGATTTCTTCTTTAAATATATTTAGCCTTTACTGTTTTTTTTTAGATCAATTTTCAAGGCAATCTTACCTAGATTTACTTCCTGCTGAGCTAAAACCTCTGCAGGGACTCTGTGAGTAAAATTATCACTGACACCAGGAACAGAAAACACTAACAACTTTGCAATGGTTACAGTAACACGTTTCTAAAGGCAAGCAAATTGCCAACGTTTACTCTTGAATGGAGAGGAAGGCGAGGCTGTCACTAGCACAGGACACTACGAGCAGGACGTGAGACGCGTTAAACATCTAGAACACAGGCCGGCTCTCAATGGTGCCACTTCTGCAGAGGATTCTGTGACACTCCTTTCGTGGCACACGTTCTAGAACTCAGGCTCGCCAAAGAGCATATCCAGAGAACTTCAGGTTGCCAAGCACCGAGGGCAGGGCGACTGCTGTTTCTGACATATTACGTTAATTTCCAAAGAACAAAAGGTTCGAACGTGACTAACTCCAAGAATAGCAACCGCTAAGCAGTACAGAAAGCTAGAGTAACTGGTTAGGGCAAAATGATCTTGTGAGGAAGGAACCAAAACTTTTTCATGGAGATATTAAATAACTTTGCATGTCGCTCTGTATGGACACTGTCTGGAAACTGCGGAGAAATATACAAGGAAGACTAGCCTTGGAAGAAGGAGGAACAAAACAGGTGATGGGAAGGAGGCAGTCTATTCTGAATCACAACTATGCTGTTCCTCGTGGCTCCAAGCCCTTCAGGTTTATTTGCACACTCTTTTTAGAAAGAGTGGGGGCTGGGGATCCAAAACGGATCAAAGAGTTATTTATGAACAGACGGGACACCAGGATGGGGTGGCAAGAAAGCTATGGAGGAGTGTCTGGACTTGTGGATAAAGGAAGAAGCAGACATATGGGGAAATCTATATAGAAGAAACAGAGAGAGTGAAGAAGAGGCTAAAACAGGCAGATGGCTGGACTGTAAAGGAATAGCATTATGCGAGGGCTCTAAAGAAAGGGAGATGGCCCTCGGAGGGGGTGGGGAGTAGCGAAGGGGAAAAGAGGGTCAGGAGGTGGCTGCTTGGAAAGTTTTTTAAAAGTTGCAGAAATTAGATATGGATAAAAATATGTTTATGATATATTTACAAGCCAAGAGGGAACAAACATGAAATGAAAAAGATAGCCACTTTAAAAAAAAAAAAAAAACACATGAAAATCAGAGTGCAGAATTACCAGCAAACATTTTTGGACAGAAGCCTGGAGAAACTATAACAAATAAAAACTAAAAATGTAGGGAAGGGTCCTCTTGAAACAGACATTCCATAAGACTACCACTAGAAGGCAAATGATACTCTCACGTAAACCTTTCAGACTGCGTTTTTTCTGGGTGGGTATTTTCTGCATGGGTACCAGGGCATCTTTATATGTCTCCTGTAACTCTCATTAAACTGGATAATAAGTATTTGCTTCCAACCCTGAGGGCAGGGACTGTGTCTTATTGATCTTTTCATTCCCAGTACTCAGCACTATGGTTGGCATGGTGAACAGATTCAATAAATAGACAATGGAAGGAGGAGAACAATTAAAAGTTACTCTATGAATCCCCAAAAGGTAGCAAACAGAATTAAGCTTTCAAAATCATGGAAGGACTTTTAGATATATGCAGTTAGAAACACAAATATGCACAATCCATCCATATACATATGTATATGTGTAAGTGTGTGTATGTGTATATGTGTATATATTATGCATGGACACATTAGATCATTTTTCTACTAATTGGCCACCACTATTTTGTGAGTAGTAACACATCAGAACTAACAGTCATCAATGCTTTGTAACCAATAATCAACAAAGTAATAAATGGTGTCTGTGCTCTCCTAACCATCATGGGAATTTCAACTCTAGTCCTCGCTGAATGACTAAGGACATCAATAAAGTCTAGAAAAACTATAAATTGTTCTTGGGTGTGTTCCATTTTCTACATTCATATTAGTTCATTCGTGTTTAAGAATAAAAAATGCTCCTGAAACAACTAATACAAACACTTTGCATAGTCGGATAAATGTCAGCCAGGATCAATCAACACTATATTCAAATATAGTAAAAATAATATAGCATAGCAGTTTAGAAAAAAAATTTTTTCTACTCCCTGATGAAATAGAAAACCAACTGTCAATAAGATAACACTTGCTTAGATAAAAACACACCAAATTTTTGTTTCATTAAATTTAGAGTCTGCCCCCAATAAATGACTTCAATAACTGACTCTGGATCTACTCCATTAATAAATTCAAAGAAATTCAAACATATAAGAAAGTAATTAGGAGTAAACACAGGGAAGTAGGTCATTTTTAGTCACATAAGGTCTACATGCTTTAGGCCTCGAGTATTATTTTCCAAAAGGAATCACCTAGCTTGTACTTTATGAAGTTAATCCCTCAATAAACAATTGTCAATTCTAATGGTGTAGTTAAAGGTGGATTAGGAGTTAATAACCATCGCCTTGCCTTAGCATCCTCACCATCAAACTTCAGGTATAGTCTGCTAAGCACACCAATTTCTAAGAGGCTGTTTGGGGGGGGCCGAGCTGCTCTTCCAAATTAAAGGGAGGATGCAGGAAGCTGATTTCTTTTGGAAGCTGGTGACCAAGGAAGGCTGAAGACAAAGACAGAAAACCATAATGTAACCCACTCTAATGAGAATTTCCTGGTGGCTCAGATGGTAAAGGGACTCTGCCTGCAAGGCAGGAGACCCAGGTTTGATGCCTGGGTCAGGAAGATCCCCTGGAGAAGGGAATAGCTACCCACTCCAGCATTCCTGCCTGGAGAATTCCATGGATGGAGGAGCCTGGCGGGCTACAGTTCATGGGGTCACAGAGTCAGACACGACTCAGTGACTTTCACTTTTCACTTAACTATCTCTGATAAGGGGTCCTGGACAAAATCATATGGCGAATGGTCCAATTTTCTCATAAGTTCAATTTACTTATTTAGAATATAAACGATAAAGATATCCAAGTCCGGGTTGGTCACCCCCACTGCAAGCTTGCAGAAGATGCGATGCCAGCTTAGAGTGGACGGTCCCATGAAAGCCCCTTCCATTCTTAAGTCCTAGAATCCCATTTACATACTCTGAGTTCTACTCAGAAAAAGCAATCTGACTCCTTGGAAGAGTCCCTAGAAATGCCAGGATCATCCTGAATTTTGTCACATTATCTAGCGATAAGAGCCTTGAATTCTAATTTAGGTTACTACTACTACTACTACTAAGTCGCTTCAGTCGTGTCCGACTCTGTGCGACCCCACAGACGGCAGCCCACCAGGCTCCCCCATCCCTGGGATTCTCCAGGCAAGAACACTGGAGTGGGTTGCCATTTCCTTCACCAGTGGGTATGTCTCTAAGATTCACTTGGCTTAAATTTCCCATCTGAAAAATGGAGACACAATAACTGCTTTCTAATGGGGATGTAGATAAAGATAAAAACTTAGGCGAATTATGGGAAATCACAAATACCATACAGTTATATGAATATTGTCATTTCTGTCCCACCCCACCCTCTTTTCTACCAAGAGGCACCACTGAACAAGATGCAATGAAAAAACAAAACACCAGCAGGATAATATGTCTACCTTTAATATACTTTATTTTCAAAAATAAAACAAGAAAACACCCTTGATTAAAGTCTGCCCATCAACCACCTCAAAAAAAGAAAAAAAAAAAAAAACGAGCTGCACACAAAGCCAGCCTCCCCAGGAGGTGTTCTGCTTCAGGGCATGTGACCCCTCCATCATTATTAAACACAGGCACAGGTAAAGCACTCTGGCTTCTATCAAAGGGAACATCAAAGAGCAAATATGTACCCTCACATGTTTAGAATTGCTATAAAACCTGAAAATGCAAGATCAATGCAACAGACCACGGGGACCCATAAAGCCCAGAGGAAACCAGGGAGGGCAGGGGTCCACCCGGTTAATGTTATCCTGAGAAGGTGCTCTCTCTGGGTCCACAGCTGGACCCCATTAGAGCCCTTCCAGCTGCTCTCAAGATCACCTAGCAGCCCTGGCCCCCAAAAGCTAAGTCTGAGTTGGAAATTCATAAGAAAGTTATCTTCAAAGATAAGTTTCTTAGACCTTCTCCGACCCTGATGGACTTTTTCACAAGGAAACATTTGTGAATTTCCACCTAACGATGCCTGGGTATCCGCCAACACACAAGAATGGTGCAACCATAATTTTTTTCAATGATGACCATTAACAAAATTCCTTCTGTGTCGATAATCTTCTCATAGTCCAGAGGAGGAGGTCTAAGGCTACACTTTTCATTGCCCTATTTCTGTCTTGTCCCTCAATGGTGGTGGTTTAGACGCTAAGTCGTGTCTGACTCTTGTGACCCTGTGGACTGTACTGCTAGGCCCCTCTGTCCATGGGATTCTCCAGCCAAGAATACTGGAGTGGGTTGCCATTTCCTTCTCCAGAGGATCTTCCCGACCCAGGGATCGAATCCGGGTCTCTGGCATTGCAGGCAGATTCCTAACTGACTTGCTATTACTTTTCGATGTCTCATCTTTGCTTCTTTGTTTCTCTGTGATTTCTCTTAACAAAATGTTTGCTGGGCATCTATGCTGTGCCAGGCATGGAGGATGCAGGAGAGGGTGGAAGGGACAAGACAGAGACAAATGAGAAAGAGATGCAGAAACAGGTCAAGTAGGTAAGTGCCAGGAAGGGTGAGGGCATCGCGGACACTCTACTGGGGAAGGGTCACATGACTGCGGAGATGGCAGTGTATCTACAGAAGCGCTGGGAAGATTGGCAGGACACTCTACGACTCCCCTCTTCTTGATCAGTTGTTCCTCACTCTCCGCCCTCCTCTCCAAAAGCTAAGGCTTCGGTTTCTGACCACTGGACTGTCCGCCTAGACTCTGACACAGCAGAGCAGGAGCTGGGGCTTGAAATTTAGTAGTTGCCTTCTTTCCTTCCCATAACCCTAGGGCCCTTCGTACAAGCCAATCAGGACTCTTCTCCAAGGAAATGTAGATTTCAGTTTAAAAAGCCCTTTTGTGAAATCTATATATCAATCTCTAGCTTTTAGAACATCATGATATAAACTTTAAATACATAAGACTGAGTGGAAAAAAAAAGGCAATATGAAAAGGCTACATAACTGTATGATTCCAATTATATGACCTTCTGGGTAAAATGAAACCATGGAGATAATAAAAAGAGCAGCGGCTGCTGGCAGGGAAGGGGGTGGGGAGGGCATACAAAGCACAGAGGACTTTCAGGACAGTGGAAAGACTCTGGACGACGTTGTAAAGACAAACCGTACATGTGTCCATACCCAGAGAATACACAGCTCCAAGAGTGAAGCCCAGTGTAATCTAGGGGCCTGAGGTAATTACGTATGGCAGGTCAAAACAGGTACATCCTCAGTAACAAACGCGCCACTCTGCCAAGTGATGCTGATAACGGGGGACACGCTGGGCACGGGTGGGTTCGGGGGTGTATGGGAAGTTTCTGTCCCTTCCCCTCAACTTTGCTGTAAACCTAAAATTACACTAAAAAAAATTAAATCTTAGAAAACCAGGCGATGTTATTTCATATTTCACTACATTCCTGTGAGCATGTGAACGTAACAACATGGGGGTGAATGAGTGAAACAAAGAGAAAAAGCAAGGACAACGACACTGAGCAGCTGCTCTAAGCCAGTCTGGTGTGTTTCATCCATTCTCACAACAGATGTGCACAAGGAAGTCTCACCACCGTACAGATGGGAAAACCGAGGCTCTGCTTCCTTCCCAGAGCACCACTCTCCGTAAGGGACTTCTCCATGGCTAACGGCATGTTGATGGCACAGAGTGGCCATATCTGCACGAAGACGGCCAGTGACACAATTCCTGGGACACTGTTCCCAGCAATCCACTAGAAATTGTCTCAATAGATGGCATTACGGGACTAGAGCTCCTGGTTTTTCTCTTTTTTAATATTTATTTATTTATTTGGCTGTGCTGGATGCACAGCGTGTGGGATCTAGTTCCCTGATCGGGATGGAACCAGGGCCCCTGCACTGGGAACCTGGGAGTCTCAGCCACTGAACCACCATGGAAGCGCCCTGGAGCTCTTGAATGTGATCTCTACCAGAGTATTGAAATAATTAGTTCACAAACTCGAACAACCGCAGCACAAGAAAGCAAGATCCTACCATAAATCTTTAAGATGAGAAAACCCTGTTCAGTTCAGTTCAGTTCACTTGCTCAGTTATGTCCGAGTCTTTGCGACCCCATGGACTACAGCACGCCAGGCCTCCCTGTCTATCACCAACTCCTGGAGCCTGCTCAAACTCATGTCCATTGAGTCGGTGATGCCATCCAACCATCTCATCCTCTGTCGTCCCCTTCTCCTCCTGCCCTCAGTCTTTCCTAGCATCAGGATCTTTTCAAATGAGTCAACTCTTCACATCAGGTGGCCAAAGTATTATAGTTTCAGCTTCAGCATCAGTCCTTCCAATGAATATTCAGGACTGACTTGTGTAAGGATGGACTGGTTGGATCTCCTTGTAATCCAAGTGACTCTCAAGAGTCTTCTCCAACACCACAGTTCAAAAGCTTGCAGTCTATGATGAACCTAAATTCTTCACAGGATGGACTGGTTGGATCTCCTTGCAATCCAAGTGACTCTCAAGAGTCTTCTCCAACACCACCGTTCAAAAGCTTGTAGTCAACAATGAACCTAAATTCTTCACTAAAATGGGAAAAGTCTAGAGTCCATTCTTCTTTTACGATACAAGCAATGGAAAATACATAAATAGAAATGCTCAAGACTGCTCTATTAGAAACAAAAGTAGTACTCATTCTTTTTTCTGATTATTGTAAGGAAGAAATTTATACTACTACTAAGCCTTCAAAATGAATTTTCTTATTCTTTCATTGTTTGTGAACCCTATTAGATCAACCATGAAAAGAGGCAATAAAACATTTTTTTCAAAGACAAAGACTAAAGCAAAGAGCAAATTCACTTCACTTTTGCTCAAGGCATACACTAATTGAAGCAGAAACAAAATGTGAAATAGAAAAGAAAAAAAAAATGTGTACAAAGTTATGCCTTGGTCCAATTAACAAGAGAGGTAAATTATCAACTGAAGGCATTCGAGGAGTTTCAATATTAAAAATCAGAAGGAAAATGGCTATTAAAATAAACATGCACTTGATCTTAATAATAGAAACTATAGTAATTTAAAAATAGTAGTATTCTACATCTGAAAATGGTCCAATGATCAATAAAAACCAGTAAATTCATTCATAAAAGGATCTCAGTAAAGCTTTTTTTTTTTTCAATGTTTCCACCTTCTCTAAGACATTTTACATCAAACTGTACTTGGCACATTTCAATCTGACCCCAGTATAGCTCAAACGGTAAAGAATCCACCTACAACACAAGAGACCTAAGTTTGACTCCTGGGTTGGAAAGATCTCCTGGAAAAGGAAATGGCAACCCATTCCAGTATTCTTGTCTGGGAAATGCCATGGACAGAGGAGCCTGGTGGGCTACAGTCTGTGGGGTCACAAAGAATCAAACATGACTGAGCGACAAACACTTTCAATGTAAAATGCTGAAAGTCAAATTCTTTTTCATTAATCAGATTTCAAGTAGTCCCTTGGCCTCAGAATGAGAAAGACTTCATTAGCAAATACATACAAGGAACATCCTATATTATCTTCAAGGGCCTCAGAGAACATTTAAATGATTATTAAGTCCATTTTTTCTTCCTACTGTGAAGTACAGAAAAAAACTGCTATTGAAAGTTATAGAAATCCAACTCTTCCAATACTCAAAATATATACATATATATATATATAATATATATATATATATATCTGTATTTAACAACGGTAAGAATGTGGGCGACAAGGGAGGGGAGCAACAGTAAGTTCTTAAAACACTTTTCAGCTTCAGTCCCTAAAACCACAGCTACAAAAGAACAGGATCTGAGTGAATATAATTACAATAACCCATTGCACCCTAAACATATGAAGACTTTCAGACACGAGTGACTCTGTAAAAGCACAATTGCAGCCAATGCAAAGAATTACTCCGAGATAACTGTCAGAAAATATACATGTGTAGCTGCTGGAACGCTGCCCCACCATGTAAGACCACGGGCAGAATGCTATGGTGTGTGCTCAGGTGCTCAGTCTTGTCTGACTCTGTGCAGGCCCATGGACTGTAGCCCGCCAGGCTCTTCTGCCCATGGAGTTCTTCAGGCAAGAATACTGGCGTGGGGTGCCCTTTACTACTTCAGGGGACCTTCCTGATCCAGGGATTGAACCCGAGTCTCTCGCGTCTCCTGCACTGGCAGGTGAGCTCTTTAACACTACTGCTACCTGGAAGCCCACGGAAGAATGCTGCCTTTGACTCATGTTATTGGAATTATCACAAGACAGATTTGCAAAGACTAAAGACATACGTAATACATCAAGATTTTAAAATGTCTGGGGAGTCCACATTTTGAATTTTACTGCTGGTACAACTCAATAAACTTGGATTAGGAGCACTCTTTCTTTGTATCTCCCATTCTGTTTTTGAAAGTACTTCTTTCAGTTTCTGACTTAAAGCCTTAAAGAGAAAGCACAGTATTATGGTGTCAATTTTTGCAAAAGCTGAAAAAATATCCTTCGAGCATTCTGGCCACTACCTTCCTTTCTCAACTGTTTCCTTCCTCTTTTGCCTGGCGTTTTGAATTATGCGCTGTTAATAATAGGAGATTCTCATGCCCATGAAACAGCAAAAAGAAAAAAAAAACAGTGTGTGTGCATATGTGTGTGTGTTGAGGGATGGGTCTTTGTATTCGCAGTAGAGGCCACAGATCCTAAGAACTTTCTAAAGTTTTCATAATTTAGAAGCTGGGCATTTGGAGGGGCTGCAGGGCATTTGGAGGGGCTGTGGGGCATTTTGTCACTTGCAAGACAGGTTATTGAACATCCTTCTTTACCAGCGCTCCCACTTCACCTCCCAGGCTGCTGTGAGACTCAGCCAAGAGTGATAAATGTTTTAATTCAAGAGAATCCACTGCTCCTATAAGCACACGGTAAGTCACCCAAGTGAGCTGGTTAACGCCATGGTGGACTCTCACCCGCTAGTCCGGATTTCGACTGCACACATGTCTTTAGTTCAAATCAAAAGAAAAAAAGAGCAGAGGTGTTAGGAGAGATTTTGTTGCCCCTGGTTCCTTTGATTTGCATTGCTGGTAAACGTGTATGCTGCCATTTGCGTCTGCTTTGCCTCACAGACGTCTACAGTAAAATCAATATGAAGTGTATTTTTGAGGGCTGTCCAGGCCAGCCACAATGATACTGAACGTAGTAGTTCTAGAAGTATAATCTACTAGTCCCCAAACATAAATCTTGATACTTCCAGACCTTCTCACTGGTTGAGGATATTTTCCCTATTCAGTAGGACTAGGAGCCTTTCAAGGCTCTCTTTTAAAATAGATAGGCATTTATCTTTGCAGTTTCAATGTATGAAAATGCGTCCTAACAAAGACGTCTCGATATAACACCACAGTTGATGCCTGAGCTCGGAGGCTGCTACTGCTAAGTCGCTTCAGTTGTGTCCGACTCTGTGCGACCCCATAGATGGCAGCCTATCAGGCTCCCCCGTCCCTGGGATTCTCCAGGCAAGAACACTGGAGTGGGTTGCCATTGCCTTCTCCAATGCATGAAAGTGAAAAGTGAAAGTGAAGTCGCTCAGTCGTGTCTGACTCCTAGCGACCCCATGGACTGCAGCCCACCAGGGTTCTCCATCCATGGGATTTTCCAGGCAAGAGTACTCGAGTGAGGTGCCATTGCCTTCTCCGAGCTTGGAGGCTACACAGTAGGAAAAGTTTGAAAGGATTTCTTTGATCTCTGGAAGGGGTCCCAGATTAGGGTGACAAACCGTGCAGGTTTATCGGGACTTTCAGCGTCGGTCGCCTGAGGGCTACACCAGTGCCTTACCCTGAACACTAAACTCAAAGCAAAGCTAGGTCAATTATAACAACGTTGGGCATATTTTATGCAGGGATCCACTGACAAACACCAGGTACAGGGACCTCCCTGGTGGTCCAGTGGGTAAGCCCTCAAGATAGCAGTGAGGAAACCAGATCCTACACGCCATACCTGAGTGTTCGCCTGCCCCAACTGAAGATCCCACAAGCCGCAAGGAAGATGGAAGACCTCATGTGCCGCAACTGAGACCCAGTGCAGCCAAACAAACAAAAAAAATAAGTATTTTTTTAAAAAAACAGCAGATACAAAGATGAATGACAAAGCTGTTTCCTTTGCTTAAGTCTTGTTCTAGAAAGGTAAAAGGAAGATCTCATAGGGCAAAATGAAAGAATGAAGGCTTGGTTTTTCTGACAGACATCCTCTAGGTTCACGAGACCATTTCACACTCTCTTTAGACTAGCAAAGCAAATACTGACATAACTGAAATTAGAAATGAGAGGGGACTTCTAGTTTCAATAATACGGTAGTCTGAGGTAATGCACTCCTTCAAAAATTAAAAAGATGTAAAAATCTTGGATAAAATACAATAATGAAAAAAGTTAAGTACATATTCAAACTCAAAGAAATGAAATTCCCAGAAGAAAGCGACAGTCAGAGTAGAAAGCCCA
The DNA here is from genome assembly GCF_014754425.2 of Oryx dammah. Taxonomy (NCBI): domain Eukaryota; kingdom Metazoa; phylum Chordata; class Mammalia; order Artiodactyla; family Bovidae; genus Oryx; species Oryx dammah. The sequence continues at coordinate 7,061,413 of NW_024070206.1, read as the reverse complement.
TAATGAGAAACATTAGCAGATCTATGGGTCCTAAGGGATAAGGGCTGGAGAAAGCCCACAGGAGGACAGACCCTCAGATCCTTTCACAAAGCCAAGAGTTTGGAAAGACTACTGTCTTCAAGTCACTGATTCAAGGAAGTGGCAAGGAAACATGATTCTGGCAAGGGCTCTGGTAGGCAAAGAAAGCGTTCCCTATGAGTAACCAAATCTCTAAATACGTTCCACATATACTTACAGAATCTAAATGTACACAATTTGCATGGTTTGGGAACCCCCAAGCCGTAAGTTAACATAAAAGTGGATTCCAGACCAATGAAACTCTTGGGAAATTGGCAGAAGCTGACATAAAACCACTTAGTAAGAACTCTCCCGAAACCCAGAGCACGTGAGGCTTCCATAGAAAACCCCAGATGAGCTCACAATCAAAAATTAGAAACATACACAAAGTACTCAACTGCAGAAGAGTTGGCAGAAACTAGATAAGCACCCCAAGATCTTGACAAACAGAACAACTTGAAAGAGACCCCTTGTGACTCAGCTGGTAAAGAATTCACCTGCAATGCAATCACACCCTGGGTTAGATCCCTGGGTTGGGAAGATCCCCTGGAGAAAGGAAAGGCTACTCACTCCAGTACTCTGGCCTGGAGAATTCCATGGACTGTAGAGTCCATGGGGTGGAAAAGAGTCAGACACAACTGAGCAACTTTCACTTCACACTGTTAACAGAGACATCAAAGGAGGAAAAGAAATCACAGTGAAAGGACACATTTGAAATGAAGTCAAATAGAACATCAACAAATTAAAAATACAGCCACTGAACTTACGAACACAGCATTTGGGTTAAACGGCGGATCAGAAGCAAAGAAAGCTAATTTAACTGAAAAAATAGAAGAAATTATGCAGAAATCATTCACTCCTTCAACAAATACTTCTATTGTGCACTGCACATCTATTCGAAGTGAGTCACTCTTGTAAACAATTGGCATATGCTGTTGAACAAAACAAAGACTTTTGATCCTGATAGAGCTTACGTTCTAGTGGATGAAACAGAAAAGTGAAAAAAGGAGAAAATATAAAACAGATACAAAAGAATATAGTATAAAAGAAAAAGTTCCAAAATCCTTCCAAGAGGAGTTCCACAAAGGAAAAAGAAAGAATGGGGAGGAGGAAACATACAATATCAGTTGAGAAATTTCCAGAACGTTCAAAAGATACAGAATTAGCATATTTGAAGAAGCAAAATAAACAAATTTTAAAATAGATGTAGACGTATCATGGGAAATCTACAAAACCGCTAAACAGAACATCTTAAAAACCAACAATAGAAATTTTCTTCACTAAATAATGATGCTATTTTGTCTAACATAAGAGTACATGTTTAATGTACTTAACATCTGCCCAATACAATTTAACTCACAAATTTGATGACATTTACTATGACTGGTTACAAATATCTTTATTGTTTGCACATAAGTAAATGTGTTGAGAAATGTTAATTGATTGAGGTGGGGAATATTATCTGATACCCTCCCCCAGTTTGCCTAATCAAGAGGTTTACCATATTCTGAGAAATTATGAAACTCATTTTTACAACAAATTAGTGAAAATCTTTGTGTATAAATTTACCATTCTTCATATGGGCAGGTAGCTATATAAATAAGCCAACAAATATATTCCTGCTCCACAAGCTTTAAGACTGAGACACATAAAAATATCACAACTGAAAAAGTAAAGGAAAGAGTACAATTTCAGGTTTGCCAACATCTAGTTTATCAATAAATCAGTGTGTTTGGTCTTTCAAATTTCTATGTACATAGGACTTCATTCATCCTTTCCACTTCAAAACTTCACTCACTGATTATGCCTTTTAAAGACAATGTCCTATACTCATACTGTTCACAAAATTTTATTTAACAGAAGAGTAAAATAGAGAAAACAAAGAATATATTTTAAGAGTAAGACCCCCACCACTGCAGAGATCATTGGGTGTGCACATGTTTCTGAGTGTGTGTGTGTGTGTGTGTGTGTGTGTAAGAACTATATCTCTTTCCCACAGTAAATGCCATGATGTGCTATTTGAAGACTACTGATTTCAAAATTGCTACTATGTGAGTAACAACAGCAAGACAAAGATCTCTTATTGTCTTCTACAACTAAAGAGATAAATTCCTACTAAATGCTCTTTTCTTGATTTCATTATACACATTATTATCTTTAATGTCATTTAAACTTTACATGATCATCTACAATGAAACTTTCACAATTTTAGAAGAATTCCCTTTTATGCTATTTATATGTTATCTCAGTTCAGCTAATTCAATCAAAATCGCTATAAACTATGAAAGCATAATCATTTTGATGTGATAAGCATCACAAATATCTTAAAACATAGATAACACAGATAAGTATATACTATAGGATTAGAATTTCTTATTCTGTATCAGAATTGAATAGTCTCAACAACATTAAATTCTTTCCTTAATAAAAATAATTTTAATGCTACCACACGAGATTTTGGCCCATTACTAAACCTGTCCTTTAAATGATTCTATATACATGTTCTAAGCATATTTCTCAATCAAATCAGCTATAAAAGTACATTTTTTTAACTTACATATAATTTACAAAAAAATAAGAAAGATAAGCTTATCTACCAGCACCTCTATTAAAAATCTAACAGTGTTTGTTCTCTTATTAAATAATGCATTTGTGGAATAATTCATCTGCTTATTGGATCAAGATGGATCATAACATGTTCATCGCTGATTATGGAGACAGAGTCATCCTTTTTGCTATTATTTATCTCTTCAGCTGATTCAACATATCAGACAGAATATGACATTGTTTAACATTATGAGAAGAACCATTAAGTAATAACACTCATACCCTTTTCCACCTATGCTTGACTAAAAAGGACTGAGGCAACCATAATCTAGATTTATATTTGCTCCCACAAGACCAACAAAAAGATATGAATACACCTGAATGGATATGTTGACAGTATAAGATTCTGTAAGATTTTCTGTTTGAACATGAGAAAAGAATTAGGAAGCCTAGCATTGGTACCTCCCTATAAATGTGAATGAATGAAAATTAGGGTTAAAAATAAGAACACAGAAATAGATGATTTTATATTATTCTTTAATATCCAAAGATATTTAAGGAAGAAATATCAAACATTTTCACACCTGTGAAAATGGTTGCAAAGAAGAGCTTATTTCTATGAGTTTCATGAGTATAGTTTCCACAAATGTCTTCAATGGAAAGCTATGAACAGAGTCAAATATCTACATGGAATCTTAAAAGTTAATTGGCTGGACTATTATTTAAAACACTTATCATTTTCATAATGGTAGGCAACTGCACTAATAGATTCTCTATATTTTATGTATTTGGAATGCCTTCTGCTTCGTTTGCAGATTTAAGGGGAAAAAAATCTACAAACTAGCATCCAAAATGTACTGTAAAAGAAATACAAAAAAGTGTAACCACTAAAAATGTTTCATATTTATTTCTGGATAAAAATGTTTGCAAAATACTTTACCAGCAATAACATTCTTTAAAGAGAAAACAATGCAAAAATAAAAAAGTATTTGCTTCTGATTTAAATTTCTACTCACTGATATTTTTACCCTGCTGCACACAGAGCAATAACCAGCACACACACATACACTCGTGAACACGTGCACATTTATCACAGGAGCATTGCTACTGAGTCCACATTAACTAAATAAATGTTCATACATTCACGAAGGCAAATCTAACAGAAAATCCATCATATTTTTTATCAGCTCTATCACCATCTTCATTTCGAGAAACTCAATAAACATACTTTTGAATTTACAGACACAATTGAAGATTTAATTAATTAAACAAAACCTAAAACTCTTAACTCTGGGAACACATCATCCGTCAGTTGGTAATACTTAACATCTGAGCACTCTCCATTTGTGGTGTGCTAAGTTAAGCACTAAGTCAAGAGGTTTAAATGTGTTTCCTTGAATGTCCACAATGACCTGATGGGTCCCATTTTACAGAGGCTCAAAGAAATAAAACTCTCTTGGGAACTTCTCTTGTGGTCCAGTGGTTAAGACCCCTGCTAATGCAGAGGGTCAGGGTTCAGGGAAGTAAGATCCAACATGCTGTGCAGTGTAGCCAAAAGATTTTTTAAAATGAAGAAAAGAAATTAAACTCTTTTGGACACACTCATTCTATACCAAAGGGGAAGATATAAGCATCTCTGTGACAGTGGAGATAAGGTAATACAGGGAAAAGGTGTGGGCTGTGATGACAGATCTGACAGGTTAGCACAACCAGATCCCACTTAGCAGCTGGTACCTTGAGGTAAGTTATTACATTCTCTGAGCCTCATTTTTCAGAGATGTAAAATGGGCATAATGTTATCAATAAGGTCGGGAAGGATTAAACGAGATAATGGACTGCCTTGGCTAATGCCTAGTACTGTAAGTGCTTGACAAAGATAAGGTTTCCCCTTATCTTCCCCAACAAAAATTACCTTTGACAATATACCATGAAAGTAAAATGTTCTCCTTTTCCATTAGAAAGCAGCAGAAATCAGCCATAGTCTGAATTCATCAAACTTGTCAAGCTGTTCAACGTCCATTATTCTTCTTTATTATATTTAAGGCACTTAAAATAATCTCTCAGTGATTTATTCTCCTTTTAACTAGATGCAGTAATTAGAATATCTTTTATGATACGGCAGAGTTTTCATTTCAGTCAAGGTGTTACTGTTTTAGAAAGCCACCATTCACTAAGAATATTACAACCCAGAAACTAACTGCTTTTATTCTCGCTTTGAATAGAAGCACAAACACAAAATGAAGAGGATACATAGTGGATTTCTATAGCTGAAAGACGGAAACGCTCAAGCATGCAGGAGCCAGTAATTCCCAAAATACCTTTCATGAACTGAAAAACAGATATGTATGTTGCCATGGCATTCGGCAAAATTGATACATTTGAAATTTGGATTATGTCTGAAAAAAAGTATGGTAAGTTCTTTTTTTTTTTCCCTTTCCATAATACTGGCATTAAAAAAAAAAAACAAACAAGCTTAATATGTATTTCCCAGAAGGAAAAATGAAGGCTAGTATAAAAGAGTTCATCATATAGACAGGATCCTGGGTAAATGCAGAAATTATGTATTGTTAAGTGGACGTCTGCTTCCCAACAATTCTATTGACAATACTAAGACCTCTGAGTTCATGTGTCAATATTCCAGTCCAGACTCTGTCCTTAGCTAGCTGGGTTAACCTTGGGTAAGTAATCTAATTTATCTGAGATTCAATTTCCTCAATTGTAAAATGATAACTTCAGTGATAATATTTATTAAGCACTACTTGTGTGCGAGAACTGTTTTAAGTACTCCGTATATGTTTACTGCCTCGTTTAATCCTTACAACATAACTAAGGAGCTGAGTAGTATTATAATCACCCCATTTTCGAGGAAAGGAAACTGAGCCACAGAGAGCTTAAGTAACTCATCCTACAACTGACACCCCAGAGCTAAAGGATTTTGTCTGTCTCACCAAGGTGAGGCTTAGATTATATCATTTCTACATCCCTTACCAGAGCAAAATTCCAAGATTCCACATTGTCTCTTTGGAAGACCTTTTTACATTCTTGTGTGCATGCTAAGACGCTTCAGTTGTGTCTGATTCTCTGCAACCCCATGGACTGCAGCCCACCAGGCTCCTCTGCTCATGGGATTCTCCAGGCAAGAATACTGGAGTGGGTTGCCATGCCCTCTTCCAGAGGATCTTCCCGACCCAGGGATCGAACTCACGGATCTTATGTCTCTTGTATCGGCAGGCGGGTTCTTTTTACATTCTTACTTCTATAAATTATCTATTTATCTCCCGGATCCTGCTTTAAGTTTCTTTGGGTCAGATCCTAATTATACATTTTTACCACAGATGAGGACCAAATGTTGTGGGTCTGCTGCAAAGTCAATGCTTTGTAAGTAAATTCCTAAAGGCAGTCGCTGAAACTTTATAAGGCAGAAATTAATCACCTGTTGCCCTGGGGTCCATAGCCTAATAATTTAGAAAAATCAACATACACACCTATTAGTTCAAAAGCTAACAGTTTTTAAGTAAACCAAAAAAAAAAAAAAATGAGATTAGCACTCAGCTGACAGAAGAGATGGGGATAATATTTAAACCTCAGCATACTTCTAGAGAACTTCCACAACAGTTCACAGAAATCACACACAGGCCCGTGTTATACAGAAGTCTGTATCTGAAACACTGTCAGAGATCAGAGAGCACCATGATTTTGAGCAGGAACTCAGGAATTAAATTGTCCACTTTCAATTCTGGGCTAAGCCAATTAAAAGCCCAGGACCCTGGAAAACTGGCTAAGCCTGTGTGCCTCGGTTTCCTCATCTGCAACATGGGGATGAGAATAGCTGTGACCTTGCGCAATGGTTGTGAAGATTACGCAAAGTTCAACATGGGATGTGCACACAGCTGTGCTCTTGAGGCACCCAATAATGATTATTGTGTGTGTATCCATACAATTCTCCTCCATACTGGACCACATATATATATACTACTGCTGCTAAGTCACTTCAGTTGTGTCTGACTCTGTGTGACCCCATAGACGGCAGCCCACCAGGCTCCACCAACCCTGAGATTCTCCAGGCAAGAGTGCTGGAGTGGGTTGCCATTGCCTTCTCCAATGCATGAAAGTGAAAAGCGAAAGTGAAGTTGCTCAGTCGTGTCCTACTCTTCATGACCGCATGGACTGCAGCCAACCAGGCTCCTCCGTCCATGGGATTTTCCAGGCAAGAGTGCTGGAGTGGGTTGCCATTGCCTTCTCCATATATATATACTGAGATATATATAAATATATAAACACAAACACATAAACATATGTGCATTAGTCGCTCAGTCGTGTCCGACTCTTTGTGACCGCACAGACTATAGCCTGCTAGGATCCACCCTTCGATGGGATTCTCCAGGCAAGAAGACTGGAGTAGGTTGCCATTCCCTTCTCCAGGTATCTTTCTGACCCAGGGATCAAACCCAGGTCTCCTGCTTTGCAGGCAGATTCTTCACCATTTGAGCCACCAGGGAAGCCCATACATAATACATATATATATTTAAATCATGTATGACTGAACAGTTTTATCTTCTAATCAAGCAACAAGTGCTGAGGAAAATGAACCTTTGCTGTTAAATTCAGTGCTGGATTGTACCATTCACTTTTTCTTTCAGCCATTTAGCAAATAATAATTAAATAACTTCTCTAGCCAGATAATCTCGGAGAAGGCAATGGCACCCCACTCCAGTACTCTTGCCTGGAAAATCCCATGGACGGAGGAGCCTGGTAGGCTGCAGTCCATGAGGTCGCTAAGAGCTGGACATGACTGAGCAACTTCACTTTCACTTTTCACTTTCATGCACTGGAGAAGGAAATGGCAACCCACTCCAGTGTTCTTGCCTGGAGAATCCCAGGGACGGGGAAGCCTGGTGGGCTGCCGTCTATGGGGTCGCACAGAGTCGGACACGACTGAAGTGACTTAGCAGCAACAGCAGCCAGATAATCTACCAGAAATAAGGAATACAGTATGATTATGGGAGACACGGGACCTGCCTCTAAGGAACCTATGTGACTGTAAAACAGACTTCAAAAATAATTTCATCCACTGGTTAATTTTTTCATAACTTAAGATTTCCATTCAGGAGGGCACATGGCTGACTATCAATTTCTCTTGGCTTCTGAATTCCAACATGACCTCCTATATGAAAAGATATTTAACTTTTTATATATAGATGTCAAAACAAGAGTAACTGAGTTGAATGTTTAAAAGTTAAAAAAAAAAAAAAGGAGGGGCTTCCCTGGTGGTCCAGTGGCCAGGATGCCATACTCCCAATGCAGGGGCCTAGGTTCAATCCCTGGCCCGGGAACTAGATCCCACATACCGCTACTAAGACCCAGTGCAGCTGTATTAAATAAATAAAAACAAACATTAAAAAAATAAGTTTTAAAAGGGTCATGATGAGCCACTCCAACAGACAATGCTATTTTTATTGTATTTGCAAAATTAATGATAAACCAACAAAAATATTTTCACCATAAGCGTTAATAATGAGAGTGATAATAAGGACCCAAGCAGCAGCCAAGTGAGTCTGTGATGGATAACATTTATTTCTTCTTTTTAATAATAGGAGGGGGTCTTGAACAAGATACAAAGAAGAATCAAAGTCTAGCTTTTGGGATTCCACAAATAAGTCTCCCCAAATTAACCAGATGTACAGCATGTTCTTATGATCAAGTATCAGCAACCCAAAGTAGGTGAGAAAAATAATAAATGTTCAGCTTTGAAGGCTGCAATAATATCACCATTATAATTCATCCCAATAGATCAACACGGGCTTTACATTAACAGCCTTACTTTCAAAAATAGACACAGCACCACCATACCATCTCACACTCGCAGTGTTTGGAAAGAATGTCAGGGAAAGCTCCCAGCACGTGTTTCCATCAATCAGAGTAAGTGAAGAGGGGGAAAACAGAGAAAAAGAAAGAACTGGAGAAAGGAAAGCACAGATCCTACATTGTGTGGGCTGCTGGAGGATCGTATTCCAGCTTCTGAGTAGAAACATTCTCCAAAGTTCCATGCCATTCCAGGCAGATTCCCAACAGCTGTGCAGTCGGCCGTTCTTTGAAACAGACAGAGGCTCTACTACAAATCCACTTTTACAGTTCTGAAACTTCAAACACCTTCCCTGCTGAAGCACGCAGGCTGTACTACTGCCTAAAGAAATGCATTTCACTTTAATTGCACTTTTCCTATTCAATGTGATCAGTGTTGTATTTTTAAAATATGAAGGTGTAAAATAAAATTCTATAACAAGATTCCTAAAAGGCTATGCATTTCGAAATTGTATGATAGATTATCTCATGCAAACAATCTCTGTCAAACCAACAACCATGCTTGTATTTACAATAAAACATCCTGATGGGTTAGAACTGACCTGACCAGTTGTTTAACAAAATTTATTAAAATTTTTAGTTGTTCTGACATCCTGTGGATCTAGCTGATATACAGCTACATAGCTAGTCATCCACAGCCACCACTGGTGTCTATTTATACCCCCTGCGTAAAGAATTTAAGGATTAGAATTGCTCCTAAGAAAGGAATTAAAAAAAAAAAAAAAACAGGTGCAAACTTCCCCAACAAAGCTTTGTCTCCATCTAAATTTTCTAAGATATTTAATATTTCCTAGGCCATCTTTGGGATGTACTCTGTTGGAAGAAAACTTCTGCCCAGGCAAATTCAACTCAGCCAAAAGAGGCTGAAAAACAATGCTATAAAACCCTAGGTTTTGTGACCTGCTGCTCTAGGCCCAGACCTCTCTGGAAAACAAACCGCCATTTGTGATGTAGAAAAACAAGGATGAGCACATGAAATAACAACTCTGCTTTATCAATTTAAACCAGAATTTAAATTCCCATCGAATGTCATAGTGCTCGTCTTCTCTGTTCATGGGGTGAATGAGGGTGTGTGACCTCACCAGGCCTTACCCCCACCCACCTCACCCCACTGCAAAGACCTGGCTCTGCTGTGTGTTCAGATGAACCTGACTCGGCTCAGCCATCTGAACAAATCTAAGTGATGCCTGAAAACCTGAGTGTGTCAAATCGAGAATAAGATTTGAATCCCAATTCCTTAAAACAGCAAATGTGTGAACCGATTTGCTGGGTATATTGTACTTAGTTTATCTGAATGATGACTATGTGAATGTATTGCTTTGTTTTCTGACAGTTCTCAAAGAGAATCCTTCACGGGAGGCGGGGAGCCCCTCACTTTACGTGGGGATTTTTGTTTAGGCAGTCATCTCCAAGCCGTCGTCACAAATTGAAATGATTTGTACAATAATCAGATTCTGTCGTCGCACAGGGACCCTGCACAAGAAAGGAGTCAGAGTGCCTTATTTTTTCTGGTTCCTAGTGGCAAGCTTGCATATGCTGAATATATTCTGACCCTCAGTGCTTACAATGTCCTTGATTCTGACTCCTCTTGCTAATCTCAGGAATATCTTCTTAATTCAAACTAAAACTAAATAACCGATTGTGATTCTGCCCCTTTCAATACATTATTAGCTTATTTCTGGCCCAAATGACTCTTTTGAAAACTACAATCAGAAAATAATCAAGTCCAATAAATCATGTGCTTTTTGAACACAGCCTACCCAGTCACTGTGAAAACAAATTCTGGTGTCCGGAAGTTAATATCATTCACTGGAGGGCCACTGATAATCACAACTTTTAACCTGAAATATGTGCTGAGATCCACAGATTCTCCAAGTTAGATGTCTAGAGTTTTCTAGAAAACTTACTCTATCTTCTCTTAGACACGTCCAGACAATTACTCTTTTCTAATAGTGTACAAAACAGCTGAGTGCTACAGGAGAAAAAACTATTTTAATATTTTAATAGTTTTCTTTTACACAGTAGCACTCAGCTTGGTTGCTATTTTCTCTAACTTCAATACTCAAAAACTTGTTTATCTGGATTCCTCAAAGTCCCTGATTTTATACAAAGCCAAACATGGGCTTGTCATCCCAGAACTATTTAATCCAGTTTCTGACCCCTTATTTCACCCCCAACAGTAGGTCATCCCCCTGTTGATTAGGACCATGTATATCAGTGGTGGGGAGCTACCAACCTGCAGTTAATTGAGCAGGTACCAATATTTCTATTACAGCATTTTCTTTGGTGAAATTACACAGGCCAGAAATTTGGCCTTGTGTATGTGCAGTAAAGTGCCACGTATACCGACTGTGTTATATAAATAATGAAAATTAAATTACAGGATTTTAGGGACACATTCCAAACAATCCATTTTACTGCCAACTACACTGGGCTCATGACCAGCTGTGGAGAAAAGAATGTCCCCCTCCTCTTAAATCTTTATGTATCCATTTTCTTTGATTCCAATAAAAAAAAAAAAAAGGATTGAATAGGGTATCCATTATGCCCAACTTTCTAAAATACCTGAACCACAGTCACTACTGGCAGCCCCCAAAACCTCTTTATTTAATGTTTAGAGCTGCTCAGTTTTGAACGAAATGTCCATTTTCTCCTCACTTTCATGTGACCAAAACTCTAATGCCAAAATCATCTTCTTTATACATTACTCTTTCAAATGCCTTGAAAAACATTCTTCCCCTCCCCCCCATGATGGGGCAAATAGCTAATAATGTTAGTGTTTTGTGTTTTGTTTTTTTTTTTTTAAATAGTGGCACTCCAGACAGTTTTCTATGTGGGTTAGCTTATTTGGTCCTCATGAATCCATGAAGGAGACCTTGTTAACTCTTGCCATTTTACAGATGAGCAAACTGAGACTCGGAGAGGTAGTTTAACTTTTCGAAGGTCACACAGCGGGCGAATGACAAAGCCAGCACTCAGCCTTTAGGGTCTAACTCCGGAACACAGCCTCCCCACCTCTACAGTCTCCTCTGCACAGCGTGGAGCACAGTCACAGCTGTGTCCCACGCTACCAACAACTCCCAGGGCTCCTTTCCTGGTCTTTGCGACTCTCCCCCTCTGAAGTGTCTTCATCTTCTATGCACACAGATTAACCATGCTCGTCACACTTGCCAAGTTACTTTCCTCAACTTATTTAAAATACACCTCAAGAGGACTTCCCTGGTGGTCCACTGGTTAAGAATTTGCCTGCAAATGCAGGGGACACGGGTTCGATCCCCGGTCCAGGAAGATTCCACATGCTCTGGGGCCTGCCACAACTAGAGAAAGCCCGCACACAGCAACAAAGACCCAGCGTGGCCAAAATCAAATAAAATAAGCCTCAGAACATATCATCCTCTTCAAAAGCCTGGGGGAAAAAATAAGATGAGGGAAATCAGATTCAAAAGAAAAAGCACAAAGGGGAAAAAAAAAAAACACACAACTTCTGGCTTCTACTTTTTCTGGTAAAACAGGAAAAATTGTATATTTTCTATGCTAAATTAGTCCCCGAGCGTTAGACTAAACAACATCAAATGGCAATCACCATGTTCAGTCAGCCACTCAGGAAGTTCATGGTGACACAGAAATATCTGAAATTCAAAGGTAATTCTTTCACACACTTGACTTCAACAATCATTTGCTGATGGCTTTGTACGTGCAAAGACTCCTCGGCTTAGCTCTTTCAAATATCTTAATTCCATCGGATCTAGCATCCTTATTTGTTTGTATCTATGTCTCCATCCATCCTTACAAAGCTTTGTGAGGTCAGGAACTATTCTGGGTCCATCTTTTTGATTCCCTTCAGAAATTAGCAAAGAGCCTGACACTAGTTCACACAGAAACAATGGTTACAATTCAACTCAATTGGATTTGTTACATTGATCATAGGTTATCAATAAAATTAAAGTCACTAGAGGTGGATGAATCTAGAGCATGTTATACAGAGTGAAATAAGTCAGAAAGAGAAAAACAAATACCGTATATTAATGCCTATACATGGAATCTAGAAAGATGGTACTGATGAACCTACTTGCAGGGAAGGAATAGAGATGCAGATGTAGAGAACGGACTTGCGGGCACAGTGGGGGAAGGAGAGGGCAGGACAAATTGAGAAGGCATACATATACACTGCCACGTGGAGACTAGATAGCCTGTGGGAAGCTGCTGCCCAGGACAGGGAGCTCAGCCTGCCACTCTGTGACACCCTGGGTGGGGGGTGGGAGCGGGGAGGGAGGCTCAAGAGGGAAGTGAGATATATATATAATTATGACAAATTCACATTGTTGTACAACAGAAACCAACACAACACTGTAAAGCAGTTATCCTCCAATTAGAAAATTAAAAAAAATAAAATAAAGTCACTAATACCTTATAAATAATTTAGGTTTACTCTTGACACTTCGGACATGGCAAAGACCTTCCACCTGTCTTAGAAAACTAGCTATTCCACTGCTTTGTCAGGCCCAAGATGAATTCCTTTTAAAATAAATTAATTACTGGCTGACGACCAATGTTTCAAACACCAAAGAGGCATTTCTTGGGAAACTTCATTCACCTTGCCGCCGCCACCTTAAGTCAGTTTTTCTTTCTGTTAAATTACCAAGAAGGGGAAAGTACGGGCCCCAGAACATGCCAAGGCTGAACCCGAAAATGATGCAGAGATGACACGTACCGTACCAGGAGCACTGTTTTTATATATCGCTTAATGGGCAAAATGCCACCAACGGGACGGCGGCCGTTCGGTTGAGGGAGCAACCGCCATCACCAACAGCTGCAGAAGCCCCGTCGGAGACACAGCCTCTCACTGAAGCTCATTTCAGCCATTGTTCCTCATAATATGATCTAAAGGAACACTCACAGGATCTCATAGAAAGTTTAAATGTTGTTTGATGAGAGTCATTAGGTATTTAAATCAGGAATGAACGGCACAGCAAGAGAAGCAATCACAGTAGGGTAAAGTAGCTCACCAACCTTCCAGGGTGTTCTCCCCACATATCTGTACTCACGGATGTCACACTAAGAACACGAACCACACAGGGAGAAAAATCCCACAGGTGCCAAATCCTGATTCAGGTATAGATCTGAGTGTGTATGTGTGTGTTTAAACACACATACATATCTTTTCCCCCTACCTGAAGAATGTCCACTATTTAGTAAGTCAATAAAACATTTTTATATGAAAACATATATCATTTTTACAAGAGAAACTCAGACATCAGCAAAATTCCACATTTGCCATCAACAAATGAATAGTTTATATCAATAATTCTGAAGGAAATAACATCACATGCGGCAGTCAATGTCCTCTTTTGCTGGTTTTAATGTCTGAACTTCATTCAGGCAACAATGTTTGCTTCTTTTTAAAGCCTTAAGATTAAGACTCATGGTATTTAACAGAAGAGAAGGCAAAATGACATGGAATGAAAAACAAGTGCGACTTCTTTAAAAAAAAAAAAAAAAAAAAAAAAAAACCACCTCAAATACCCAAGAGCATTGGTTTAAAACTGTGCTTTTCCATCCGGGTAAACAGAAAGGGTGCCCTGGAATACACAGTGAGATGGGATAAGCATCAAATATCAGATGTCTTCCTGAGCTTCAACTCGTGGCTCATTTTTTTTTACCAGCATGCAAATAAATTTCAAGCTCTGGGTGGCAACTTTCAGCCAAGTCCTCAAGCTCCTTGTGTTTATGTATTTACTCTTGTCTTTAGTTTGGGTGGAAAAGTTTACGAAGCTCTTCAGGCTATTGTGTACCTAAGGGATCAGTAAATATCAAGAATGTGTATATGGTATATCATCATATTCAAGGCTTTCAGGGTGGGGAAGCTAATGGCTATTCTCAGCATATGTAGATGACATGAAAAGACTTAAAAGCTGTGTCTTAGAATCAGCCTCACAGAGCCCAAGGATGTTGTAACATTAGACAATATCAAGCCCAATCAACAGAATCCACTTTTTCCATTTAACTTTAAAGAGAAATCTAGACAAAAGAGTTAGCTGTTGTTGTTCATGGCTCAGACGTGTTCAACTCTTTGTGACCCCATAGACTGCAGCCGGCCTGGCTCCTCTGTCCATGGGATTTCCCAGGCAAGAACACTGGAGTGGGTTGAGAGATAATATATATTTGGAAGAGAAAGAAGGCAGAAAGGAAGGGAGGGAGGGAGAAAAGGGGAAAAGGGAAAAGAAAGAAGAAGGAAAGAAGGAAGAAAAGATGGAAAGTCATACCAAAGTATATTAAGATGGAAAGTCATACCAAAGTATATGAAAATCACATTTTTAAACAAATATTTGGAGATCCATATTTAAAAGAAAATCACAATTAGCTGGTAAATAGTTCTAAAATTATCTAAAGAAAAATATAAAGTGGCTCAGAATTTTTAAAAAGATTTTCTAGAACACTTTTAAATGAGTGAAGCCTAAAGTCACCACAGCAACTGAGAAGACAGAGTCCTAATTCCATTTTAAAGGATTACAAATGTTATATATTAGACTCTCGTAATGCAATTACCTTCTCTACTTAACTACCTCAGTAAAATTTAGAAATGTGATTTTCTATTCTCTTAATGTTAATGTGGATTAAAGTTAAAGGGAGAAAACAGAACACTTATTTAAGTGAGCAGGGAAAATGTCACAGGATATACTGCTGCTTTCATAAAAAAGGGTATACATTGACTTTGACTTCCCTACAAATTCTGCCTTGGCCATGGTCAATGAAAGTAGCAGTGTCTCCCTCTGGGATCCTACGGCATTTGAAACTCTCATCATACTTTTTATATTCTGCCTGATATTAATTCATGTGTACTCTGCTTTAAGTTAGGCAAGTTATAAGATCACTCAGAACATGGGTTTTTGTTTGTAAAACTGAAATAAGCTACTCTTGAGGATCTAAAAGGATTAAAATATACTTGTGAGAGTACCCTAGAAGTTCAATGAAAAGCACAGTTATCATCACATTCTGCTCGGAAGGTGCCAAGCAGGGTGGCCATGTGCAGCACTGTACGCACACCTCCAGGGGACGCCAGGCAGTGACCCTGGCACCACCCGGAAGCCGAACATCTTTCCCAGAACAGACTTTCACACACATTTACTACTCAATAATGGTTTCTGAAACCAAAGTGAATTCTAAAAAAAGTAAAAGAAAACCAGATTGTTGAGATTAGCCAAAAAACTAATAGAGGCTGCCTGTTAATACAAAAATCTGATGAGTGACAGGGATCAACAGCAGGGTGTTTCTTTCCCTTTCTTTGTTCAATTCAAAAATACTTTGGCTTGATATCTTAATTGAAGGTAATTTTTTCCTGACGCATACTTGTACTTTGATAATGTTCAGATGCTTCACAAGGAAAAAGATGTTTTGAAGCACTAGGTCGCCTTTATATTTCTTTCCCAAACAATATCTTGTCCCTTCACTGAACTTTAGAGGCAAGTGACGGACTAAATCAATCAGCCTGTGTTCTGGGGTTAACCATAGTTTGTTAAAACTTGGAAGCTCAACTAACACAACCTGTAAAAACAGGAAAACATCATCCCTTAAGTCAAACATGCAAACATTAAAAAGAAAGCTGCCTACAAGCCAGCGAAAGTCATCAGTTTGACTACCTGAGCCAGCTGGAAGTCTCCAGCAGACTGACAAATTTTCAAATTAATTTGGTTACTAGTGTACCCATATACCCAGTGCACGAAACACAGTAATTCAACTTATGTAAAAATCATACACTGGTAACATTTTCAGAAATTTGACTTTTATCTAATAGAAAAACATTGGGGGTGGAGAGCTGACTTGACAGTATCGATGGTGAGGATTTGCAAAAAAGGATGAGAACACTGAACAAAACGCAGCTCCTCGTCAACTTGCCCACTGAACATTTTATGTATATTGTATGCATTCTCATTAAAAAAAACTTTGTTGTTATCCAATTCCTACAACAGCCAGAATGAAAGCTATAAAACTCAGTTAAAACTGAGATACAGAAAAGTCCCTAATTCTTCCTTCTCAATATGTTATATCAAATGTCTTTTAGTAACTACATTAGAAGGCAATTACAGCTTAATAGCTGTCTAAATCCATTATCAGTGTACATTTAACCTTTCAATATTTAAAGATAATATTTAATTTGAGCAAATTAATGGACTGCCTGTGAGACCAAATACATCTATTTAGTCTTTCTGGTTTTCCATCAACGATATTTCTCTTTAGAGACTGGGTCTTGTGACAAGAAGTCTGGTAAAAATGGAGTTCTTTCTATTTGTAGTTTAAACAGATATTAATAAATGAGAGGCCAACCTAACCCCAAATGAGATGTAATGTCCTTATTAACTACATGTGTCGTCTACCATCAACAAAGCTGCTTTTAATTCTCTGCAGATTAATCTGTATCATTAATAGTTAAGTGAACTTATATACCTTTATCTTTTAGTGTGATTTTTTTTTCAAATTCCGAATTGTTTAATCTCTCTGACTTTAAAAGGATTGAGTAATTTTCCAGAACAGCATTTTTTTCCCACAATTTGCCCTGTATTTCACATCCTCATTCAAGAATAATAGTGTTTAAGAACTATGATAGTGGCTTTAGTGTCTTGTTTTATTTTCAGAGACAAGATCAATCAGCAAAAACACCACTGTAAAAAGAATGCAGCATAATTTCCCAGCATTGTATTAATAAATGCAAATGAATAAGATATTAAATTAACCACAGTTAGGTCCTCAGCTATGAAATGAAAACTGTCCAAATGAAGGTTTGATGTTTTAAGGCCTACTGTATTAAGAATTTAAGGAGAATTTTCTCCACAGTAAAGTAAATACACATGCCCATGTTACCTTTCTTTTCTTAAAGGTTAAAATCAATCACATTGTTCACTAAAATAAAGTTACTAAATCATCACATTTCACCTTAATTCAAGTACATTAGCACCTACCAATCTGAAAAATTTCAAGAATTTGTTGACATCTTAGTCACATTTTGACAGGTTATAATAATTCTAGTGTGAGTTAAGTATTTTTAAAGTAACTTAAAATGTAGCTTGTCCATGCCACTTATTGCTCCAATTTCCACTTTATGGAAGTTCTCACGGTCCCGAAATCCAGAACCAAGTTGGTCATCACGCAGGAGTCTGTGTCACACCCAACTCCTAATAATGCCTCTTCCATCTCCTAAGACCACTGGAACCGTGTGTTATGTAAACACACAATTCTGTCGGCAGCATAGGTCATGGAGAGGATGTGACCACGAGTTGACCACGAGTTGTTTGGACTGAACCCTATTAAGGACTCTACATAAACTATTAAGATTCTGGTGAGCAAGTGTAGAAATGTGCTCATCTTGCATCTGGCCAAGAAAAGCTTCCTGTGCAAGCTCCCCTGCTAATTACACCTGCCACCTACCAACTTGCAGCGACCTGCATCTTTCTTCCATCTCTCCCAGCCTTCCGTGTGCAGGGGCAAGTTTGCAACCCATCAAATTCCTGTTTAAGTCCAACAGTTTTCCTCTATAAAGTCTGTCTTTCCACCCCCCACCCCCACCCCCCCGCCTCTGGCTGTGCCCGGTCTTAGTTGCAACATGCAGGATCTAGTTCCCTCACCAGGGATTGAACCCAGGTCCCCTGCATTGAAAGCACAGAGTCTTAACCACTGGACCACCAGGGAAGCGCCCTGTAAGATCTGTGTCGGGTCTGATTTTTAATACTGCCACAACCTATGTTTTAGAGTAAACACAAATCTATGTTTAAACACAAACCTATGTTTAAGAATATCCAATGTTTAATTTGCCCCAAAACTAACATGAGAAAACGACCAAACTAATATTTTATGATTAGAATTCTTAACAAAACAATCCAATATAATCCTTAAAATGTCTGTCACTGTCATCAAACTTTTTGTTTAGTGTTTAAAAAAAACAACTCTAAATAGAGAAAATATACGTACATGGTTTAAGAATCAGGGTCATACAAAAGTTATACATCCCTACCATACTGCTCTTTATTTCCTCCTCAGTTATCCTCAGGTAATCAGTTTGTTCCTCGTGTTTATTTTTTAAATGCAGGTACAGTACTCATGCCTGGAGAATTCCACGGACACAAAAGCCTTCGGGACTACAGTTCAGGGAGTCACAGAGTCGGACATGACTGAATAACAATTTTTCACCATTTTCATGGCAATATATACGTATATTCCTATTCCACCCCCCACCCCCCGCCCCTCTGTGCATGTAAGGTAAACTTCCAATTTCCTACACTGGTATGTCTAAGACTAAACTATCACTTAATTTTTTTATTTTTTTAGCCATACTGTGTGGCTTGCAGGATTTCAGTTCCTGGACCAGGGACTGAACTCATGTTCCTTGCAGTGGAAGGCTGGAGATTTACCCTCTGGACCACCAGGGAATTCCCTGAACTATCACTTTTAAGTGGGAATATTTTTAAAAAGTACATGAGCTGGTTGAAATATACAGAGGATCCATATCAACCACAGTTCTATTTGTATAACCACCCAATATCTTCCAGATCTGAATACATAGGAAAATCCTCATTAATCCAGCAAAAGCCCAACATCTAAATTGGAATTTTTGAGTGTAGTTTTCCTATTTAAACCTTACTAACTTCAATCACAGATTATAAAACTGGGAAGTAATCAAGTAATGATCATTAGAAATAAACCTCTTTAGTTATATTCTATTTGAACAAAGTAACCCAAAATTATTTATTCCCATACAATGTCTAAGCATTTCTCATGGATAAAATTAACATCAGAGTCACCCATTCTTAGGTTACAAAATGTGTATGGATAAGCCTGAAATGAAGGATGTCCTTTTTTCTTAATAAATGATTTCAGGCCAAACAAGTCAAGAATTAATATTGATGCCTTAAAAACCAGATTGTTATTGTTTTTAACCAAATTTCCCATCAAAAAAGATAATGCCAAGGCATTTCTCTTTGGAAGGATATGATACTTTCAAAGCATCATATCCTCCCAATCAGGCTTTATTCTATTATTCATTAAAGTAACTTAAAGGAATTCTAGTATATTCCCAACGCAAGACTTGAGAATCGGTTGCCCATCTGACTTGTAATGGTAGGTAGCAAGAAAGAGAGCTGAAGAAGAAGCATAATTTTTTGAGAAAGACATCAGAAAATTCATTGAGATTTTTGTATACATTAAAAAATGTGTTGTGTATTTTCTGCCCTTTAAAAAAGTTAGCATCATCAAAGCAGCTACCAACACATGCCAAACACCAGACATTCAAACGATGAGACCAGCAACATCAAAGCCAAATAGAATGAGTTCCCCAAAGCAAAAGCAAAAAAGTAATTGTTAGTTAGACTTCCGCTTGTGGCCATCAGAAATGTTACCTTAATTTGGCCTTAATGACCTATAATCAGTCTTAGCATATGGCTTTTAAGACTGCCATTATTCAGCTTGATCTATGGATATAATGGAGCAGAGCACAACTGCAGGTATAATTAAAGTAAGTTCCTGTAACAGTGGAATATGTAGTACATCGCTAATGTGTAAATGACTAAATAACTTAATTAGGTGAAATGAAGTGCACTTATAACCACAGATACTTAAACCAAATCACGATAACACTGTGTACACGAAATTTTTTTTTTCAGATGTTTCTTTAAACAGTAGGGCAAAGAAATACAAAGGAACTGGGACTGATAAAATGAACACTGGTTAACACTGACTCTGAATGGAAAATGAAAAAACAAAACAAAAATTCTTTCTAGAGGTCAAAAAAATTACAAATAATAACGAGATTTTTTTTCTCAAAATTAAAAAAAAAAGTTGATATGGAAAGCAAATAAATATAAGAATGACCTAGTATTTTGCTTTTGGCTCCAAAGTTTTATTTTGGATACATATTCTCTTTTATGTTAATAATTTAAGGATTGAGAGGTACGAAGAGGGATGAAGACTAAAATCCCTGTACACAGCCTGAGTTAAAGTTATACTCTGAGGGGATTTCCTAAACGTTAGTAAGTAAACCTGCTGTTCTGGGTTTTGCCATTCCGTAAGTGTAAACAACCACGACAAACGATCATGTGGTAACACCTTTCTGGTTGTACCAGGAGAAAAACACGGATGTTAAAATTCACCCAAAAAGGCTGCTCCCTGAAGTAAGATAAAGCAGCAGACAAACACAGCGGGAAATGAGTGCGAAGTGCACACGTGGGGCCCTGATTCAAAACACAGCTGCTGGGTCTAATTTTAGGCCAACTGGCCTTGTCAGTGTCTCTTAACAAGGAAAATGTCCCCACTGAATATTAGAAGCTCTAAAAAGAAGGGGGAAAGGCACATAATAATATTCATTAGTTATCTCTACCATGGCTACTGTTTTATGCAGAAAACATGCACCAAAACTTCTCAGTGAGAGAAGCTGAGCCAGTGCTGTGAAAGGTATTTCAGTGAAGGAGATTTTACTCCCAAGAAATGACCCACAGAGATCCAGAAATACACGGGCCCAAATCAGAGATACCAAGGGAACGCTTCATGCAAAGATGAGGACAATAAAGGACAGAAACGGTATGGACCTAACAGAAGCATTAGATATTAAGAGGCGGCAAGAATACACAGAACTGTACAAAAAAGATCTTCATGACCCAGATAATCACGGTGCTGTGATCACTCACCTAGAGCCAGACATCCTGGAATGCGAAGTCAGGTGGGCCTTAGGAAGCATCACTACAAAAAAGCTAGTGGAGGCGATGGAATTTGAGCTGAGCTAGTTCAAATCCTAAAAGATGATGCTGTGAAAGTACTGCACTCAATCTGCCAGCAAATCTGGAAAACTAAGCAGTGGCCAGAGGACTGGACAAGGTCAGTTTTCAATCCAATCACAAAGGGCAATGCCAAAGAATGCTCAAACTACCGCACAACTGCACTCATCTCACACGCTAGCAAAGTAATGCTCAAAATTCTCCAAGCTAGTCTTCACAGCACCTGAACCAAGAACTTCCAGATGTTCAAGCTGGATCTAGAAAAGGCAGAGGAACCAGAGATCAAATTGCCAACATCTGCTGGATCATAGAAAAAACAAGAGAATTCCAAAAAATACCTACTTCTGCTTCATTGACTATGCTAAAGCCTTTGACTATGTGGATCATAACAAACTGGAAAATTCGTAAAGAGACAAGAATACCAGACCACCTTACCTGCTTCCTGAGAAATCTGTATGCAGGTGAAGAAGCAACAGTTAGACCGGACATGGATTAATGGACTGGTTCCAAACTGGGAAAGGAGTACATCAAGGCTGTATATTGTCACCTTGCTTATTTAATGCTGGCCTGGATGAAGCACAAGCTGGAATCAAGATTGCCGGGAGAAATATCAATAACCTCAGATATGCTGATGACACCACCCTTATGGCAGAAAGCAAAGAACTAAAGAGCCTCCTGATGAAGGTGAAAGAGGAGAGTGAAAAAGCTTTTTAAAACTCAACATTCAGAAAACTAAGACCATGGCATCTGGTTCCATCACTTCATGGCAAAGAGACAGGGAGACAGTGGAAACAATGGCTGACTTTATTTTGGGGGGCCCCCAAATCACTGCAGATGGTGACTACAGCCATGAAAGTAACAGACGCTGCTCCTTGGAAGAAATGCTATGACCAACTGAGGGTCAATGCCTAGGCAGGTTGATAAGTCCGGGGTCCCTGAGGAGGAGAGAAGGATCTGGGACTCTTAAGAAGCAGGAAAGGACCAACGTATTTATTTATTTTTCTCTACATTCCTTAGTCTTAGTCACATAAAATGCTTTTTTCTTTAAGCCCAAAACTGATGATTACACAACAAACAACTCAATTTAAACTCTGTACTGGGGATTATAGGTTTTCCCTGGTGGCTCAGACAGTACAGCGGCTGCCTACAATGCAGGAGACCGGGGTTTGATCCCTGGGTCAGGAAGATCCTCTGGAGAAGGAAATGGCAACCCACTCCAGTACTCTTGCCTGGAAAATTCCATGGATGGAGGAGCATGGTAGTCTATAGTCCATGGGGTCGAAAAGATTTGGATACGACTGAGCGACTTCACTTTCACTTTTTCTTTTCACTAGGAATTATATAACAACAATGTATCTGCTTGAGGACGTTTCTCCTTCTTGAAAACCTTCTCACTAATCCTTATACCTTAGAATGTATGGGAATAGAACTGGTAAAATGTTTCTATTGTTAAATTCTAATCCTGTTACCTTAAAATGTAAATTGCGGGAGTGGGTCTAGTAAGATTTTTACAACCTTGAGACATTCTTTTGATTTATTGTAATAACTAATTTAAAAAGTATATATAACTCCCTTGCTTAGACAAGCGAGGGGGGCACTCTCCATCCCTTCTGATGTCTGATCCCTTCTGATGTCACAACCTTTCTGTCCCTTTTTCATACTTTAATAAACTGCTACACAAGAGCTCTTGAGTGATCAAGCCTGGTCCCTGGTTCCGAAGCTAAATCTTCTTCTTCAGAGATCACGAATCCAACACCATTCACCATAAGCTATCACAACCTAGACAGCATATTAAAAAGCAGAGACATTACTTTGCCAACAAAGGTCCGTCTAGTCAAAGCTATGGTTTTTTTCAGTAGTCATTCATGGATGTGAGAGCTGGACTATAAAGAAAGCTGAGCACCGAAGAATTGATGCTTTTGAATTGTGGTGTTGGAGCAGACTCTTGAGAGTCCCTTGGACAGCAAGGAGATCAAACCAGTCAATCCTAAAGGAAATCAGTCCTGAATATTCATTGGAAGGACTGATGCTGAAGCTGAAACTCCAATAATTTGGCCACCTGATGCGAAGAATTGACTCACCGGAAAAGACGCAGATGCTGGGAAAGATGGAAGGCGGGAGGAGAAGGGAATGACAGAGGATGAGACAGTTGGATGGCATCACGGACTTGATGGACATGAATTTGAACAAACTCTGTGAAACAGTGAAAGACAGAGGAGCCTAGCACGCTACAGCCCATGGGGTCACACAGAGTCAGACACGACTTAACGACTGAACAACATCTCTGAATGTCCACGAGTTTCACAGATGTTACACAACTGCTAACATTTATTGAGCTCTTACTGTGTGTAAGCCCAGGGCTAAAACTGCTGTACTTGGACATGTTCATTCTACCCTCACAACACTATCAGGCGGGTCCTCTAAGTAGGTCCTTCGGTAAATGAAATAAAAAACTTTATTTTACTTTATCAAAAGCATTTGCTGCTGCCGTCAAGCAGGGCAATGAAGCATCTGTCTACTAACGTAACCGTTGCCTCCCTTGATTTTTCCAGAAGGGAGACACATAGAAATGCTCATAAAGTGGTCTCTAGAGCCTTACCTCCAAAATTGTATGCAAAATATTGAATCTTCATGCTGCCTGATTGACCAAGACAAGCACCCTGTCTTTTATCAGATTCCCAAAGCACTCTGTAGCTCCAAAAGCGTTCAGACTCCCTCAGCGTCACACCCCCGGGCCCGGGCCAGACTTGGAGCATCACATGCCCCCAGCGCTCTCACTACTCCATTTCTAGTTTCAGAGAACTACCTGTGGTGTTCCAAGGTCACAAAAGCACAGACCTTTTGTCTAGAGACTTCCCACTCACCTTTCAAACCCCAACAGACATGGCAGGCTTGATGAAGTCCCTTTGGCATTTACCTCCACCCCAACAATTCTGACCTCCCGGTGACACATACTCACTTCCAAAAAATTTACCAAACAATAGGATAACATTTAGTGTACATGCTCATCTCCTTCCATGTAAGCTCCTTGAGATCAAGAACTATGTTATTTATTACCATTTTTACTATCTTAACCCATCAACACAGTCCTTCACATATAGTATGGGGTCGATAAATTTGCTAAATTATCGATAAATATATAAACAAAACACTATAAAAATTATCAGTTAATGACTCTGTGTCTAAGAAGGTACTATATGACACAAAATTCAAAAGAAACGATCTTTGTGTATATTGATTCAAAAACCTCGTATTTGTTGATCCTAGTTCCACAAAGAACCTGACAGACTCCTTACAAAATTCTTTCAAATAATGATTTTTGACAACTTTCTTCTTTCATCTTGTACTCTAATTTTTAAACAGTTTGTTCTGCTTATAAAAAAAAACATGCTCATGATATCATGTATGCACAATAAATAAAGTGTATAAAGAAAACATATATTGCCCATACAAGAAAATATGTGACTATCCATGTTTTTTACAATTTCTTTTTCATTTTCAAATAGACAAATTCACTCTTTGAGATTTAAAGTGAGTTGTCCAATTGTTCAAGATCATGGAGCTAATAATGGAGAAGAATGGAACCAGAAGCCCATCCTTTCTAACATGTAGATCTAAAATATCTCTCTCTAGATACCAGGCTTCCCTAGTGGCTCAGAGGGTAAAGAATCCTCCTGCAATGTGAGAGACCTGGGTTCAGACCTTGGGTTGCGAAGATGCCCTGGAGGAGGGCATGGCAATCCACTCCAGTATTCTTGCCTGGAGAATGCCATGGACAGAGGAGCCTGGTGGGCTATAGTCCATAGGGTCACAAAGAGTCAGACTGACTGAGCGACTAAGCACGCAGAGTTTGCAAGCCATGTCCTCCCCAACCCTACCAATATCCAGTTGCTGCCTGTTTTTTTTTTAAGTTTTACTGGAATGCAGTCTTGTTCTTTGGTTTACTGGTTACCTACAGCTACAACTGCTACAACAGCAGAATTCAGCACTTGCAGCTGAGAGTATATTGCACACAAAGTTGACATTTATTAGCTGGTCCCTTACAGAAAAGAATTTGCTAATCTTTGCTCGAGACTATGCCATTCTAGTCTTGGAAACATGTATTTATTCTCCAGGTCTAAAGAATGATTTCCTCTTTTAAGGAAAATTCCTTTTTCAGATGCTACATATGTAAGAGGTAAAATGGTAAAACCCATAACATAAGGGTCTGAATACTCGTATGAGCTTCCTTTTAAATTTTTTCTTTAAAAAAAATCAAAATACCAAGATGTATATTCGAATCAAAATGTCCTGCCAAAACCCAAAATATTTATTAAAGGAGGCACGAGCCATAAATGGCAGTGAGAAAGCTCTGGAGAGAAAAATCAGTTCACTGACACTTAATACAACCCTCCACAGAGTCTCCTCTTATGTATGGCCACGGACGTCCTGCCCCTACTTGGCCCAAAGAATCCAACTCACCCAATAATGCGCCCCAAACTTTAGTTCCACCTTCTTGATCTTTGCCTTAACTAAATACTAACTGAACACTTATCTAGTTAATACTCTTTTTTATAAAGAATTACCTCAAAAAATAAAACACCAAAACTTAGCCTTCTCCTAAGAATAATATCCATAAAATCCAGGCTCAGTTGTGCTAGTTACATTTTTTTTTTAATAAACAGCCAGTCAACCAGACAGAAAATAGACAGACACGACTACTGAAATTAAAAGTTTCTATGTTCTCTCCTTCTCTAGCTAATAAAAAATATTCAACGATAATTCAATATTCCACCATGTCACTTCTCAGAGAACTCACTTAATTGTTCTTTGTTTAATTTTCATCAGCTGTACACTCAAAGACATCAGAGGGATGCTCTGGGGAATAAAAGAGTTAGTGAATAAAAAGCTTGATCCATAATGAAAATGTCATGCCCCCTCCAGAACCCGATGTACATATTATGTGAAGGGATACATGTGTGAGAACATTGCAACCAAAGAGACACAGATGTACAGAACAGTCTTTTGGACTCTGTGGGAGAGAGAGAGGGTGGGATGATTTGGGAGAATGGCATTGAAACATGTATAATATCATATATGAAACGAATCACCAGTCCAGGTTCGACGCATGATACTGGATCCTTGGGGCTGGTGCACTGGGACAACCCAGAGGGATGGTACGGGGAGGGAGGAGGGAAGGGGGTTCAGGATGGGGAACACATGTATACCTGTGGTGGATTCATGTTGATGTATGGCAAAACCAATACAATATTGTAAAGTAATTAACCTCCAATTAAAATAAATAAAATTATATTTTAAAAAAAAGAACACTGCAACCTCTGCTCATTACAGAAATTTTTTAGAAGTCTGCCAAGAGAAGAAATAAGGCAGACGTACAAAATCTCTCCTCTTACAGTTCCAGTACCTGGACTAAACCAAGGTTTCCCCTCTCCCTACCGCTAAGGCCTTGGACAACATGCAGGGGATTCTGAGTCGGTTTCTTCCTTAGTGGTTTGCTTTCACGGCTTTACACAAGACAGTGAACATAAGAGTGCCTCAGTGAGTGTGAATCCTCCCATCCCGAATCTGGGCTGGTGTTTTATCTACATGCAAAATATATGTGAAAATGCCAGAAAAATGTTACAGTCATGAGAAATTCGGGGCTTCAAAGATGGCACTCGTGGTAAAGACCCTGCCCGCCAATGCAGGAGGTGCAACAGACTCGGGTTCAGTCCCCAGGTGAGAAGATGCCCTGCAGACAGGCATGGCAACCCACTCCAGTATTCTAGCCTGGGAAGTCCCATGGACACAGGAGCCAGGTGGGTTAGGGTCCACAGGGTCGCAAAGAGTTGAACACAACTGAAGCAGCTTAGCACGGACACATCAGAAATTTATGTGACTCTGAAAATCTGATAAATACACACAAAAAAGTTTAGTGGTTTCCAATGACAATACTATGACTAAACTTAAAATGAGCATGATCTCATAGAACTATCACTCCTCTTAATTAGTAAATTCAAATTTTAATACATATATATGATTACTGAATAACTTATTAATCAAATCTAGAATTTATTGAATAAAAATAAAATTTAACTTAAATTAGCAGATCAAAGAAAGCCTCTCTGAGAAAATAGTCTTTCAGATAAAGTCTGAATGGAGTTAGTCAGGCAACAAATGAGAGGAAAGGTTCTCCAGAGCATGTGCAAAGGTCCTGAATCAAGGAAAAGCTTGTCAAACTCCAAAACCTATAAGAAATTCAATGTATTTTAAATACAGAGTGCAATAGGAAACAAGATCCAAATGAGGCTGGACAGACACGTCTAGGATATGTTAAAGAGTACAAAAGTTAGTGTATAACACTGAAAGTGTTTATAACAGTGCAAAATACTGAAGATGGGAGATGAAATATTTTGTTTGGCATTTTTAAAAAACTCACCTTGGCTGCTTCCAAACATAGATTCAAGGAAGAAGTGGAAATACAGTCAGAAGACTCCTAGAGTATACCAGACAAGAAATGACAGTCCTTCACTTCAACTGGTCAAAGTAGAGGTGGTGAGCAGAACTCCATGATGATTAGATGGGGAGAAATAAAGGGGCCAATGTGTTCAGATCTCAGTTTAATCAACTAGGTGCATGGGAGTGCCATTCCTAAGATACAGAAGTAAGACAGAAACTTTTAACTTCAGTATATTAAGGGTAGAGGAGGAAATCAAATAAAATAGACAGCTGACTCTACAAACTGACACTGAGAAACACAAATGATACTACAGCAATATATATGAGAGCTGGTATCTTAGAAACAAAGATGATTCAGGAAGAAAATACACATGAGAATGAAAGTAAATGTACACCAACTGCCTACTGTGTACTGGATATGGGTCAAGGGCATGGCAAGTATTATCTTACTGAATTCTCCCAACTATCCTGTTTTTACCCACTTTACAATATGAAAACGCTGCTAATAACTAGATGATAACCAACCCAATATGATTCCAGATTGAAGCACTGTGCCATACCGCCTCTCAGCAGAAAAGGAAAAGTGGGTCCAGGTAAGACCCCCAAGGGACTCAATTTACAGTTCAGGCAGAAGAGCAGTCAGCAAAAGAGAGGCCGAAAACCAAACAAACAAACACGAGCAGAAAGTGATAGAGACACTGAATTTCCAACAAAAATAAATGAATATTCTCTTAAAAACTGCTAAGAAGTTT
>NW_024070206.1:7011613-7032992 GCF_014754425.2 Oryx dammah | reverse complement strand
AGCAGAGGTCCCAAGAACCCCAATGGAATTCAGAAGGTATTGGAATAAAATCATCCAAGTAATGAAAAAAAGAAAACAATGTCAACCTGAAATTTTGTGCCCTACAAAATGATCTTTCAAGAACAAGAATAAGGACACTTTGGATAAACAAGGATACAAGACTTGGGCTCTAACATTTCTATATCAAAAAACTTCTAAAGGATATATTTCACCAAACAAAATGACCCCACAAAGGCCAAAGAAGCCAAAAAGTATTGAGCAAAGAAATTACTAAACAAGTAAATCTAAACACTGTCTATAATGCTTAAATAAGAATACTATCTAATTTGCAGGAAATATTTTAAAGTTCCAAACAAAAGTACTCTAAGTAGATAAGAGAGTAATATAAAGAACAGGATTCTGTGGTGCTAAAACTGTTTCAAAGGAAAGTTAAGATTATAAACTTTAGACTTTGTCAGATAACTATGCACAGTAAAATCTAAAAGAATCACTAAAAAAAAATTTTTTTTCAAATAATGAGAGGGCAAAATGAAGTAAAAAAAATGAAATACTAACTAGCTATACTTTAAAAGGAATAAGAGAAAAAAAGAAATGTATAAGAAGCAATACAAATCAAAATTTAAGATTTAGATGACATTAATCACAGAGCTATTACATCACACAATTCCAACAGGCGTCTTCACAGCATCGTCTCTGTAAGAGGCATAAACCAAAATATACAAAAAAGTAATGGACTTAGGTCATCTGATATCTGATTAGACTGAAATTAAAATTCATCTGTAGCAAGAATACTTAAAACATACCATCTAGGATGGGTTGAAAATAAAAGGTTAAAAATAGATACACTAGATGAATATTAGTGAAAAAAAAAGTGAGATAACTACACTAATAAGAGACCAAATAGATGATGAGACAAAATGGTAGAAAGAGGATGACCACAAATAAAGTGGATAAAGTGTTGCATTAACCATGAAGACCTGGTCATTCTAAACTTGAGTGCATACAATTTCAAGACGTACAAAAGCCAAAACAGAAATGGAGAATCTGCAACATCACCATGAGACAGGGTCATTTCAACCCACTTCTCTGAATGACAAGATGTTAGGCAGACCAAAAAAAAAAAAAAAACTTTTGTAAAGGTATAGGCAATTTTAAGGCACAATTAACAAGCTTAAATTTCTAGACACATAAATCCTTCAACTCAATAATAAAAGAATACACAATCTTCCCAAGCACACAGTGGAACACTTAGGAAAACTGATTAATTAAAACTGACAATAAAGCAAGTCTCACAAGAACCAAAGAACTGCTGTCACATAGAACAGTTCTCTGACAACAATTAAATTACATTCAAAGTCAATAATAAAAAGATAAATAACACGTTCATTTGTAAAATTTTCAAGGCATCAATAAATAGTGCAAGAATCAAAGAAGAAAATGATTTCAAATACTTACAAATAACATATAATGGAACATGTTACATACTAAAACCTATGGAATATATATTAACAGCAATACTTAAAGGGCATTTTATAGTCTTAAGTTCTTAGATTAAAAAAATAACAATGAGCTAAGTGGTAAACTTAAGAAGTTAAAAAAAAATCAGAATAAACCCAAAACAAATAAAAAGCTGGCAATAATAAAATTAAAAAGTAATGAAGTAGGAAAACACACACACACACACAATAATCCACAAAGCCAAAAGCTGATTCTTTTCGTAAAGACTAATACATAAGAAAAACGTCTAGTGATCTTGATCAAGGAAAACATACAAAAAAATTAGGAGTGAAAAATGAAACTTAGTTATAGAATCAGTAGAGATTACAAAAGTAATTAGAGAATACCATACACAACTTTAAGGCAATCTATTTAAAATTTATACGAAATGTGAAATATTAAATCATCATGTATATAATTTTATTCAAATATATAATTTTAAAACTACTGAAAAAGAAAGTAAAATTCTCATTCTCAATATTTAAATAGTTGAAAATTCTATCAGTGCCTTAAAATCTTCTCACATGAGGCTCAGATTGTTACACAGATAAATTTTGCCTAATTTCAAGGAACAGATTAGTTGAGACTTACACACATTCTACAAGTGATGACAGAATGAAAATACTGTTGTATTCATTTTACAGGTCAGTATAACCTTGGAGCTAAAACCAGATAAGGACAGTAAGAGAAGAAATATTACATATCAATCTTAGTTATAAGCATAGATGCAAGATACTAAAAACAGAAAACGGAGTGCAGGAGATTACTTTTAAAAGAGTAATAAAAACACATCAATCACACTAACAAATTCCCAAAATCCAAAGGGCATGTACCATATGGAAAAATATAAATATCACTCACAATATTAACAGATTGAAGGAGATTTTTTAAATCCTAATTTAAATATGTGTAGAAAAAAATTTATAGAAACACCACTACTCACAAACTCTAAGCAAGATATACATAGAATGACACTCCTTAATGAAATATATACCATCATCAATGTCAACAGTGAAAATCAGGGAAAAGACAAGGATACCTAATACTGCTATTTCTATTCAAGAATGAACTTGAGGTCCTAGGTAGCACAGTAAGACAAGAAAAGAAAAAGAAAACAAACTAAAACAGATACATCTGTTTGCAAGGGGTATGAGAAGAAAAACAACTTTCATTATTCACACACAATATGAATATACAAAAAAGTGTAATGAAAGCACATAGAGAATTTTAGAATCAGTAAGAGAATTTAGCAATATGGCTAACCATGAAATCAATACCCAAAGATCAATTACACACACACACACACATGTGTGTGTGCGTATGTATGTATATATGTATATATTAAATATATGTAACAATTTGACTATTTAATTTAAAAGAAAATACCATTATCAATAGCAGTAAAAATAAGTACTGAAGAATGTCATCAAATGATATACACGACCTCATGAAAAAAATTATAAAACTTTGAGATATCAAAGAAGACCTAAAGAACTGAAGAGATACATAAGTGCAGATAATCATCCTTAAAAATACATCAGTTTTTCCCCACTGATCATTAGATCTCATGCAACACGAACAAAATCCCTAAGAGGCTTATGAAAGACCTCGGCAAACTTAACTTTAAAATTTCTGTGGAAGAAGACAGGCCTCCAAATAGCTAAAAGTAAAAGGTACACATAGGATGAGAAGAAGAGAAAAGACCTTACTACCACACACCAAAATGTGGCAGGAAACTTATTACAAAAATGGCACTGGGGCATGGGCAGACAAATTGAAAGATCAGAAAAAAAGGGGCTCAGAATGAAAGACCCTTACGAACACGGACACTTTCAGGATTGCAGAAACAGCACTGTGGAAGCCTACAGAAAGGACAGACTTCTCAATAAATGATTCTAGAACAAATGAATATCAAGATATTTAAGAAAAAGCAGAATTAAAAGCCCTACTTGCCACTCTACAAAATCTATCCCAACTGTATTAGAGACTTAAATGTGGATGTTGAAACTATGAAATCCCTTCTTGAAGAAACATAAAAAAGAATACCTTTATGACCCTGAGGCAGAGATGGATTTTCCAACCGTGACACAAAACATGGAAAGGTAAAGGAAAAAAATGACTACATTAAATTTAAGGCCTTATGTTCATCAAAAAATACCATAGGGAGTGTAAAAAGACAGGTCATAAAATAAGGGAAAGTATTTGCAGCATGCATGACTGAGAAACAATTATTATCCACATATATATCAAGAACACCCAGGAATCAATAAGAAAAAAAATCAATGGAAAACTGAGGAGGGAAGATTCTGTAGAACAAACATGAATGATAAATAAATACATTTAAGATGTTTAACTTCATTAAGTATCAAGGAAATACAAGTTAAGACCATAGTGAGATACATTTTCTATTTTATAACCCCTAGATTGATATAACAGGCTTCCCTGGTGGCTCAAACTGTGAAGAATCTACCTGTCATGCAGGAGATCTGGGAAGATCCCCTGGAGAAAGAAATGGCAACCCACTCCAATATTCTTGCCTGGAAAATCCCATGGACACAGGAGCCTGGTGGGCTATAGTCCATGGAGTCACCAAGAGCTGGACACGACTGACTAACACACATCCACACACACACACAGACACAAATTGATACAAATTAGGAAATCTGAAAATACCAAAAGAGGACAACAATATGTACCCTTAATAACCTTTTATGCTGTGTGTAAATTGGTAACAGCTCTGGAAAACAATTTGGTGCTATCTTAACATCTGCATGACTCTGTAACCTAGGAGTTTTACTCACGGATATCCAAGACAGCAAAAGAGATGAGCAAGTGGGCATCAAGAGGTGTTTAGGAAAATATGTAGTCTCAAACAAATGGGAACCAATCCAAAGGTTCACGAACCGGACAATACAGAAATCAACTGAGGCACATTCACCAGCAGCGGAAATGGACGAAGGCCACACACAGCAACATGGACAGATGGGAAACACGTGACGCCAAGGGAAAAGAGCGAGAGGGCGAGGCAGCACAGGACTGACACCACATTTCTGACCCTCCATCAAGCAAAGCCCAACATCACGTTGCTTAGGGATACACAGACGTGTCATTAAGCTACTCTAAAAAAAGACAGACTATTTACCTCTGGCAAGAAAGATGGGGGAAGGCGGATAGGAGGAAACCCACAAGGTTCTGATGATGCTCCAGTTCTGACACGGAGTGGTAAGCCCCCAGGTCTTCCTCACGCCATCATTTAGCTTCGTAGTTCACATACACTATATGTATTATTCTGCAGGTCTCCAACATCACAAGGGAAAATGTGTTTGGAATACCTGGTTGGGGTAAGGCTTATGAAAAGTGTATGCAAGGGAAGGATACAGAAGCCGCCAGTGTAGGCAACAGTCAACAAACTCTTGCTGTGAAAGAGGGCCGGTCAGTGGAGAGAGGAAGAGGGAGAGTTTGTGTTTGGCTTATTAGGCTTTTGTTGTCTTTCTAATTATGAAATATTAGGAGCACAGAGGGGTCAACCACAACATTCTACAATTTTCCTTTCCAAAAAAATAATAATAAAGTGCTGCCAATAACTGTGGAAGCACCGTGTGTGCCCTCCTCACGCCAAAAGGAAGGTAACTGTATTTCATTTTTCTTTGAAACTGAGAGTTACGAAGGTATGCCTAGATGCTGATGGGAGTTCCCCAGGAGGCAGGAACAACACGTGAATGTTGTCCACTTGCAGCAGGATCACCCACTGACTCGCCAGCTGCAGGCACGTGTGTTAAGGAGCGTCCCGCTCAGCGCAGAGGGTCCCGGACCTCACTGCTGTCACTTCAGCACCCTTCCGAAGAAGCACACACAGAGCCCGGGGCTCCCAGGGCCAAGAATCACTCACTGGCGTGGCCATCAGGGTCCAGCCTATATTCACCCATTCCCCCGTGCTCTAACCAGCTGGGCCCAAAGCAAAGATGGAAAGAGAGAAGGAGGGGGGAAAAATAACTATTTTTTTTCCTTCACTTTGAATCGTGAATATACCACAAGAAGGGTGACGGCTTTCCTAACGGACTCACAAACTTGGCAGCTGAGAGGAGATTTCAAAGTGTGAAGCATCACATTCGTGAGAAAACGAAGGGAGGCAGGCAGAGAAGGAGTGAGACGGTCAGAGGGAAAGGGTTAGTGGGAAGGTTCACCAGGAGCTCTCAGTGGGGACAGCTTCATTCTGTGGCTAATCCAAAGCCACCGGACAATTCTCCCCATGGCTGCCTCAGACAAAACACAAGCAGGTAAACAGCATTTTCATCACAGATGGAATATGGTCCAAATCTGACCACCATCCTAGCGTTCACCAAAGATGCTCAGCAACATCGTGCTGATGTGCTGATACCGGACCCCCAAGTGTGCGATGGACTCAATTCCACAAGTTGAAATGAACCATCAAACCAGTCAAGCCTAAAGGAAACCAGTCCTGAATATTCGTTGGATGGACTGATGCTGAACCTGAAGCTCCAATACTTCGGCCACCTTATGCGAAGAGTTGACTCGTTAGAAAAGCCCCTGATGCTGGGAAAGATTGAAGGCAGGAAGAGAAGGGGGCGACAGAGGATGAGATGGTTGGATGGCATCACCAACTCAATGGACATGAGTTTGAGCAAGCTCCGGGAGATGGTGAAGGACAGGGAGGCCTGGCGTGCTGCGGCCCATGGGGTCGCAGAGAGCTGGACACAACTAAGCGACTGAACAATCAGAACCTGTGCTAGCAGAAGCCTAACTAGTGCGTAATTACTGAAAACCATTAACTACGAAGAGTCCCTTTGGTCTCTTGCTCCCACTCCCACCTCTGCACCCTCTCACAACAGAACTGTAAAACCCATCTTCCACTTTTATCAGAAAATAAAAAGCACTTCTGTGGTGTCTGGGTGCAAAAAAGGCAGTCAACAGCACGTGGTAGCTGAATGAGGTCTCAGTGTTTCCATTAGAAGATGTACAGTCAATTTTCAAGTATTCAGGTTATAAAAAGTTTCTCACACGTGCGCACACTCGCGCACACATACACACACATGCAAATGCTACTGCGAATGCTCCCCAGAGGACTAAAGTTACACAT
Source organism: Oryx dammah (assembly GCF_014754425.2). Classification (NCBI taxonomy): domain Eukaryota; kingdom Metazoa; phylum Chordata; class Mammalia; order Artiodactyla; family Bovidae; genus Oryx; species Oryx dammah. Next base: position 7,026,397 of record NW_024070206.1, on the reverse strand, counting down.
TCCAAGTAAGGTCTACAGCCCATTCTCCATCTTCACCACCCACAATGGAGGCCTAACAACCTCATCTCTCACCTGGGTTTCTGAAAAAATCTCACCACACACGGTTTGGGCCACTGACCCTGACTGCCCCTGCAGTGCGTTTTCCAGGCTGCAGCCAGAGGTCTCCCAGGCACAAAGCTGATGGGAGGAAATTGCAAAGTCTCCTGATCTTGCTGCCTGGCATGATCTGGCCCCTACCTTCCACCTCTTGAGCTTCACCTCTAACCCAGCTCTAACCCCTCTCCAAACACCAGGCCCTGCTGGTCCCCAGTCCACTTCTCCCATGTACCCCGCCCTTCCTCTCAGACCTCAGTCCAGGTGTGCCAGCTTCAGGAAGCTTCTCCTGACTGCTAGGTCAGACACCCTATCCTCTGATGCCTCACACCTCTCCTTTCTTTGCTTGGTTATTCAGTGAATGTTTCCCACATTCAGCCAATGCAGAAATATACCCATCTGTATGCAGGTCAGGAAGAAACAGTTAGAACTGGACATGGAACAACAGACTGGTTCCAAATAGGAAAAGGAGTACGTCAAGGCTGTATATTGTCATCCTGCTTATTTAACTTATATGCAGAGTACATCATGAGAAACGCTGGACTGGAAGAAACACAAGCTGGAATCAAGATTGCCGGGAGAAATATCAATAATCTCAGATATGTAGATGACACCACCCTTATGGCAGAAAGTGAAGAGGAACTAAAAAGCCTCTTGATGAAAGTGAAAGAGGAGAGTGAAAATGTTGGCTTAAAGCTCAACATTCAGAAAACGAAGATCATGGCATCCGGTCCCATCACTTCATGGCAAATAGATGGGGAAACAGTGGAAACAGTGTCAGACTTTATTTTGGGGGGCTCCAAAATCACTGCAGATGGTGACTGCAGCCATGAAATTAAAAGACGCTTACTCCTTGGAAGAAAAGTTATGACCAACCTAGATAGCATATTCAAAAGCAGAGACATTACTTTGCCGACTAAGGTCCATCTAGTCAAGGCTATGGTTTTTCCTGTGGTCATGTATGGATGTGAGAGTTGGACTGTGAAGAAGGCTGAGCGCTGAAGAATTGATGCTTTTGAACTGTGGTGTTGGAGAAGACTCTTGAGAGTCCCTTGGACTACAAGGAGATCCAACCAGTCCATTCTGAAGGAGATCAGCCCTGGGATTTCTTTGGAAGGAATGATGCTAAAGCTGAAACTCCAGTACTTTGGCCACCTCATGCAAAGAGTTGACTCATTGGAAAGGACTCTGATGCTGGGAAGGATGGGGGCAGGAGGAGAAGGGGCCGACCGAGGATGAGATGGCTGGATCGCATCACTGACTCGATGGACGTGAGTCTGAGTGAACTCCAGGAGTTGGTGATGGACAGGGAGGCCTGGCGTGCTGCGATTGATTCATGGGGTCGCAAAGAGTCGGACACGACCAAGCGACTGAACTGAACTGAACTGAACTGTTCATTATTTTATTTCTAGCACCCAGTATAGTACCTGCTACATGGTAGATGCTTAATTTTTTTTAACTTTAAAAGTAAATCAATAACTTCTTGCATATAAATTCTAAAACAAATATCAAAAATATTCAAGTGTGGGAATAAAAGTATATCTTAGTGCCCTTGAATTAAATGAGTACAATTTACAAATCTGGTACCTCATTTCCACTCCAAAAAAAAAAAACAAAAATATATGGGGTATAATTATATTGCCTTCTAACAAGTCTTTGGTACCAAATTTGAGAAGACATTCATAATGCTCTTCAAAGTCCAAATTCCATAATCATTCAAATCCATCCCCTTCCTTTATACTCATGTAGTACCCATGTAAATAGGATTTCCATCTTTCAGTTAGTCTATACTTAGTTTATTTGAAAGTATCCTTGGAAGAAGTCTGCTTCCACACTTTGACATCACTTATTTGAAAAGCACTTTCTTACTGAGTCAGTATAGAAGTTACGCCCAAAGACAGCAAGCAGTACCATGCTCCAACTGCAATACTGACACCCAAATATTTTCTTCTTTATATCACCATAGTACCTCACACTGCAATCTGAATCTTAGCTCTCAAAAAACATTTACTGAATAAGTGAACAAGCGAGTAAATCAAAGTTAACCATTCTTAATAATTCTCTTGCTATTTCAGCAAAACATATTCACGCTGCAAAAAAAAAAAAACTATACGTAGTCATTCCTTTCATTTTTCTGAAGCTTTCGACATTCTTTAAATAAACCTTCAACAATAATGGATTTTGTTTAAGTAAAATTATTTAAAGTACTAATGGACTACTTCTCACCTGATCCAATTCTACCAAAATTACTAGGGATATTAAAGTGGGACACTGCAAAATGTATACCCATGTAAAAGAGAAACAGTTCCACATGGGCTGAAAGGCAAATGAAAGAATAAGAAGAGGCTAACAAGACCAAGGAGAAATTAAATATCAAAAGAAAACTAAAAACTAAATGAAGATTCACAGCACTCACAAAAGAACAGAACAGCATTCCATGGTTTGGGATACCAGTTGGTACACAATGAAACTCTAGAAGGTACACAGCAAAGAACAATTATTTGAACAAGGATTGAAATTACATTGTTCAGTCTTCCCTTCCAAATTGCAAAACTGGGTTATGTATGAAACTGCAGATTCAGTCTTGAAACATGACTACCCAGCTGATGACCAAAAGCTTTTCTCTGAGTTTTAAGGCATAGGGTTGCAAAATATTCCCAACATGAATCCCTATGTTCGAAAGTGAAGACTAAGTTTGAGGAAGACATAAGTTTGGAACTGACTTTAATGAGTAAATTAGGTCTAGAACATTCTCTTTGTCATAAAAATCTTGTTTATATTCTATAGCAAATACAGTCATTCATTAATAAATTCTTCCTATGCCAATTTCAACTAGAACTTGAGTTCTGGGCTTAAACTGGTAACTGGAATCGTGTATTACACTGAAGCACTTGGAGGTCACACAGAGAAGGACATTTTAATCTGAACTACCCAACACTCAAGGAGAGGTGGTGTTTACATATTTTTCCTATGTGGGATGTAATTTTGGCACATTTTATTCAGAGGTGTATCTGGCCACTCCATAATGTTTTTACAAACATTATATGGGTTTCGGCTATGATCACAATATCTTTGAGACTGTGTTTCAAATGCATTTCCAAATGTATTGTATGGCAATTATAACCAGCACATTTCCCTGCTAGCTTCTGAACCAAGGGCCACAGCACCAGTAATGGCCAGTGAGGATAATAAAATTATAATGCTGATGTTCTGCAATTGGGAAATATTTTTAACCACAGTATAAAACCCCTCTTGAAGTGTACTGGAGAGTTTCACTTTATTTTTCCAGCTTGAAGATGCAGGCTTTGAGGGTCTATCACTTTGCCAATATGAAGTAGCTATTTAACAGCAAACATGGCAAAAGAAGCTAGATTGCCAGAATTCAGTTAAAGAAACTACTTTCTCCAAATTAGCTTAAAATTTCCACTGCTGAATGATATAGCAGGAAGAGTTTGAAACTGGGAATATCAAAATCTTGATTTCCACGCTGCCACTGCCATTAAAAATATATACATATGGGGAAGGAACTGGATTATCTGGAAAGGAAATCTCAAAATCAGAAAAGGGAAAATAAAGGGGGCATTCAAGACAGGAATGTCTGTTGGAGGTGGTGCAGATGCCTAGACCACAGCTGAGTCCACTGTTGAGCTGAAGAATCTGCTCTCTTCCATCCAGCCTTCGCAATGGACCTCCTCTATGCCTGGTTCACAGCGATCCTGACATAAAATCCTCCCCAACATCCCCATGTCAAAAAATCTCTTCTTTCAAGAATCACACTCTATTTGTCCATGAAACCTTCATTATTAATTTTCCCCAGCAAGAAGTAAGTCTTCTCTTTATCTAAACTCCCACCATGTTAGTGACACTCACCTTCTGGGCACTGAGTACTAATTAAACATGTGCTTTCCTGCTCTTTCCTGTCAAAAATATATCCCTCTCAGGGCAGGACCTTGCTCCCACAAAGCCCTCTAGGTCCTGTAATTGCTAACACAGGGGATGTATGCATAGCATGTACTAAAAAGATATATTAGATGGACCATCAGTAAGAATTATGATGGGGAGAAAAACTAACTGGCTAGATGGATACAACCAACATCTTACAACACTATATTAAAACATAAAGGGCTAAACTGATGCTATGCTATGAATCTCCAGATAATGACACACACACACACAAGAAACAGAACTTTTGAAACCGTTCATTATCCATTTTTATCCGTCTTAAGTAGAAATAAAAGTAATTACTGACAAGATATGCAAATGTGCATCCTTTCCACAACTTGCTCATCAGTATTTTACACAAGATGAAAACTAGAGGGTCTAGAGCTATCATTTCAATATCTTCCTTCACAGAAGCTAGGTCTTTCTCTAGTTTAAAGTCCTCGAAATGCCTTGTAGTTAAGTCTTGGCTTGAGCGATTTGAGATTCAAAACCTTCCATTTGGATGCCTTGCAATTCAGCTAAGCACCCCAAAAGGGAATGTTTAAATTAATGGAAGATTAAAGCAAGGAAGAACATTCTAAAAGGTATTCTGTAATGGGGCTTTGTCACCACCTTCTCTGTTTTATTGGGAAAACAGTCTTTTCCCACGGGCCTGAAAGTTTATATGCCAACCATCAGTCTCGTTTAACTATTTGAACTTAAAAATGTCAAAGAAGAAAAAAAGTAATGGAAATGCTGACATGCTATGAAGTCAAGAGGCATAAGCAGGTGCTCCTGCAACCCAGGGTCATAATTCAATCAAGCTGTATTGTGACGTCATCTGTTACAGAAAAAAGCCAAATGGTTTATGAACAGTGCCAGAACCCCCAAGATTAAATTACAACCCTGATATTTAATCAGGGGTCTTACTTTGTTATTTTTAATAACACAATACATTTTAACAGTTATTCGTCAACTGCCTTAGCCAAATTAGAGCAGGTGAAGACAAGTGACCTGGATTACGAGGGCCATCTCTCACAATCTGAACTTTTATTATTTTTCAGAAATGGAAGATCATACAAGTTTCCCTCCTTTTAAGAAACATACAGTTGGTACCAACGAATTGAGTCCAAATCTTAATTAAAAGCAGCATGGGGTCCCTGACCAGCGGGTCAGGACATCTGTATGTGTGTCCTATTACAGCCCATAACCAACTGTATGATTTGAGCAAAAGATATTTAACCCTCCCAAACCTTGGCTCTTTATTTTAAAAAAAAAATCATAGACCATCTCTAAACTCTCCTGATAAGTCTAAATTTCTATAAATCTTTTACTTAAAAAAAAAAATTGTGTAGTTTCTTTGGGATTCCTTGAGGATCAAAGTGCAAAATCTGTGTAGCTGAAAAGATGAACTTTTAATTTAATCAAAAATCATTACCATCGAAGAGGCATTTGTCAGCTAAAAATTGAGGGGCAATATCAGTATCAGCAAACGAAACAGGTTCTTTAAAAAGTCATGTACAAATAGTGCTGAACGTGTGAAGGGTTGTTTGCAAAACAAATCAATACAGGCACATCCAACAATGGATTGCAGTTAATAAACCACATATAGTAATTACCACCAATGGCAGTTTAGAAAGTCATTCATTAAATGTTAATTGTCACACAGAAGTACAAAAGCAGCCATTTGAACAATCAAGTGGCTGCACCTTTAAATAAAATACTTTCTTACAGCCCTGAAATTCATCCATATAAACTGACTCTAAACACACCTGGGTATTTGATATGCTGATTAACTGGGCCTTTATTTATTGCTGAAATGAAAGTAAATATGACAAGCTTTTCAATACTTTTGCTATTCCTTTGAGCCTGATATAAAATATATATATATAACGTATAAAAAGTATTAACCAATCTTCTCTAAAGATTAAATTGCTATTTCTCTTACGTCTCTCACAAGCATTAAGAGACATATGGTTCAAAAGGACCCACCTAAATTCATGTGCCTACTTTATTGCGGAGTCTAAGTGGGCTCACAAATTTAGAAAATGGATAACCCACATGTAAGCTAATAAACTTGGTGGTCAATTTTGAAAACTTTATTCAAAGTAATAAGAAACTGGTAACCAAAAAAAAAAAAAACACCCTATGATATGCTTTACTTTATTTTCTGTAATACTCAGCACCATCCAATTGACTTGGAAGAACACCTGGTCATAAAAAATTAGGTCATAAAAGACAAAAAAAATAAGAAAAGAGGGGATTTTTTTTCCCTGTTCCTACCTAGCTTCATTTGGATGCTCTGTCTGTGCAAAATCTGACTTACCCAACATACAGATATAGGTTCTCAAAGTCTGGCCAAGAACATTTTGGTTCCAGACTTGTAAACCAAAGAACGTTTCAAAACACACCATGTTCCTTATTAGACAACTTCAGATCTGTTATCTTGGCTTATGGGAACAGACCTAAATGGCATCATAATACTAAAAGTTGAAAATCACAGGCCTGGGGCCACCAGGACTCAGCTCTCTGCCTTGGACGAGGTTGCAAACTTCCAATATAAAATGCAGTTTACCATTAGGAGTAAATGTTTGATCTATAAAGCTTCCAAAATTACTTTGTTTATCATAGCAGATGAAAGCAAAAAGGAATAATTTTAAGCTCAAAACAAAACTGTTTATATGACAGTCTTGACTGCTCCATGATTCTAAGCATTTAAGACAGATTCGAGCAATTAACAGCATAAACTTTCATTACATAGTTCTATTATATATGTTTATGTGACTTAGCTGTTCATCTGTTATTTAAGTGATTTCCTCATTACAATAGTAGGGTAAAGATAATTTGCTGATGCTGTCAAAAATGTTAAGCATTTCAGGCTCAACAGATCTCGGATCCCTACACTTGTTTAATGCATTTTATTTACTTAAGTCAGTGTCAAATAGAGTACTGCTTCTTCCTTCTGAATTTAGAAAATGTAACATTTTAAGCACTTGTCTGGTAATAGACATATCAAAACTTAACTTCAAAGCTGCTTATTTTAGGGATGCAGACAGAATTCAAGATTTTTGTTCTGGAAAATTAGGTTTCAAAGATCTAACACGAAACTGTAAGACTTTTTTTACAGTTAAAGATAGGAAACCATTTTTTTTTAGATATTAACAGAGCAAGCTTGGTTACCTCAACTTGGGGTTTGACTAGGTTCATAAAAATTGAAAACAAAATATTTTTACTGGTACCCAAGCAGATTGCTAATTTACAGAAAAACCAAGCCACAACTTTGAAAATATCCACTATATTTTCCTGGTTAAAAATATAATAATAATAATATGAAAGAGATACTAAGTCACACTGAAATCCAACATAAACTACAAAGCTAGCTTATCTGGATAATAAAGCAGGAAAAATAATGGATATGGCTTATACCATTAGTGTAAACATGTTTTTTAAAAATGTTTATCTATTCTAATGATGAGGAATAGTACTGTACACCAAGCCTCGTGAGTGTGTGTGTGTGTGTGTGTAGTACTGTACACCAAGCCTCGTGTGTGTGTGTGTGTGTGTCTTTGAAAAGACACTGAACTAGGCAGACAGACCTATGTTTAGAACCTAACTCATTCCTGGCTGCCTTGAAATAAAGTAGTTTATCATCTCTGAATCTTGGTTTCCTCATTTATGAATTGAGCATGGTAATCCTGGCATCTCATTGGGTTCTTGTGAGGATAAAAAAATACAAGAGTATAAAGTGCATAGCACACTGCTTGGCATAGTAAGAAGCACTTTAATTCCATCAGCATCATGCCCATCCACACCCTATTATTCAATCTAACATCCTGCAAATAATCACAGGCCAGATCAGGCAAAATAGAATGATCAACGATCCGAAATTCAGCTCCAAACCTTAAAAAACAAAGGGCACATATACATTTAGAAGCATTTGTAGGCACAAAGATCAGTATACAAATCCTGAGACCCTGTTATGCAACACAAATTACAGAAAAAACAGAGTCCTGAAACCAATGTTACTCCAATAAAAGGATTTGCAGGGCCACAGAGAATCAGCAAATCAAAACTTGTTTTTTAGAATAGCAAATAAACACATACTTGAGAACCTCTTAACATGGGCCTCAGTTTTCTTTGGCTGTACAATGAAGGCATTGGGCTGTGTATTTCTAAGGGGATCCTACCCCCCAAATTGTATGATTCTAATGAAATGGGTTTAACACCACATTCCTTATTTTTTAACCGGTTAATTTATTCTTCGTTTTACAAAAAGCCACACAACCATTATGAACTGCACTGTAATAGTAAGGCTGTTTAAAACAGACACACACACACACACACACAATTAAATAACTCTACTCCACAAATACCTTTGGGGGAGACCAATTTTTTTTTCACACCGTAACCATGAACTCAAACTGTACGGATGGAAATTAATTCAGGATGCTGGCCATTTGACTCTTCCGTACAATACAAAACGACCCACTGGATCGGTATTTTTTTCTTAGTGAATTTTCTAAACTGATCTGTCATTTGGGTGTCACATGGATATTGGTGAACAAACTTGTGTGAATGTCAAGAGACATTTTTTCGTTTCCAGAAATGACCATGACAGGGATGTGGTGTTTTATTGCTGCTATTAATTGTTAAAACACCCACTCATTTGACACCTTTAACAAATGCTGAACACCTAAGTAAAACTAAACAGTTACAGGGGAAAAGGCTCAACTTTTAAACTGAGGGAGAAAGATGCAGAATCCGTCACAGACTAAGTGTAAATACTTGTAACAGATGTGACCAGGGCTATTGTTGAGTATGGATAATTTCAGAGCCCCAACTTTCAAACCACTTTCTAAAAGATGCCAAAGCTAGTGTGTTTATCTTTTGCTTATAAAGGAATCAAAGGTGACCAAATAAAACTGCATTTGTTATATTAGAAAATTAAATCCCTGTTCATCAATAAATTATAGATTCTAGAGGCATTTTTTTTCCCTTTTGGGTAACTTGGCCATCCTACTTTTTAATGAGAATAATTTTCCAGTCATCCAGGCATGTGGATGCTGTTAGCTTGTTTTAAGATCAATGATATAATGGATCTGAAATCCCTTTATAAAAGTCACCATATAAATTTCAACTATTTCTTACAAATAATTCCAGAGCCCACCAATTCTCCCTGTTAAGGTCATCCACACTCTGAACTATCATGGCTGAATTGTTTTAGTGCTCTCTGCTGAACACCTGCAAACATCAAACAAAAACGGCTGGTCCTTTCCTGGGTTGACAAAAGCCTTTCATGTGAAAAATGCTCCCTGGGAATGTCAGGCTGTAGCTCAGGTTACATTCCAGTCTCCCTAGCAGCCTCACCATTTCTTAAGGTGGTAGGGAAAACCATGTTTGTGAAATGAAAGATTAAAGGCAACATGGCCACACTTTATTTTCATTCTCACACTGCAAATCACGATGGAGTGTCCTATATATGAATGGAACTCACAGCTACAGAGAACTTGAAGCCTGAAACATCACCATGCCTCACTTTGAAAGCAAAAGAGCGGTTTACCCCAACATGAACAGTTCACTTACACTTCGGATCTCTTTTCCCCTGGACCCAAGTTTCAAAGCTACCCATGAAAATGATATCTGAGCACCCTTGCTCGGGACAATGGATATTAACCGGATGTACATTTAGAAAATTATTTCTCAGTCCAAAGTTTTCTAGTTCATCCTTTCAGGAAAGGGGCAAAATGCACTTTTCCTAATTTTTTTTTTTTTTTTTACTTGTTGTGCTTTAAAAGGGGACTTAACTTTATTACTGAGTAGAAACAAAGCCACTTACTATGTCTTGGACAGATGAGAAAAATCAACACTCCAATCTGTACTCTGTATATTACAGTCCCCATCATACTGCTTTGGATGAATACCCTGCATTTGCAATCCAGCTGCTAGAACAAAATAGCCACTACACTTTTTACCTTTATAAGTAAACATATGGGCCTGAAAACTACACCTTTGGCCGGTACAAAGTCACTTAAAGCTCAACACCTTAAAAATAATCACAACATATTCACTGGAAATATCACAACCTATCTCACTAACGATGAAGTCTCTGTCTTATACAGATTTACTGTCTGTATAAGACAGGTTTATGTATACAGATATACTGTCTTAAGAACTGTGTAAGTTTCAATATATGACCACTTACCAAAATTCATCAATACATATCCATACTCATCCAGCCTATACTCTGTAAACACTTAAACATCATAGCAAAGACTTCATTTAAATGTGAACACAGAAAAGGGACCAAGATGCACAGAAGTCTTTTAAATATAACACAATTTCATGCTTCTAAATCAATCTTACTTTATTAAACCATACCAAAACTGATATACTTAATTATTCCAAATGTGTCAGCTTTTACAAAAAGTACAAAAGAGTATTTTTGCACTGACTCTGAAAGCAGTCTATCTCTGAGCCTTTCTGACATAATCTACTTTCAGATTTCAACTGAATACACATTTTCTTAAGGAAAATCTTGAAGAAAACTACTGTCAGAAATAAAGTTAGTTTTGATACTAACATGAAAAATTAATTTGCCTACAACAGACACTTGCACTCATCTTTCCTTCAAAACTGTAGAGAACACAATATAGAAATGTGGAAGATACAGTATGAAAACAAAACAACAAAAAAAATAATTCCCAAATTAAAAATATAACAGGTTCCAGGACAGTCAAAACACAAACATATGGTCAACAGTCCTTTTAATCAAAGTAGACTTCCCCCAAAAAAAGATAAAATGTAAGTATAGGAGGCATCTCATATTTCATAAATCGAGTTTTAGAGATAATTCCCTTAGACTTATGGGGCCAGCAAAAGGAGAAGTAACTTATTTGGAAATGAGCAACTTTTAAAAGCCATTAGTTTTAGAAAAAACATACCAATTATACAAATCACAAAGATGAATAGGTTTCTTTCATTGCTACAGCACCAAATGAATATTAAGAGATGTGAAATTATCTTCAATAGCTAACAGACAATTCCACTGATATCTCATAGCTAAACGATGTCAATGTTTACCAGTCTGACTTAAGAACAGGACTCTGTCTAATGTCCTTTTAGGTACCACTGCCAGAACTCCTAAGATACTATAGCTGTTTAACAGGCATAAATGGATTTAAGCCTTGAACCTAAAAGGACAGCAAGCAACAATGTATGCCTCCTTCTGATATGAAATTCACTGGACAAAAAAATAACTTTTTAAATGAATAGCATATTTTCACTTTTAGTAAGAGACCTTCAGAGAGTCCCCTATTAAAACTCCTCCTTAGATACCAGATAATCATTGCACACACAGATGCCTTTGTGAATACCGCTAACGTCTTTTGAAAACATCAGCCAAAGGTCTTTCATTTATAAAATGTAAAAGTCCTTCCAAATTTGTAACTTTAAACATAGCAAAAATTCACTGTACAAGTAAATACTTAGGGGGAGAAAAACAGTTATAGCACCAAAAAGGATATTTTAAATACAAATGAATTCATATTCAGCTCTTGGATTAGAAAGAATCTCTCTATTTACAGCTATGGTTTACTTTGCAGCATTCATCTACAAAATTAAGTGCTCATTTTTTAAAAAGGGTTAATTATACATAGTTCCCAGAACACTTGATTATTTACGAGGAATCTGCCCTTTTCATGAAAGTTAGATTTTTCCCTCTATTTTCAGTAAGGAAACATTAATTTATTCCCCCATGTTAATACTGCCTTATCTTCACGTTTGATTACAACTGTATTAGAAAATTGCTTTTAAATTAAGTGACAGAATTCTGAGACAATTTTCTTGATTCAAAAAAAAACTTTTAATTTTGCAAAAGATAACGTTTTTTCCTAAGTTATACTACTAATGGATAATGAAATAACCATATCATTACAGGCTAAAATTTCAATGACTTTTGCAGAACACTTTAACAGAGCCAAAAATATACCATGAGTGAACAAACAGCTAAGAACATTTAACTACACACTACGAAAAGAATTTACATACTTGAGCCAGTAAAATGTCCACTCGCCAGAGAAGTTGGTCCATTTTTCCCACTGCTCACAGGAGGTGAAAACATCTAAAAGAAACAAAGAAATATTACTGTTGAAAAGAAGACCTCCGTGCCTTCAGAGATCATCTGAGACCTTTCATACTCTCACTATATAATGTACAGTTTATGCTAAGTGTTCATTTTAGTAAAATACATCACCATCCAACTTAAAACTAAAACAGGTACAATATTACCAATCACTCTCACCCCCCCACCCCTTTACCACTCTGCTCTTTCTTTTTCCTCAGGTTCAGTAAATCGCCAGAGCTAGGCAGTACATTTTAAACCACAGCACAGTCCCCATAATGTTAACAAGATTCAGTTTGGAGGGCAGCGAGCTCTCTAGAAGACATGAGTTTTACAAAGGAGAAGAAAAAAGTTGTTTATTTTATATTGAAAACCTTGGCCATAAACGTGGCAATGTCCATTTCGATCCCGAATAGGATTTGCCTGTCACATGTGAACCCAAATAAAAATAAAAATGCCACCTGCACTAAATTCTCATTTCGTCTCTAACATGAGAGCATTTTGAAGCAAGACTCTCTCCCCCTCTCTCTGTCTCTCTCTCTCTCTCACTCTCTCTCTTTCACTCCCTCTCTCTCCAGCATTTATTTCGACCCTAATTGGTTTCCCTCCTCTTCGACGTTATCTAGTGGATAACGAGCACCTTCCCTGAGTCAGAGCCTGCAGAAAGCAAAGGAACGAATGGAGAAAGTGCAGCAAGCAGAAAGGGGGCTAAAAGCTGCCTAGGGCTACATTTCCTGGCAAAACTTCCGAAAGCCATTTCTCCAAAAGGTCTAGAAGAGCAGCAGCAGCAACAGCAGCAGCAGTAGCAGCAGCGGCAGCAGCAGCAAGAAAAGAGAGCCCCCCACTTAGAAGGCGGTTTGGATTTTGTGTGTTTTGTGGATTCTTTTCATTTTGCTTTGCAAATGCATCTGACACCAAACTCATTTGGCATTAAAAATGAATTAATTCCCCTGACATGCTTGGGACTTGGTTTGGGGAAGGGAGACAAAGTGATGGAGAAGGACCAAGTTCAGCCGTAAAACTCCACAAGTGTCTAAGTTCTGCTTTGGGCTGATCTCCCCGACTACGAAATTTACAAAGTCTAAAGGATTTCTAAAGAATGTGTGCTCAGCATATACACACAGGATTTTTCAGAATCCCAAGAAAAGATTTAAGTGGGAGGAAGGCAGGTCCTACTGATTCCAAACCATCATCAGTTTAAAACTTTGAGCCAACTGAAGTCTCCTATTTTCTCTTTTCCATTTTCAGAAAAACAAGTAAATAAATTGAGTAGCACACAAAGTACCAGTACTTTTAGTGTTCTGATAAGGCCAAGTTAAGGGGTGGTTTACAGTTTTAGGGGTGTCTGTTTTTCCCTTCCACTGGGGTGGGACTCCATTATTTGGGGGTTCGGTGGGTAGTGAATTCAAAGCAAGTAATCAGAGTGAAAAAAAGCCGGAATCCTCCATCACCCCCAAAAACTGTAGTTAAAAACTTATCAAAAAGACCTTCATGTTTACCAAGGATTCAGCCAAATAAAAATTATTCCTGTCCTTCAGGTTCTATTGGTTTCTAGCTCAAAGTGCTTGGGTTTTTTGGTTTTGTTTTGTTTTGTTTTACAGCTGTTGTTAGTTTCCACCGTTCTTTCTTACCGCACTGAAATCCAGTAAATCACTCAGCTCTTTGTCCGTGCCTAAGGCAGCCATTCGCTGTTGGTGATGCATTTTAGCAAAATCACACAAACCTAGAAACATGGAAATAACCGCAATCAGAAAATCCAGTCCCAATCCTTGGAGAAAACACAATCGGATTTTTGGAGACTGGGGGTGGGGGGGTTGGGGGTGGGGACGTGGGGGCGGGTGGGATTAAGGTGGAAAGGAGGGAGGGATAGGAGAGTTGCTGGGTTGTTTTTTTTTTTTTTTTTTAAGATGGAATAGACAGCAATAGCAAAAAAAAAAAAGCGATATTGATACTGTATTTCCAAAGAGACGATCAAAACTGGTAACATCCACTATAAAACCAAATCCGGGAAAGGGGAAAAAAAAAAATTTTGCCGCTCCTCAGCGCATCATTTTATGCAACAGGAGGTAGAGCGAGAAATGAATGGATCACAGAGAAAAGAGAAACTACTCGGAACGATCCGGTCTCAACTTTCCCCCCCACCCTCCACCCCACCCCCCTCACACACACTCACACACTCGCACACACACGCGCGCGCGCGCACACACAGACACACACACCACTCCCCTCTGCGTTTCAAAGTAGCTATAAAGAAATTAAAGATGAGCGTCTCTGGAGTGAAAACACGTCCAAAGGGGGAGGGGTGACAGGGTCGGCGAAAAGGACGGGGGGCGGGGGGGCGGCCCCGCGGTGGAGGGTCGGGGCTTGTAATTGTCCAGCGCCCTAATTTGTGAAAGAAAGGGTTGTAAAAATTAAAGTCAGGCCCTTGGCAAAGTCAGCGGTCCCTCCGAGCGGCAGCGCCGGGGAGGAGGGCGTGGGGGGGCCCCACACGCCCTCCGGCCGGAGCCCCGGGCCGCGGGGGCGGGAAGAGCGCGGGAGGGGAAGGGGTGTCTCCAGCGGGAGCGCCGGGGAGACCGGGCGCCCGCGGCGCCGGAGGCGCGGAGCCGCGCGCGGGGCCGCCGAGCCCGAGCCCCCCGCGCCGCCCGGCGCTC
>NW_024070206.1:6845200-7011213 GCF_014754425.2 Oryx dammah | reverse complement strand
GCCCCCCGCGCCGCCCGGCGCTCCGGCCCCGCCGAGCCCGCCGCGCTCGGCGCCGCTACCTACCGCCCGCGCGCGAGAAGGGGCTCTCGGTGCACCGCCGGCGCCCAGGCGGCATTCATGTCTACCCGCCGCCTCAGCCGCCGCCGCCGCCGCCGCCCGCGCCCGCTCGGTCCCCGCCGCCGCCGCCGCCGCCACTACAGCTCCGCAGACAGACAGCCAAGATCCCTGACTCTTAACACCAACTCTCTTCTCCGGGGAGGGGAGGGGACGGGCGGAGGGGGAGGGGGAGACACGCCGAGGCGCACGGAATTGCAAGTTCAGCAAAGAAATGGGTGGGGGGGCGGCTCCGGCGGGGCGACGCGGCGCGCGCGGGTCGGGCTGGCTGGGATGCGGACCCCCGCCCGCCCGCCGCCACCCCACCCCCGAGAAAGAAAAGGAAAAAAAATCATCTCCACACCTCCCCCGCCTCGCCAAAAAAGAAATACAAACGAAATTTCACCGAGCACCTCATTTTCCCTCAGATCGTCAGTTACAATCTGAAGCCTGCACCCTTCAGGGGTGGTTTTTTTTTTATTTTTTATTTTTTGCCCGTTTCATCCAGCCGAGGCACACTTTGAAACGGATTCCACTTTACGTCCCCTCACTTCTTTCTTTCTCTGACTCTCCCGTTCCCTCTCACTCACATCCACACACAGTAAAGCAAGTTTATACTAGGCTGCAAATACACGTGATGCAAAAAGACTTTGCCAAGAGGAACAATATTTTTTTTTTCTTTTCCAGATACAAACCAAGCGACATTTTACTGGGGAGATTTCCCGATCGGTAGTTCTGCGTTGGGGGGGTTGGCGGGGGGGAGGCGAAACCTAAATTACATACTTTTTTTTTTACCCCTCCCTTTTAAGTCATAGAATAGTATAGCTGTGAACTTCGCCAAAAAAAAAAAAAAAAAGGCAATTTTTGAGGGTAGATGTTTTGTTTTACACTTGAGTTCCTAGGTACGCTAAGTCCCCGTTCGCCAGCACGATAAGTTTTTCATTAAACATTGACCATTACAGGCCCTGCATGCTCTTAAAACATACTTTTTCACATCACTTTTTAGGATAAAAATTAAGCTGCATAATTCTACCGTTTCGTAATAACAAGCGTGCTTCAGCCAGTATATGCAACAGACTATTTTAACGTGTGCTAAAATACACATTCTATAAACCCTATTATGGCTAGATGTGCGAGTACATACACAAAACGCATGCACACACTTTTTCCCATTGGCAGTTATTTAATAGGTTGTTCCTTTTAACAAAACACTGGGATCGAAATTTTAAAAATTAAATTCAATTACAAACAGTTTACTCTGACAGCAAATTGTAACGTTACCTTAAGTGGCCACAAATATGCTCACAATATTCCAAGGAAAGTGACTTTAAAAAGAGAGACAAAAATCTTCTGCAAGTACTGAGTATCTCACATGTGTATCCCCCAAAAAAGTACTTTAACTGGTACTCAATTCTGTTCCAGGGATATCCACAGAATACGAGATTATGCACCTGGCCCTGGTTTTTGCATTTTCCACCATAAAACTGCAACAAAACTCCCTCCCCCCAAAAAGAAATCATTAAAAAAAAATCCAACAACTTTTTCTTATTGTTTATAAAAAAATATCAACACAGGATAGTGATAATTTTTCCTCAGACAAATCTTGTTGGTGGCTGTTTTTTTTTTTTTCTTCTCCTCTTATAAAGTCTTAAACTTGTTCCAAGTTTAGAGGTGTCTCATCCTCCTCCTCCTCCTGATCATCACCATGGACTCCCCCGTGGAGTCACATTGATAATAATAGGTTTCCCTGAAAGATACATTGTAATCCATTCACATCCGGGCACTGCGGGCTTATAAAGAGAAGGCGCTGCGGCCGCGGCGGCTCCTCCAGACAATGACTGGGGAGGGGCGGGGCGGGAGCGGGCGACCATAGAGTAGTAAACAGAGCGCCTAGAGAGGTGGCCAAGATGGCGGCGCGTGCGGGCCACGCCTCCTCCGGGAAGGGAGGCGGGCGGCTGGGTGCGGGCGGGCGTCGCGCGTGCTGCGGGACCGCAATGGTACCCGAGGCCAGGGCCTTCCGCGGGCCCGGTGCCCCTGCGCGCTGCTGCCTGTTCCTAGCTCTTGTCCTTCTCTGTTCTTTGACCCCAAAGTCTGGCTTCTAAAGAAATGAAGGAATGAAACTCTGTAGACTTGCTTCAAGAAGTCGGATCCCCTGAGGGCGACTTGGGAGAGGGAGGCCAGGAGAGGCCACGGAGGCCTCCTCGACGGAAAACCGGAGTCTGATCCTCCCTCAGTGTGGAGCCGGTCCTCTTAGCGAGGCTTGGCTGGCATGGAAAGAGGCAGATGAGCCAAGATGCAGCTCGCTGGCCTTGGAGAGGGATGTGGGTCCTCACCTGCACCGCCGCTCTCCCACCTTTTTCTAGACTCCTGGCAAAGAGAACTCTAAGTCCAGAAAGTTTCCACTTGAAGAAGACGTTCGTCTGTTTCCTTGTAGACTTAGATTTTTTGGCCGTGGCCCGGGCTTGTGGGATTTTAGCTGCCCAACCAGGGACTGAACCTGCAGCAGCGTCAGTGACAGCATGGAGTCCTAACTGCGGGACCTCTAGGCAAGTTCCAGTTTTATCCGGTGACCTGCTACTAACTCAGTGGAGGAGTTCTGACGGAGAAAGTCTTTTAGCCAGTTTTCTGGTCTCTGAAATGCAAATAGCAAATGCCTGCTTTATGAATTTAATAAGAATTAAAGGGATAAAGATAAAGACGGAGATGCCCGGAAAGAAATCTTCTCTTTCCATCTCTAATTCTTCACTAAGCCAACTGATATCTCTAATCTAGCCCATGGGATTTTAAATGGAGATTTCTGTACTCCAGAAGAATAGCATTTAGCCCTCCCACCGAAGAAAAGCAAGTAATAGTAATTATAGGTTAACACTTAACGTTGGGAGCTTACTATGTGCCAAACGCTGTCCTAAGAATGTCAAATATTGGAGATGACTCTGGAGTTTGGGTTACTTCTGGACCCAGAGCTGCTGAGTAAATGGAACAAACTTGCCTCAATTACACAACTTTATTAGGTGATAGAAGCCACCTTTGATGGCAAGCAGTCTACAATCAGAGTTCACATCCACCCACCTTCCCATACCATCTGGCAATGGCAATGTCCTAATCTCCATTTTCGGACACGATTTTGTGGCAGTCACCATGCTCTTTTGTTTATATACAGGTTTTTAGAGAGCAATATAGATTGTTTCCTGTCTCTTCACACACTGTGGATTCCTGTCATCTATACCCATCCCATGTCCTCATCTTAAAATTTTACATTTAGACACTACTATATGCTTCATAATCACAAGCAGTATCTCTGATTCTCAGAATAAGTGTCTACTTTCTCAACTGAGATGATGTAATGAAAGGATCACAAAAGTTTAAGAGAAGTATTTTACTGGCTCTGCCTCTAATCAATAAGGCTTGATGTCAGTGTCTTTTGCTGTAAAATGCAGAGACCAGATTAGATAATCCCATAAAATTCCTTCTAGTTTCCAGATTTTAAGACTCCCCCTTCCCCTGAATTTCAAGAGGAATAAATGATGTGTCCAGAAATCAATGATCAGATCAGATCTAGGACCTGAATGCACCTAGCTGCTGGCTAGTGGGTTTTGTTTTGTTTTTTTTAACTGTACCCTACAGAAAACGGTGCAACTACCCTTCTGATTTTAACAAAGGGACAGATTTGAACTAGGTTTTTGTTTTTTTTTTTCCTGATCTAGCTCACTTGTACTCCTGGCTTCTAGATGTCTTTGAATATGTCATGTTACCATCATCTCTGGGAAGTACCTAACTCACCTACTGGGGTGTTGAGAAAATTAATTTAAAATGTGCATGAAGAAAACAATCAGATGATAATCTATGGCCTTTAAGCCAGAACCATGAAAAAAAAAGGTATACTTATGAAGATTGGAGGCACTAAAGAAAACTCAGTAGAATCATGTGAAACTTAGATTAAAAGGGAAATACAGGAGTCATATTTTGGGATGCCTGCTCTGTCATCTCCAGAATTCCTTCCCTAGGAACCTGTTCATAAATCCTGATAAAGAGAGAGAATTTGATGAAGGTGTCACATGGCTCACCCTCAACAGCCCCCACTGATTGGACCATAGGAACTAAACAAAGAAAAGATGGACAGGGGTCTGTAGTGAGTGATGGATCTCACAAGTTGGAGTCAGCTGGCCAGAGCTGGTGTCAGGAAGCCAAGCCATGTGAGAACCGTGGTTATGGGGAAACAAGAACCATGAGTAAGCAGAGAAAACTGTTCTTCAAATTAGAAGGAAAGGTCTCGGAAGTTCTGAGAAAATCAGACAGTTTAGTCGAAGGAAGAAATGTCTGGACATCTTTTCTCAATTATTTGAAGACTACCTTGCCTCCTGTTCCTAAGTAAGCTGATTCTTGTAGTGCTCAGCTTTCCTACGTGAGCCAACCTGAGTACTTTTCTGATCCTTACAACTAAAGAGTTCAACTAGAAAAGAAAAGAAAAAAACAAAAACAGCTTTGGATTTCAGCATTTCAAAACAGTCCTTAACATTAAAAAAAAAAAAAGGTGGAGACTACTATTCAAGGTGTAAACAATTTTTTCCACTCCCATATAGTAGAGATGCTATCCAATTTATCGTACCACACATAGTCAGGACAGTGTATCCAGCTGTCATTTCCATTTCTCATGTGTTATGTGTCCGTGTGTGTGTTCAGTAGCTAAGTCTTGTCCAACCTCATGGACTACAGCACTCCAGGCTTCCCTGCCCTTCACTATCTCCCAGAATTTGTTCAGATTCATGTCCCTTGAGTCGGTGATACCATCCAACCATCTCATCCTCCACCACGCTCTTCTCCTTTTGCCTTCAGTCTTTCCCCTTCCTGGATCACAGCCTTGTCCTGGTGAAGGGGCTTGCATAACTCAATGAAGCTATGAGCCATGCCATACAGGGCCACCCAAGAAGGATGCGTCATAGTGGAGAGTTCCAAAATGTGGTCCACTGGAGGAGGGAATGGCAAATCACTCCAGTATTCTTGCCTCGAGAACCCTATGAACATGAACAGTGTGTTATGACCTTGGGCAAGTTTCACACCCTATCAGACATTAAAAAAAAAGTATCTTGTCCTCAATACATTACATGACTGGTTAAAATCAAATGTGATGGTGGAGATGAAAGTGATCTGCAAATGACAAATTCCAGTGGAGTGTGAGATATTATTATTGTATAAACTGAGTTGATGTCTGAAGATAACGCTTCTTTCACAGGAGTGTGGAAAGCTTGGCAAGTATTGAAACCCAGTGAATCATAGAAAAGAACAGTCATTGAAGGGTGCTTGGACCCAGCCCTTCATTTTCGTGGAAGCTGTCAAGACACAAGTAGGATAGCTCGTCCAAGGTCACATTGCTAATGAGTTACAGAACCAGAAGTAGCCCTCCAGGAACTGAGTGCCAGTCCAGAATGCCATACCATTCTTCAGTTTCATCCAGTGTGCTCCATTGCCTTCTCCTTCTTAGTCTTACCCATGTTAAAATTAAGTAGGAAAAAAAAAACCACAAACAAAAAATTTGGATCTCTGATAATCTAATGAAATTTATCTCAAAATTCAGCAAATAATCATTGAGTGTCTTCCTCATGTCAGCAGCTAGTCTTTCAGGACCTGAGGCAAAAACAGAGGCAAAGAAATCAGAATGTTACAAATGTCAAGGGCAGTCCTGATTGAATGGCGAAGTCACGGTGAGCAAGACACAGCCTGCAGCAGATGTGGGGTAAAGGAGAGCTATTCCAGCATATTTTTAGGTTGATGTATCAGAAGGGCACATCCATCCAGGACCCCAAACTGGAGCCCCAAACGTACTTCAAGGCTGAATCAGAAAAGCAGCTGTCAGGACAGAAGGGGAGGGAGCCGGTCAGCGTGTGTGAAAGCAGTCCAGAGCCTCATAGTACACACACAGTCCTACATACCCCAGGGCCTTTGCGCCTGCTGGTCCCGTGATTCCTTCCCTTGGCTGTTGACACGCTGACTCCTTATCTCCTTCTAGTCTCCATTTAAACCTTACCTCCTCAGGGAGACATTCCTAGTCATTCTGTCTAAAGTAAGTACCCCATTTTATTAGTCTCTGACATCAAATCAGTTTGATGTCCTTAATGGAAACTTTCCCAACTGGGATCCTTTTGTTTGTATTTTCCAATATTCTTGCCTGGAAAATTCCATGGACATAGGAGCCTCTCAGGCGACAGTCCATGGGGTTACAAAGAGTCAGACACGACTGAGCGACTTCACTTCATATATATATATATGTGTGTGTGTGTGTATGTATGTGTGAAAGTGAAAGTTGCTCGGTCGTGTCCGACTGTTTGTGACCCCAGGGACTATACAGTCCGTGGGATTCTCCAGGCTGTCCCCTTCTCCGAGGGATCTTCCCAACCCAGGGATGGAACCCAGGTGTGGTGCATTACAGGGGAATTCTTTACCAGCTGAGCCCCCAGGGAAGCCCAAGAATACTGAGTGGGTACCTATCCCTTCTCCAGGGGATCTTCCTGACCCAGGGATCGAACTGGGGTCTCCTGCATTGCAGATGGATTCTTTACCAGCTGAGCTACCTGGGAAACTATATATATATGTGTGTGTGTGTGTGTGTGTGTATACATATATATAGATATATAATAAGATTTTAAAATAAATAAGCAAATGAAGAACTGAAGAGCTTCAAATTAGTTTCCCTTAAGGTTTCACTTTTAGCTTGATTTCACTGCCGGTAAATGTTGCTGGTAAATATTCAGTTTGATTTGCAACAGACCACTGACCCCTTGTCATCTGAATCCTAGACCCTAAAGATAGCAAGGATAATTGCCTCAATTGCCAAACCATGGAGACAGCCTCTTCATTATTACAAATACAGTAAAAGGTGCCGTTGTTGTAGTTCTTGTATCACTTAACTATTGTAACGTTTTAGGGACGAGGAAAGTCAAGCTTGAAGGCACAACAAATTTCCTGAGGTCATACAACTGTTATGTGGCAGAGCTGAGACTTAAACACAGGTAGACATGCTCCTGCTGGCCAGTGAGAATTGCCGTGGCTGCAGTTCTCAGCCAACTGCATGAGGACAAGATCTGCTTAGGTGGAACTTTCTTTTTTTTTTTCAATTTTATTTTTATCTGTGCTGGGTCTTCGTTGCTACATGCAGCCTTTCTCTAGTTGCAGCGAGTAGGGGCTATTCTCTACTTGCAGTGGCTTCTCTTGTTGTAGAGCACAAGAGGATAATTGCCTAGCTCTAGAGCTCAAAGGCTCTAGCTCAAAGGCTCAATAGATGTGGCACACAGACTGAGCCCTGTGGCATGTGGGATCTTCCTGGATCAGGGATGGAGGAAGATGCCCGTGTGCCCGGCACTGGCAGACAGATGCTTCAGTTGAACTTTTAAACTTGCAGCACACACAGGGAAGGTGAGCCCTCCAGGATACACACAAAATGTGTCCTACACATCTTCATTTCTTCTCTGGAACTCGATTCCTGCCCTGTTCTCCCAATATGCAAGTTCCTCAGACGATGCCATAATGCTTAAAATAGAACACACAGACTGTAACAGAGAAAATGGTTTTATGACTAGGAGGAAACCTTCTAGAAGACTAGTAGTAAATCTTCTGAGTCTTCTTTAAATCACCAAAACTCTGTGAACACTAAAATCGAAAGGTTGTCAGTTTTACTTTTTCCCTTTCCTTTCTCTAAACCCCCAAAACATCTAAAAGTAGGTGAAATAAAAATTCTGCTTTCCTAGAATTAGTATTTAATCTGTCATCTTTCAGGTATACCTAGCAAAACTACTTGTGCATAGATCCCACTGTTGTGAAGTTTTGGATTTATTACATTCTGTGTTTCAGTATATGTTCCCTTTATAGAGGTGAAGAGTAGCTCTTTGTATCTTAGTGACTGAGCACACAACTCGGCAAGTGGCTGATCCTTTATGGAACTGAATGATTCTTCCCAAAGTGTCCCAGAAAATCAAGCAACTTTGGAAATAAAGTTGTATGACAACAGATTAAAATAATAAACTTTCCTTATTGGAGCCAGGCACATAATACAGCAGAATTTGTATTTTACCTATTTTAGCTATTTGGAGGGAGAGTTGGAAAAGGAAAGGTTTTAAACAAAACACTTTCATTCTTGGTGTTCATGGAGTTTTGTTCAAGAGGATGCAAAATACTTAGGGCCAGCTTTCTGGAAGATGTCTTGCTAATCATAAAACTGTTTTCTCTGTCATAGTTAGAGTGTTCTGTTTTAAGGATTTTGTCATTTTTGAGAGACTTAACACATTGAGATAATGGGGCAGGGATAGAGATCCAGAGAATAAATGAAGTTATTGCGTAGAGTATTTTGTCTCTTCTCTGGTGTTCTTGTTCTCTATGTATGCGTGTTCAGTCACTTAGTCATGTCTGATTCTTGTGACCCCAAGCACCTCTGTTCATCAGATTTTCCAGGCAAGAATATTGGAGTAGGTTGCCATTTCTTCCTCCAGGGGATCTTCCCGACCCAGGGATCAACCCAGCATCTCCAGCGTCTCCTGCATTGGCTGGCAGATTCTCTACCACTGAGCCACCTGGGAAGCCCTTCTCTGTACTTCAAGATTAAAAGTCCAGTATGTGCAAATTTTCTCTGCCATTGGTTGTAATATAAAGCCATGGCACATGTCGTTGAGCTATAAACAGAAGAAGATTCTACTTGTGTTTAAGTCTCAGCTCTGCCATATAGGAGCCATGTGATCTCAGGGAATTTGCTGTGCCTGAAGTTTCAGGTTCTTCATCCACAAAATGGGTATAGCAATCTGTCATAAAATTATCATAACAGATTAAATATGATTTGTTAATGAAAACACTCAGCATAGTGCTCATCCAATGATTGTAACCAAGCATTATAATATAATCCAATGATTATAACATGGAGTATGACTTCACGTCACCTTTTTCAAATTGCAAGTCTCAACTCCTTAAGGGCATGAAATTGACTTAGTGGTTTGTGATCAACTTTTTATTTGTTTGTTTGAAGTGAAATAGAATATCAGAAAATATTGATATACATTGCATGAATTAAAAGTAAGTGTTGTTGGAGGTTTTGTTTAGCAGAAAGGAAGGATTAGAGGAAGGGATAGTTATAGTTAGGGAGTCTGGTATCAACAATGTATGCCCCGCTACATTTAAAATAGATAACTAACAAGGACCTACTGTTGGTTATAACACAAGGAACTCTACTCAGTGTTATGTGGCAGCGTGATGGGAGGGGAGTTTGGGAAAGAATGGACACATGAATATGTGGGGCTGGGTCCCTTTGCTGTCCACCTGAAACTATCACAACACTGTTCATCAGCTATCCTCCAATATAACGTATATATATTGGAGCTGTACTCCAATAAAGAGGCTAAAAAAGGAGTAAAAGTGTTGTTTTACAAAAGTCTGTTTCAGAGGTTTATACACAATATAGTCTGTCTGTGCTACGTTACCAGCAAAAATGGTTGGTTAAAAGAACTGCTTGCATAGATAAGCTTCATTTCCTAGCAAAGGTATTCGTGATGCAGAAAAGAAAGCTAATCACCTTCTCCTGGGATGGCTCAGGTGGTAAAGAATCTGCCTGCAATGCAAAAGATGTGGGTTCAATCCCTAGCTCGGTAAGATCCCCTTGAAGAAGGAATGGCTACCCACTCAAATATTCTTGCCTGGAGAATCCCACAGACAGAGGAGCCTATCGGGCTCCAGTCTACAAGGTTGCAAAGAGCTGGACACAGCTGAGTGACTAACACTTGGAGCTGAGCTGAAGCCACCCAGCTCCCAAGGCTTATTATATGTGGGGTGAGGCGAAAGAGGAGATGGGTGTTGGGTAGACAGCCACAGGGGTTCCTAAGCTTTCTGGACATCTGTGCTGCTGAACTTACTGGGTCTCGGTCTTTTCTCTTGCTTGAACAGACCTCCCTCATGCAGTTCAATTCTACCAGCTCAGTTCTTATTGCTCCTTTGAAGTCTGCTCTGACTTTCTGATTTTTCCCTAATACATCTTCCTCTGAACTCATTTACTAAAATGTTCACTACTACATACGTACAGGAAAAAACAATCTGCAGCTTGATAAATAGTTACATAGAGATATACTAATGTATGTGTGTGTGTGTCAGCTACTCAGTCATGTCTGACCCTTTGCAACCCATGGACTGTAGCCCGCCAGGCTCCTCTGTCCATGGGACTCTCCAGGCAAGAATACTGGAGAGGGTTGCCATTTCCTTCTCCAGGGGATCTTCCCAACCCAGGGATTGAACCCAAGTCTCCTGTGTCTCCTGCATTGCAAGCAGATTCTTTACCAGTTGAGCTGTAACTACTCCCCAAATCAAGATACAGAACCTTTCTAGCAATCCAGAAGTTACCTCCTTCCTCCTCAAAGTCATACACTTACTACCACCAGAGATTAGTTTTGCCTATTTTTGACCTTGGAATCATTCAGAAGTTATTCATGTGCATCTGGCATCTTGCACTTACCATCACAACTGTAAAATTCACCCATGTGGTTGCATATAGGAGCAGGATAATCTTTTATATTGCTGTATCATATTCCAATGTAAGAATTTACAGCCATTTATTCATTCAATCTCCCATCTCCCCAGAAAACTTTGGTTTTCACAATGTTGTCTGATGTGAATGAAGCTGCATTTAAAATTCTATACATGTCTTTCGGTGTTTGTATGCACTTATTTCTCTTGGGTATATACCTAAGAGAGTACCTAGAGTAGCTAGAATTGCTAGGTCATGGGTTATCACATTTTAGTTTTGGTGGATGCTGCCACAAAGTTTTCCAAAGAGGTTTGACCAATATGTACTTGTACCCGCAACAGATGAGATGAATTCATTTTTTAGTTTAAATGATTGTCATTTTATATTTATATATTGGTGTTTCCCCACCAATGAGACTCTAAACCCTTCGAGGGCAGAGACTGTCTCAGACTTCTTTGTTTTTCCAATGCTTGACATTGTTTTCTGTACAGGGATAGAGAATTTATCAATGTTCAACAAGTGTCTAAGTATGACTTTTAAAATTTTGTAATTTATTATTGAGCCATTAAGAATCATAACAATAATAATGTGTTCTGCAACCCTAGTTTTGGGCATATAGCCAAAAGAATTGATAACAGGTTCTCAAAGAGATATTTGCACACCTTTGTTCTTTGCAGCATGAGTCACAGGAATCGAGAGGTGGGAGCAATCTACATACATTTTATACAAAGCGTGGAACTTGATTCAGTCCTAAAAAAGAAGGAAATCCTGTTGTGACAATATGGATGAACCTTGAGGACCTTATGCTAAGTGAAATAAGCCAGTCCCAAAGACAAATACTGCATGGCTCCACTTATATGAGGCACCCTAAGTAGTCAAATACATAGAAACAGAAAGTAAATGGTGATTCTCAGAGGCTGTGGGGAGAGGAAAAGGGAAATCCTTGGTCAATGGGTAAAGAATTTCAGTTTTGCGAGATGACAGATTCTAAGACCTGTTGCGTAACAATGTGTATATAGTGAATGCTAATGTACATTAAAAATAGGGAAGATGGTAAATTTCATGTGCTTTTTTTGCCACAATACAAAAACATGTTTTCTTTGTAATTTCAGAAATTTAACAGTTAAAAATTCATATACTACACCATATATACATAATCAGAATAAGTCAAACAACGTTGACTTTCTCTCGAGTTCAGTTTTGGAGATCTATTTTCGGTCAGTGACAAATTCTATCATAGGCTATTTAAGCCATTTACAGATTGCATTTAGGTTATACTGCTCGACTGATAGAATTTGATACAGATTAATTTTTGCATGTATTTCTTAGCTAACTCACAAGAAAACATCTGAGTAGTTCTCCTTGGGTATTCTAGGACTGACTACTGGCAAATCCTATTCTCACGCTCCCATATCTTAGTTGTTCTTGTAGCTGCTCACTCCAAATGTATAGTCCGGGCTCTTTGTCTTTGTGCCTTGAAACCTGTAAATGCTCCTGATGAGTTTTCAGATTGAAGTACACGACCCTACACTGCCTTTATGTGGGAGAACCTGTGGCTTCAACAAACTTGCTCATTTGGGCATCCTCCCGGATACTCCTTTTACCTCCACAGGAAACCTAGCAGCCTGCTGACCTACAGGATGGTTTTACAGACAACACACACACTCAGCGCTTTGCAAACTTTTGTGAGCATCACAGTAATCTGTGGGGGAGCCCACAGTAATCTGAGGGCTGGAGCCCCAACCCTAAGGTTGTGATTCAGTGAAGAGGGAACAAGGAGCAATATAGTGACACGTGTGCTGGGGCCAGCCTGCTCCGACTCAGCACGTTCTACATTCATCCCAGCTCCACATTCAGAGACGTTACCGTGAGAGCTGAAATCGGCCAGGTGGGAACATTTATACTACTGAAGTCAGCAAATTCTAGAAATCAGGGCTCTCCCGGCACTCCACACCCCCACCCCCACCCCCAGAAAACCAGATGTTAAATGTTTACCAGCATATCACTGGACTCACAACTTTGCAAGCAGCCAGGTGATGCCAATGTTGTCAGTCCTGAGACTTTTGAGTTGCCTATGCTGGGGCACACACAAGCAACACACACACGCACAAAGACAGGTCCAGAGCTTTGAACCAATATAAAACAGTTGCATTTAGTCTGTAACTGCTAGAGTTTCAAACACATTGTAAGGTCAAACCATTTCTCAGGGTCAAAATATCTTGATCTATTTTTCCATTGATCGACTTCTTCATCGAGTTCTGATTCTTACCCACTGAAGCAGATCCTTAACCACCGGACCACCAGGGAAATCCCAATATTACTCACTTTTGACCACACTCACCTGTGTGACTGCTGGACCAAAGACGCTGGTCCATATGGACTTCTGACCTCAGCTGCACTTGGACCAGAAGTGACTATCCTCACGCACCCCTAGGCCAAGGTGTCTAGGCTTTGCCACCCAGCCAGTCTCCTTTTCCCTCAGGACCACTGGAGTGTATTACAGACCTCTGACATGATCACGCTACAGAGAAGTTCTAACCATGTTACTCTGAGAAAGGGAGAAATCAGCGCTCACAGGCAGCTCACTCAGCCCCATCCAGTCTGCCCACCTCTTCCCAAGGGACAGCTATGTTTACCAAGGGCTCTTGGGAGAGTTAACTTTTGATGGAACTTAAAAGGTCTTTCTGCACCCTTCCCCTGGGGCCACCCAGGTCTCCAGGTCTTACATTCCATTACTGTGAAAAGTCAAAGAAAATCTGCTTCAAAGTGACCTCTGTGTCTCTTGAACGACGAAGTGAGTATAAACATCTTTTATTTTAAAAAGAAAAGGTCATGTTCTTCCTCACCATGCAACCTATAACTCACGTATCTAGTCATTAGGATCCTGAAAACGTCAGTGGGACGGTGCTATGATCATTGCTCTGTGAATTTCGTTTCTTTCTTCACTGAACGGTGTTCCATGCCATGTTTTCACATCGTGATGCATGTTTGCCTGATTTGCATTAACACCTGCATAACATAGAGACATACAGCACTCTTACATTTACGTGCCGGGTACATTTTAAAATATAGTTAGTTCTCGAGACCGACCTAGGAGGTGGGTTGTAGGCACACACCCACACTACAGTAATGCGTGAACTGAGGTACAGAGAAATTAAGCAACTTGCTCATGGTCATAAAGTTAGTAGGTATCCAGAGTTGGGTTATGACCCAACCTGCCTGGCTCTGGAGTTTATAACTTAATTTCACCGTTCCCAGCTATGCTCTGCCTGTACACAGCTTTTTAAAGCTATTCCTTGACTAATGTTGTTTCAGTTTTTAATCTTTGTTGGCATCCCCTGCTGACTAGCACGTTCTTGGATGTCTCTCCTGCCTCACAGTGATGCGTACTTAGGGAATTAAAAATAACTGCTATAGCTTACCTCAAAATTAAAGTAATTATTAGATAGATGACTCTCCTCTTAAAAAATGCTTCATACTCCAAATCTCAATAAAAATGACTTTTGGGTTATCAGCGGCTTTGGCAAATTCACGTTACATCCACGGGCCATTAGCATCGATCATTGGGAACTCACACATGTGTTAATCAATCATTTGATTCTGCCTCCCATCTCTTTTACATGGTTCTAGATGTGGTCTATCTCGATATTAGAATTGGGAAAACAGTGAGATTTTTTATCACCCTTTTCCCCCCAAAACATGGTCATTGCCTACATAATGAAATGGATGAAGTTTGAAAAGTGTAGGGGAGGAGAGTTTGGGTGGGAATTATGCTGGAAGCTTTTCCATCGCTACTGGAAACAACTTTATATCATATAGCAACATTTCCTTGTCTACTAAAGGTACAGTCTCCACCCTTTCCCAGGAGCTCAGGAGTAAGAGAGGCAAAAATGATCATAACACAAGACGTAATAAACTATGCTTCCCCATTCAAGATGAAAACATTCCACTTTGGGATAATAGAAAAAAGACTAGGTTGAGAATAATAGACCAGGGTTCAGATCTTATCAACTACCTGACTCTAGACAAGGTTTTCTTAGCCTTGGGCCTACTGACATTTGGGATTGGATAATTCTTGATGGCAAAGGCTGTCCAGTGCATTGTAGGATATTAAGCAGTATCCCTAGCCTCTACCCATCAAATGCCAGTAGCATCCCCACCTGCCAGCTGTGATAACCAAAAATGTCTGTGGATATTGCCAAATATCCCCTGGGAAGCAAAGGCACCCTTGTTGAGAACCACTGCTTTAAACAAAGCGCTGCATTTCTTGGAACCACAGTTTATTCATCTTTGAAAATGAAGCTCATTTTATTTGCTTCGTGGAGTAAAGAGCTACAACATTCAGGCAAACTTTGTAAATTATGAATTGTTACTTAAAGATTAAGTTAGGTTTTACCATTGCTATTATTTTGCTCATGCTGTTTTTGAGAGCACTGTATATGATCTGAAATATATTATTAATATATCGATTCCAGAATATATTTCTATGCATATTTCTGAAATAGACTATTAAAATAGTTATAACAGATGGAGCAGGCAAGCACTAATCATTCACTATTGTCAGTAAACTGCTAGTTAAGATGATTCCATTTCACAACCACAGGTTGTAACCCCTGCTGCTGGTTAACCCATTTTTAAAAAGGCCTGCTGTCAGTTTTAAAGGAAAAGAGGTAAACAGAGTGTAGGGCAGATACTCACCATCCCTACGACCAGAGAAAACACCACACAAAGCATGTCTTATTGTCAGCAGGCCCGGAGATCCTCACCACCTACAGAGCACAGAGTAGGAAAAAGTCCCTCCCAACGAGAAAGCACTTTTTCTGACTCCTGGGTTGTATGACTCTATGATCTTCTAAGGCTACCCTCGTGGCTCAGACAGTAAAGAATCTGCCTGCAATACGGGAGACATGGGTTCTATTCCTGGTCAAGAAGATCCCCTGGAGAAGGGAATGGCTACCCACTCCAGGATTGTTGCCTGGGGAATCCCATGGACAGAGGAGCCTGGTGGACTATAGTCCAGGGGGTCGAAAACAGTCGGACACAATTGAGCGATTAACACTTTCATTCACTCATGGTCTTCTAACTGTGTCTATCATTCAAAAGCTTAAATTATCACAACTGATGTTCATAGGATCAGTGTCATCTCATTGGAACTCCCTAGTGTGGAGGTGTCATGTTGCTTGGAATCCAAAACTTCCAAAATGCAGACAGGATTCTTCCTGTGCTCATCACTAGTGCGTACATGGGGACTTCCCTAGTGGTCCAGTGGTTAAGACTTCACCTTCCAATGCAAGGGGTGCTGGTTCAGTCCTTGGTCGGGAAGCTAAGATTCCACATGACTTGGGGCCAAAAATCCAAACCATAAAACAGAAACAAGTTCAATACAGACTTTAAAAAATGGTCCACACCAGTCTTTAAAAGAAACTAGTGCACACACAGCACAGGTCTTTGTACAGCACAGGTGCTTGACAAGCTTTTATCCAGTCAACTGGAAAATTTTCCCTTTGTTATATCTTCACAGTAATATCTCAAATGCACTAGATGTGAAGACTCTGCACACAAATACTGAGGGAAGGTTTTAATCTGCCACCTCATCAATTATTTTGAGCAGATCCTTCCCTTTTTCTGCCATGCCCCAACTCCACCCAAGAATTCTTGGAGAAATAAACTCTGATACGTGTCAAGGTCATACACTGGGGAGCTTTCAACAGGGGCGGGGGCAAGTTTCCTTCCTTTCCTTGTCTTCCTCTTTTTTCTTCCTCTGGTTTGGGTAGGATGGACCTTGGTGGGCTTCCTGTTGGGGGTTAACAAAAGGTTAAGAGAAGAGTGTTGGAGGCCTGCTTGGGGCTGGCTCTAGTTCAGGGTGTAAGAGCAGGACAAAGTCGGTCTTTGCTTTCCCAGCAATGCCCACCCAGTCTCAGCGGGGTGAAAGAATACAGGGATTCGGAGAGGAGAATGGCAGAGGATGTGCAGGACAGGATCTCGCTGTGGAAGAGGATAAGGAAACTGTAGCATCTCCAGTCGATGACAGATGAAAAACCAACTTCTACAAAGGGCAGGCAGTGACTTCGGTGGTAGGAAGTCCCACCTTATCATCTTGGAAAGTTGAGTGAGGTTAGAAGAGGGTGAGTGGGGATACATGTATACATATGGCTGAGTCCCTTCACTTTGCACTTGAAACTATCACAACATTGTTGATCGGCTACATGAAAGTGAAAGTGTAGGTGCTCAGTCGTGTCTGACTCCTTGGGATCCCATGGACTGAAGCCTGCCAGTTTCCTCCGTCCGTGGGATTCTCTAGGCAAGAATACTTGAGTGGATTGCCATTTCCTCCTCCAGGGAATCTTTCCTACCAAGGGATCGAACCTGGGTCTCCTGCATTGCAGGCAGATTCTTTACCATCTGAGCCATAAGGGAAGCCCTATGGCTTACCTCAATACAAAATGTTTTTGGTGTTAAATAATTAAAAAGAAGAAGAGGGTTAGTGGTCAATATCATGGCTACCATTAAGGCAGGGCCTTCTGTGGGCTGGGACTCTAACAGAAGCCAGGAGTAGAAATGACAATAGCTGGAAAAATTATAAAAGGCAAGTTGTTGATGTAGGAACTTTGGCAGAGGTTTGAGGACTTATCTTGAAAAAGATTGTGATTCCAGCCCCTTCCTTTTTTTTAGCTATTAGAAACTTTCAGCTACACAAGCATGAGATGACTTTGTGAAACCTTTAATCCAAACAACAGGTATCATCTATAACTTAAGCAGGTACATAATTTTAAGCCAAAAAAAAAAAAAAAATCTGGACTGAGAAACAAACCAATACTCCAGACCTGATCCTGATTAAAATCATGTTTATTCAATGATGCTTGTTCTTCTGGTAGAGGGATAATATTTATCTACTGTATCAATTATGTTAAGTTAATTTATAATGTTCACTCGATAATGTTGTTTGCACATGCTCCTGTTGCTAGGAAAGTGCTACCTAATTCATTTTCATACATCAAAATCTAGTAAATTGATATAATTATCTTATTCTCCCTAGAAATGCTGTTGGGGTCTGGTCTGTATATCTCAGAGGGAATAGGAATGGAATAGTAGGTGACCTCGAGTACCAGATGTTCAGCCATGTCTGCAGCACTGTAGGTACAATGAGCAGAGGTGAGGGTATTGATGCCAAATCTCCTTATTGTCGGGGGATACAATGAATTTTAAGTTCATATTTTATTCATTTTCCAAATATTGTGTTTTCTCGTATGTTTTGCTTAAAAAAAAATCCATAGGCACACCAGAATTTATTCCCTCCTTCCAAAGAAATTTGTAAACTAGTAGCAATAACTTTGACTACCTGACAGTATCTGATAAAAATGTGTTGTTCTTGAAGGTCATTAGGTCAAAATATAGATTGAATCTGATGCAGAGTTTTTGCAATAAAAATTCCAACAAATCATGAGGAAAATGTTTTCAGTAAGGTATAGTGGGAATTTTCCCATGATGCAAGGCCAGGGAATTCAAAAAGTGACTCTATTGTGACTGCGTCTCAGGCTGCCTTCCTTCAGCAAAGTTAATGTTCCAGGAATCAACAGGACAAACCCAGGAGATATTATTTCTCCAGAGACTGAACAAAGATTTGGGAATGAGATGGGTTGAGGCCCGGTCACAAGTCTATCAAAGAATTTTATATGTCTCTGTTCACAAGTCCCATTTTCTGTTTTTAAAAATTGAGATGAATCAGCTGAGAATCTCGGCACCACAATGGTAACAGAGGTGGTCATTGATACAAAGTGCCACCATCTTGTCAATAAGAGTATCATGGAGACTTAATGTAGCTTCCCAGGTGGTGCCAGTGGTAAAGAACTCGCCTGCCAATGCAGGAAACGAAAGAGATGCAGGTTCAGTTCCTGGGTTGGGAAGATCCCCTGGAGGAGGGCATGGCAACCCCCTCCAGTATTTTTGTCTGCAGAATCCCATGGACAGAGAAGCCTCGCAGGCTACAGTTCATAGGGTCAGAAAACAGTCGGACACAACTGAAGCCATTTAGCATGAGGACTTAATACACGCCAATCCAATTTAAGGAATGAAGTCAAGGAGAGAACGTGCCAGGATGTGTTCCAAGTGAGTTAACATCAGCACAGCAAGTAATGTGCCATGTTCTACAGTGTGTGTGTGTGTGTGTGTGTTCAGTTATGTCTGATTCTCTGCAACCCCATGGACTACAGCCCGCCAGGCTCCTCTGTCCATGGGATTTCTCAGGCAAGAACGCTGGAATGGGTTGCCATTTCCTCCTCCAGGGGATCTTCCCAACCCAGGGATCAAACCCATATCTCTTGCATTTTTCTGCATTGGCAGGCAGAGTCTTTACCACGGAGCCATCTGGGATTCCCTTAGAGTGTGGACTATGTATATACTTGTTAGGTTTTCACTAGACAAATACTTTTTCTCTGCCCAGCTTTTCATTCAAGTGGTGATTCCTAACACCTGTGAACAAATGTGTTTAGCCCTGCCGATGCTGATAAAAACGACCAGTCTGTCTCCTTCAGTGTTGATCCATGGATGAAAATACCCTGCCATACACTCCATCACACTGTACCCTTGATGGAAAGGCAGCAGGGCTGTTAGCAAAATTTCCTAGACCACAAAAAAGATAATATTAATTCAAGCACCTTAGGAAAATTCCAAAAAATCTCTCTTCCTCTCCTTGGTAGCTTTACAGAAGCTTTTGATACACTGATATCTTGAGGGGTTTTGGCCTATGGCTTACTAGCAATGGAGTTTATTAAACAGGCCCATTAAATCATTTTTCACGTAAGTCTGAAATTAGTCGACTATCTTAAACTCCCACTCTCAATAGCGTTAAAGATTCACAAGGCAAGGAGAAAACTAGACCCACTCAGCATCTTGCAACCATGCTTTCCCAAGGTAGGCCTTAGTTATCACAGGTGGAAAGGGGCTGTGTTGGAAATAAATGGACCTTGGATATGTTTTAGAGGAAGGCGTTGAGTTAAATATGCTTTTCCATTCTGATTAGTCTGTTTGGACCATTTAAAAAGAGTAAAAGAGATGAGAACATTTATTTTTGGTTCCACAAAATTCTGCTTTGTGACTTGTCTCCAAATTTGAATGCTCTCATAGAGCATCTTAGGCAAAGAAAGCCCTGTGCTATGGGGTGTAGGAACATATTTATTTTTTTCAATCTTCCCTGCTAAAATAGAAGTTCCATGAAGACAAGATCTTTGTCTGTTTCTTCACCTAGTAGCACCTAGAACAGTGCCATGCCCGTAACGGCCACTGAGTAAATATTGGGTTGGCCCCAAAGTTCATTCGAGGTTTTTCTAGGAAGCTGTTCTAGAAAACCCAAATGAACTTTCTGGCCGACTCAATATAATTAGAATGAATGGATGGAACTTGCAAGAAGGCAAATCCATTCTACATGTCTGTATGCCAAGAACTAGCAGATACAGTCCTAAACGCCTGTCACATCTTTGACAAAGTGCAGATCAATACGTTCACGGAGAGTCAGGGGTGGGAGGGTACTCATTTTCCTGGCCTAGTGTTTCTGTGCAGAGCGACTTCTGCTTTGCTCCCCACACTGCACTCCCCCAGGCTCATTTTGAGTTTGGTTGACCTCACTGAGCATCCTCAGCTGAGTGCCGTATTGAATACTCTTCCCTTCCTGGGAGATGCCTTAGGATGTCTGCACTCTGGTCTGCTCATTCATGCTAAACTTGAGGGAGGTCTTCACTGTCCAGCTCGATCCATGACTGTGTGGGTGTCTCACTCAGAGGTGAAGTATTAGGGAGATTCCTGAGCCTGTCATCTGAAGCCTCATTCTCTCACCATCTGTCTGACTCCTGGGTCTGGTGTTCCACCGGTTCCAAATTCAGAAGGTGGTAAAAAGGAAGCTATATATTGAATCTTTAGCAGCTGCACCAGGAAGATACCCATCAAAAAGGAGAGATTTCACTTACGGAGGAGGGTTAACATGGAAGCACGAAGCATTCCAGAGGAAAGAATCTGGAAGAGCACAGTTTTCCTGCAAGACTTGGCTCCGCTGTGGCGACATTTGTCATGCTTTGCAATTTCTGGAGTATTTTTACATGAGCTGGGTTTAATATAATTAATGAGAGCAATTCTGCCAGCACAAGCGGACCCAAACAGCCACCTGACTTAGGAAGAGTGAGTGCAGTGGACCCAGGGAGGGCTTCTAGGATTCACTGACGCATGAATCTCTACGAGGTGACAGACCTCTAGCTGACTGAGAGACATAGCAGTAGAGAGAGAGCAATATGGCGCGCCAGAGTCTGGCACGAAGAAACGTCTATGAGCTCGAGATTTCAGTCCACAGAATCAAAAACTGCAGCTGCTGCCCCAAGTCTTGCCTTGGTGATAGTTACACAGTTAAGTCCTTCACTGGGCCCAGGCAACTCTGGGTTGGCTCAGTTTCCACAACGGCCACAAACATCCACTGGGGTTTGATGCATCAAAATGCTACGCTGTAACCCAAAGTGTTCCAGAATAGGAACTAACACAAAAGGTCAACTTAGAGGTTGGATTGAATATTCTCCACCACTTATTATCAATTCGGCTTCCCCAGTGGCTCAGCAGTAGAGAATCTGCCTGCAGTGCCGGAGCCACAGAGACATGAGTTTGATCCCTGGGTCGGGAAGATCCCCTGGAGGAGGGCCTCCCATGGACAGAGGAACCTGGTGGGCTGTGGGCTATGGTCTATCGGGTCGCAAAGAGTCAGACATGACTGAAGCGACTTAGCATGCACACAGCACCTTAAGTTCACCATCAGCTGTACCCTTTTTGTTTTCCAATGATCGTTTCCTACCATGCTTAGGCCTAGTTTTCTTCAAGTAGAATTTTGATTGAATATTTTCCAGTGCTGACTGTGAGTTCCCAAACAGCTGTACCCCCTTTTCCTTCCAATCATCATCTTCTGTTACATCTAGGCTAATTTTTCTTCAAGAATCCCCATAGAATCCCCAAGTACCATCTTACTTAGAGCCTTCAACCCTTTATAAATCTGAAGCAAGATCTCTCCATGATTAAAATACAAGTTCATCTTTTTTTGAAACTGTCATACAAAAATGTATAACATTGGTTTTTTGAGTAGGATTTAGATCAGTCACATCCATAGAAGTATAATGCAAAACACACATGTAATTTAAAATTTCATAGGAATCACATTTAAAAATTAAAAAGATACAGATGAAACTAATGGACAGTATATTTTATGTAACCCAATATATCCAAAGTATTATGATTTCAATATGTCACATACCTGCTAAGTCGCTTCAGTCGTGTCCAACTCTGTGCAACCCAATGGACTGTAGCCCGCCAGGCTCCTCTGTCCATGGGATTCTCCAGGCAAGAATACTGGAGTGGGTTGCCATGCCCTCCTCCAGGGGATCTTCCCAACCCAGGGATCGAACCAGCATCTCTTACATCTCTTGCATTGGCAGGTGGTTCTTTACCACTAGCTCCACCTGGGAAGACCCTTCAACATGTCATCATTATAAAAATATTAGTGAGATATTTATATCTTCAAAATCTGGACTGTATCTTATACCATATCTCAATTTGGATGAGTTACATTTTCTTTAGCAGAAATGATGAGTGGCTACCGCATTGGACAGTGCAAATTGAAAATGTTGTTACCTCACATTTCTGGGGATACTGGGAATTGAGAATGGTGTAGACTATTTAATTTAGTGAGAATCTCTTAGTGTTGTAATAGAGGATGGTAAGGAGGCACAGATGGCAATGTTTGAAGACCACTGTAATGAAGTCAGGTTTGCCCTTTATTTCATTTGCTTCTAAAGAATTCAACATGCCAGATACAAAGGAATGAATAAAGAGGTAGTACATATACACAATAAAATATTACTCAGCCATAAAAAAATAATGCCCTCTGTGGCAACATGGATGGACATAGAGATTCTCATACTGAGTGAAGTAAGTTAGATACAGAAAAACAAATGTCATATTACATTGCTTATATGTGGAATCTAAAAGAAGGCTAAAAATGAACTTATCTACAATGGATAAGTTCTGAAATAGAGTTACAGATGTGGAAAAGAAACTTATGGTTACTGGAGGCTAAGGTAGGAGGAAAGGATAAACTGGAAGATTGGGACTGATGTATACATAATACTATATATAAGATAAAATAAAAACCTACTGTATAATATAGAGAACTCTATTCAATACTCTGTAATGGTCAATATGGGCAAAGAATCTAAAAAAAAGAATGGATATATGCATTTGTATAATAGATTCACTTTGCTATATACCTGACATTAACCCAACATTGTGTATCAATTATGCCTGTGTGCTAAGTTACTTCAGTATGGACTATGGACTGTAGCCTGCCAGGCTCCACTGTCCATGGGATTCTCCAGGCAAGAATTCAGGAATGGGTCCCCGAGACCTCCTCCAGGGGATCTTCCCCACCCAGGAATCAAACTGGCATCTCTTCTAACTTGCATTGGCAGGCACTTCTTTACCACCAGCACCACCTGGGAAGCCTAAATATCTCAATAAAAATGTTAAAAAGTTAACAGCATATAAAAATTGTATATATAAGAAGAATTTAACATGATGTTTACTGACAAAGTTTTCTGACACTGGGCAAGGTAATGCCTTTGAGCCTTTGACTTAATCGTTTGTTACATGGGATCAACCATATAATAATAATAATACTGTGTAACAACAATATAATAAAAATAATCAGCATAGACAACTCTCCTGGTTGCTGTGATCAAAACAATGAGAAAGCACTAAGAAAAATAGTACCCACTAGTAATTATTTATTTGGTGAAAAATATTTTCATATTTTAAAAAAACAGCTCTATTGAGGAATATTCACTATTCAATAAAGGGCACGCATTTAAATTATATAATTTGATACATCTGACACACACAAACACATATACACACACAGACACGTATATACATATATATATTCATATATTTATGCCTATGAAGTTAGTCAAGAAATGCACATATCCATCACCTCCAAAAGCTTCTTCATGCCCCTCCGTTATTCCTCCTTCCCACTCCTCTTTATTTATTCCGCTTCTTGAACTCAGCCTAAGTAGTTCGTGCTTCATCCTTGCTGTTTCACGTATCAGTAATTGTGGGAGGAGGTCACGCTGAGGACACGAGTGATTGGCCCCGAGCTGGCCCCGCGCGCGGGTTCTGCCTGCCTTCCCGGCCCCAGGAGCAGCCTCAGGGAACTAGCTTCAAGATCGTCAGGTGATGCTGGGACAGTCCGCGTGGCCTTCACACCTGAACCGGATGAAGGCCGCTGGAGAAACTTCTGGCCGGCAGGTGGGGAGGTCTACTCGTTTCTGGCCGCAAAGACGCGTCTCCTAGGGTGAGCTCCCTTGCTTTTTAAAGCTGCTGCCTCTGGGAAATGCCGAGTCGGCCGTGGATCTCCATCTGGGCAGGGGCAGCCTGTGAGTAGGCGCTTGTGGACCGTCCTGGTCTGATGCTCTTTGCTGCGGGGGGAACTGCACGTGGTGCGCGGTGGCGGAGAAGGGACGCGGGGTGCGCTGTGGGCGGCTGGCCTCGCGGCTGGCAGGTAGCTGGCTTTCAAGGCCCGGCTGGAGGCCAGAGCTCAGGTCTGAAATTTGGCAGAAGAGCTGAGTAGAGAGGGACGTGTGGATGGTCCGCTGCCAGCTTCCGGGCTGGCGGACAGGACGGCAGAGCTGGGTGTTAAGTTGCAGAACGTAGGGCGCCAAGTTGCAGAACGTAGGGCGCCGGCTGCTGTTCAGGTTCGACGCGTCCCTGTCTGCGGGCGCTGCGGCCTGGGCACCGTGACAGACCGCAGAAGGCCAGAGGGCCGCTAGGATGTTGGTCCCAGCTCTGGAAGGGGGCACAAACTGTCCTACCCCCGGAGCAACATCTCTGGGCGGTGTACACGGCGCTCCTCCCGCTAGAGATGCTCCTGAAGGACCCGTTTATCCTGTTCAAAGCGGCCCTTCCACCTGGATGAGCGTATGCCCCATCCACCCACCTCTGCCCTGGCTCAGACTGCCCCGCTGACTCGGTGGCCTGCCTCTTTGCATTAGAGAAGCACCTCGTTCACTGGCCCACTGGCACTAGCAATGTGGGCGCCGCTAGGTCCTGTAGAATTTATGGACACCCCTCTTCCTCGGGGAGGGCGGGGCGGGGAGATGAAGTGGAAGAAATTCCCACAGGTGCCTGGTGTACAGATGACTGTAACCTGGAAGAAATGGCAGCAGCCAGGGGGGCTGAACTCCAAAGTTCATGGGTCTGGGAATCACCCCTGAGCCATGGTGGATTCCATCCCACTTGCTACATAGGCTAGCGTAGCTCAGTTTTACTTCATTTCCAATCTTGTCCCCTTTCACTTCCTTAGTGCCCTGACTGTAACCGTAAGTGCAGTATTGAATAGAAATGGTGAAACCAGACATTTTTACTGGTCCCGAGTTTAGAGGGAAGATACTCAGTCTTTCACCAAATGTACCTTTTATGAGCTTGTGAAGGTTCGTTTCTGTTCCTAATATGTTAAGAGTTTACATTGAGAATGAATATTGGAACTTGAAAACTGTTGATGGTGTTGGAACTGGTCATTATCAAATGAGTTTTACACAAAATTTGTGTTCATATGTTAACATATTGATTGACTTTCAGATGTTATACCAGCATGAATTTCTGGGATAAACCCCTTTCTATCGAGATACATTTTGGTATATATTTCATTTTATATATTGTTAAATTTAATATGTTAAAGTTTAATTTGGAATTTTAGAATCTGTGTTCCTGAGAAATATAGGCCTTTGGTATGAATAGTTAACATCTTAACACGTTTTTAAGTACACAATTCAGTGTGTTAACTATAGTCACAATACTGTACAGCATATCTCCAGAATTTATTCAGTTTTTTAAGATCTAGAAGTAACTTTACTTTTCCTTTTTAAAAATTATTTCTTGTTTTTCCATTTTCACAATGGTGTGTTGGCTTCTGCCATACAATAACGCAAATCAGCCGTAATTATACATGTATCCCCTCCTTCTTGGGCCTCCCTCCCTTCCCCCTCGGGGCACCCCCCCCCACTCCTCTAGGTCAGCATCCCTGTGTTATACAGCAGCTTGTAACCAACTACCCGTTTTACACACGACACTATATATATACACTGATGCTATTTTCTCCATTCGACCCACTCATTCCCTCCCAACTATGTCCACAAATCCATTACATAACTGAAATGTTAACCCATTAAAGAACAACTCCGCATTTCCCCTTGCCTCTGGCAACCACCATTCTACTCTCTGTTTCTATAAGTTTGACTATTTAAGATTCCTCATGCAGTATTGTCCTTCTGGAATTGGTTTACTCACATAGCATAAGGTCCTAGAGGTTTATCCATGTTGTCCCATACGGAATATTTCTTTCTTTTTTAACATCCCATTGCATGGATATACCACATTTTCTTGATCCATTCATCTGTTGATGTTTAGATTGTTTCCATGTCTTTGCTATTGCAAATAATGCTGTAGTGAACATGGGAGTTCAGCTGTCTCTTTGAGATCCTGATTTCAGTTCTTTTGGATATACACTCAGAGGTGGGATTGCTAGATCGTATGGTAGTCCTATTTTTAGGTATTTTTTTGAGGATCACCACACTGTTTACCATTTTACATTCCCACCAGTATACAAGTGTTCTGAATTTTCTACATCCTTGACAAAACTTACTCTTTTCTTTTTTTGGTAATAGCAGTCCTAACAGATTGGGAGTGTTATCCCAGTGTGATTTTGGTTTGTGTTTCCCTGATGATTAGTGATACTGAACATCTTTTCATATACCTGTTGGCTGTTAGTATGTCTTTAGAAAAATGTCTAATCAAGACCTCTGTCCATTTTAAAATCAGATTATTGCTTTTTAATTTTTTTTGCTATTGAGTTGCAGGAGTTTCTTATATGTTATAAATATTTGCTCCTTTTCAGATCCATGGTTTGCTAATATTTTCCCTCATTTCGTAGGTTGCCCTTTTACTCTGTTATTTCCTTTGCTGTGCAGAAGCTTTACAGTTGGTGTAGTCCTACTTGTTTATTTATTTATTTTTGCCTGTGCTTTTGTCATTTCCAAGACCTATGTCAAGAAGATTTTCTCCTACGTTTTCTTCTAGGATTTTTAGTGCCAGGCTTTATGTTTAAATCTTTGATCTGCTTTAAGCTGATTTTTATATATGGTATAAGAAAAGGGCTCAATTTCATAATTTTGTGTGTGGATATTTAGATTTCCCAATACCATTTGTTGAAAAGACTATCCTTTTCCTATTGTGTATTCTTGGCATCCTTGTTGAAGATCAGTTGATTGTATGTGCATGGGTTTATTTCTGGGCTCTCTAACATTCTATATGTTTGTTTTTATTCCACTGTCATATTGTTTTAATTACTGTAGCTTTGAAACGTGTTTTAAAATCAGAAAGTGTGATGCCTCCAGCTTTGCTCTTCTTTTTTCAAGATTGCTTTGGTTATTCTGGGCCTTTTGTGGTTCCATATGACTATTAACTTGGGATGTCTTTAAATTTTCTTTCATCAGTGTTTTGTAATTTTCAGTGTATAAGTCTTTCTCCTCCTCGATTAAGTGTATTCCTAAGTATTTTATTCTTTCTGATGCTTTTGTAAGTGGAATTGTTTTCTCTTTCAGATAATACATTGCTAGTAGTGCATGGAAATACAACTGATTTTTGCAGGTCGATTATATATCCTGCCATCTCACTGAATTCTTTTATTAGTTTTAATAGTTTTTTTATCTGGAGTCTTTAGGGCTTTACTGAATAAATAATAAAATCATGTCATCTGCAAGCAAGGATATTTTACTTCTTTCTTTCTGATTTGTATGTCTTTTATTTCTTTTTCTGGCCTAATTACCCTAGAACTTTCAGTACTATGTTAAACAAGCGGAAAGAATGTGCTTTCTTTCCTTATTCCTGATCTTATGGGGAAAGCTTTCAGTTTTTCCCCACTGAGTGTGATGTTTGCTGTGGGTTTTTAATATGTGGTCCTTATTATGTAGAGGCAAATTCCTTCTATACCTAGTTTGTTGAGAATTTTTATCATAAAAAGAAATAAACTTCAATTTTCAGATATAAAGTGATCTGTCCAATATCATAGAATTTGTTAGTGGTACAATCAGATCTCCAAATTTTCCATCTCGGTGCTTTCACCATGAAACAGTGCTACCCCTCTTTCTTATTCTCTAGGCTTCTTTCAATGCTGGTAAACACTTTGACATTAACAAATTGAAATTTCACAGACTATTATAGATGTATTTGTACCACAGTCCTATACAAAGTTTAAAAATTTCTTTCTCCTCTTTATGCTTATACTTGTGTGTACATGTGTGTATATGTGTGTGTGTTTGGATGAAGCTGAGGGTCAGGGGAAATTGGAACAAGACTCAATATAAATCAAATTACCTGTCACAAAAGAAAATCATGAACTGACAGACATAGACATTTCCAAGTCCATTTTCATTTCATAGCTAAAAAGTTGTGGCTTAGAGAATTTAAGTGACTTGTCTTAGTTTGACCTTTGGGAAAGCTAAATTTGGGGTAAACTAAAATTTAGTCTAGAATACATTCCATTAAACATACTGTTTTTTCACAGTTTGTAACTGCCTCCTGGATAGTGAACATGGATAGTTATATTTCCAATGGTACAACTATGTCAAAATTCCTATAATTTCTTAAAAGATGTAATTTGGAGAAGGTGAGAGCTCCATAAAGCTATAAATATTAGCAATATTAGTTACTTACACTATCTTTTTTCCTTTTACATTAAATGTATATCAATAACAACAGAAAACAATCCTTAATTTTAAGCATTATGGTGATAATGTCTACAGAAATAGTACACATAAAAAATATTTAGAATTAGTTTTTGGCTTTAAGCGATTTTTGTAAATGAGAGTTTTTTTTATAACTTTATAAATATCTTTACACCATCCAAATTATCTTGCAGTAGAAATACGAATTTTATCACATCACAAATGTATCAATATATTTTATGAATGCAAAATTGGATGCTGTTGAATGTTAGTCTGACTTTTAGAATGATTATGTGATTGAAATTCCATGAATAATCATAATTTGTTTGGTAGCAGATCGATTATTTTTTTGAAAGTGCATTCATCATTTTCTTGACTGTGTCTGATCATTGGATCCTTGGGGTAAATTTTCTGCACAGCACATGGGGATTTAGCAATGTGAGTCCCATTAGTGTGAAAAGGAGTTTTGCAGCTAAATCCATGAGCTGAGCAGTTGCTCTTTAATGTTATTTTAATATTTAATGGTTATTGCAGGGCTGTCAAGCTGGGACTGTTTCAATGAGAGAGATTTCCAGAACTTATGAGAGAGATTTTACACATCTATTCAGAGCATATTGCAATATTCTTCTTTATAAAAGAAGATTCTTTTGGGAGAAACAGTCCAATTCAAAAGAGAGTTTCCCTTTAATTGTGGCAAATTTGAGACTGAGATAATCGATTTCTTATTTTTATTAGAATTATCCAAAAGATCCATTAGATTGCTTTCATGGGGCAACTTAGATATTAATTTGGTGCAGTTCTAATGGAGTATCAGAGTCAGGAATAAAGGGGTTTTCAGTTTTGTTTTCTGTTTATGAATGCTCATTATTTGTATCATTAGTTTTATGATTTTTTGAGTTAATTGGCACTCTTGATTTTCCTCAAAATTCTGTAGGCAAAATTTGCAGAGGTTAGTGATTTTTGCTACGAGTTAAATTATTTGTCATCTCAGGGATGAATCTCATAAATGGCAGCATTCCCCCCCGCCCAAGCATCTCCTTAAATGCCTGGTGGCCCCCAGGAAATCAGCATATACCGACATGTTATTTAAGAATGAAGACATCTGGCCTTCAGAACTTAAAATATAACCCATATTATTTTGATCAGCTCTGAAGAACATAAAACCTCTATCTCAGGTAGCTTGAGAAGTCGCTCAAGGTCACCAGGTTTGCTGGAAAAACTCAAATGAAAAATAACAGCTGTGTTTATCCATCACTTACCTCTCCTTTGTTCAAGCTTTCCTTCTCTTCTTTCACTCAGCCTATAAATCTGTACAAGTTTCCACATTCTGAAAACAAGCCAACAAATGAACTTGTCCACCATGCATGGCTCCCCTCCAGCTGTGTTCTCCCGTGCTTTCTTCCACCTGCCACCCACCTCCTCAGAGAGCCACACCCACCTCCTCAGAAAGCCACACCCACCTCCTCAGAGAGCCACACCCACTTCCTCAGAGAGCCACCCACCTCCTCAGAGAGCCACCTACTTCCTCGCTCCCCGCTTCAGCGTCCCTCTGCTCTGAGCTCTTCCTGCCTCATCTCTTGACCTCTCCTTAGTGTCTGCCTGACTTGTCCACTCTTTATTTCTTCACACCCTTTATCATCTTCTTTTCTCTCTTCCTTCCCTTTATCCTTTCTCTTCAAATTCTTGTTGCTGTTGTTCAGTTACCA
The DNA here is from genome assembly GCF_014754425.2 of Oryx dammah. NCBI lineage: Eukaryota > Metazoa > Chordata > Mammalia > Artiodactyla > Bovidae > Oryx > Oryx dammah. Next base: position 6,981,124 of record NW_024070206.1, on the reverse strand, counting down.
AGTTGTGTCGAACTCTTTGTGACCCCATGGACTGCAGCACGCCAAGATTCCCTGTCCTTCACCATCTCCTGGAGATGAAACTCATATTCATCGAGTCAGTGATGCCATCCAACCACCATCCTTTGTCTTCCCTCTCTCCTGCCTTCAATCTTTCTCAGCATCAGAGTCTTTTCCAGTGAGTCAGTTCTTCACATCAGGTGGCCAAAGTGTTGGAGCTTCAGCTTCAGCACCAATCCTTCCAATGAATATTCTTTTTTTTTTTCAGACACTACTTTAAGTCACAAAGTTCAGTAAGTCTTAGTGAGAGTCCTGAAGGAGCTTAGGTTCTGCTGGAGAACCTAAGAAAAGCACCCCCCTTTTTCTGCTCTGAGATACTAGAGGTTGGTCTCTGGAAACCACGTTTCTCCTGCTGGCCAAGGCCACTCCTGCTGGGGACGTGCAAGAGAGCCAAGAAGGCTGGACTGAGGCAAAGAGACTTCCTTTTTGCTCTTTACCTCCTGTTCCTGTCAGAGCTCCTCGGCTGCAGCCCCTCACCGGGGCAGCGATGACTGGTTCCAGTCTCAGCTCCTTATTGGCATCCTCAGAACCATCTTTGTGGGGTCCTTCAGTGGCAACAGCCCCAGCTGAACAGTGCTCTCCCTGAGCGGTCTGGGTCCCATGTGGAACATACCCACTGAGCATTTCCGGGCAGCATCCCTTCTCAGGGCTGGGAGTCCCAGCTCTGTGGGGCCGAGTCTCCCAGAAAGTCCAGCTGGCACAGCTGACTGCTCTATCACTCAGTTTCTTCTGACCCAGAGGTTCCTGGAGCCTCAGTGATCTCAGTGTGGCAAGCAGTGACTCTGAAAGGAGCCTTGGGCAAGCCCAGTAGGGGAGTTACAGTGCGGACTCCCTAAGTCCTATTCTCTTTTGCGGAGGGGGTGTTGAGGGACGGATGGTTTATGGTTCTTCATTTTGAACCTTTGTGGTTTAGTTGCTAAGTTGTGTCCAACTCTTGCAACCCCATGGACTATAGCCGCACCGCCCGTCTCCCCCCGAGGTTCTTCTGTCCGTGGGATTTTTCAGACAAGAACACTGGAGTGGGTTGCTATTTCTTTCTCCAGGGGATCTTCTTGACCCAGGGATCGAACGTGGGTCTCCTGTACTGCAGGCGGTCCCCTGCATTGTAGGTGGATTCTTTACCGATTGAGCTACCAGCTATGCATTGAATACCTTTCAGTTCAGTTCAGTTGCTCAGTCGTCTCTGACTCTTTGCGACCCCATGAATCGCAGCACACCAGGCCTCCCTGTCCATCACCAACTCCCGGAGTTCACTCAGATTCATGTCCATCGAGTCAGTGATGCCATCCAGCCATCTCATCCTCTGTTGTCCCCTTCTCCTCCTGCTCCCAATCCCTCCCAGCATCAGAGTCTTTCCATTGAGTCAACTCTTCGCATGAGGTGGCCAAAGTACTGGAGTTTCAGCTTTAGCATCATTCCTTCCAGAGAAGTCCCAAGGCTGATCTCCTTCAGAATGGACTGGTTGGATCTCCTTGCAGTCCAAGGGACTCTTAAGAGTCTTCTCCAACACCACAGTTCAAAAGCATCAATTCTTCAGCTCTCAGACTTCTTCACAGTCCAACTCTCACATCCATACATGACCACAGGAAAAACCATAGCCTTGACTAGTCAGACCTTAGTCGGCAAAGTAATGTCTCTGCTTTTGAATATGCTATCTAGGTTGGTCGTAACTTTTCTTCTAAGGAATAAGCGTCATTTAATTTCATGGCTGCAGTCACCATCTGCAGTGATTTTGGAGCCCCCCAAAATAAAGTCTGACACTGTTTCCACTGTTTCCCCATCTATTTGCCATGAAGTGATGGGACCGGATGCCATGATCTTCGTTTTCTGAATGTTGAGCTTTAAGCCAACTTTTTCACTCTCCTCTTTCACTTTTATCAAGAGGCTTTTTAGTTCCTCTTCACTTTCTGCCATAAGGGTGGTGTCATCTGCATATCTAAGGTTATTGTTATTTCTCCCGGCAGTCTTGATTCCAGCTTGTGTTTCTTCCAGCCCAGCGTTTCTCATGATGTACTCTGCATATAAGTTAAATAAGCAGGGTGACAATATACAACCTTGACGTACTCCTTTTCCTATTTGGAACCAGTCTGTTGTTCCATGTACTGAAATATAATTCATATACCACGCATTCACACATTTAAAGTATTCAGTGCATTTTAGAATACTCACAGAATTGTGCAGCCGTCACAACAGTCTAATTTTACAACCCTAAACACGAAAATCAAGGGCCCATCAGGGTTGGTGTCTGGTGAGACCTCTCTTCTCTGCTTGGGGGCAGCCGCCTTTCCACTGCATCCTCATGCGGCCTTTCTTCTGTGCGGGAGGCGGGGGTTAAGGGGAGGAGGGCGGGCAGAGAGAGAGAGATCTGGTGTCTCTTTTCTCTTCCTCCTTATGACATTTCATTGTCTAACGTATCAACTTGGCTGGGCCATGGGGTACATAGATACTTGGTGAAACAGTATTCTGTGTATCAGTGAGGATGCTTTGGGTCAACATTAACATTTGAATGCACAGACATGAGTAGAGCGGATTCATAACCTGGGTAACCCCAGGACCAGTCCCCACTCATTGATGTCTTGAAATGACTCATATAGGAAAGCCAGTTTTGTGCACAAAGTACTACAGAATATTTCTAGAACTTTTGACCATAAAGATAAGTGTTTTCATGAAAATTATGGCTTTTTATAATTGAAGTCTACTTTTTGGAGAATGCTGTCTTCTGAAAGCTTGTTTTCATAATATTGTTTGGGGGATTGCAGAGTAAATTTTTATAAAATATTTTATAATCCATATACAGATACACAAATATTAATCTCCATTTGTATTATTGCTTCTACTTAAACTACAACTCCTTAAGTTACTGCTACTATAGGTATTTCAGTAAACCTGTTTTTAAAATACATTTGCACCACTACTGGGGGGATTTTAGTCCTAATAATGTAAGTTTATCTTATTTCCCAAAGCATGTATTTTTAAATTTATTTTTGCAGATATTTTTGTTGATGATATGAGCTCTTTTGCTTTCATTATCTTTGTTTTTGCAGTGAAATTAAACAGTTTTTCCTTGAACTCTATATTCATAGGATTACTTTTTTTTCCTTAAAGAAGCAAAGAGCTGTTTTTCCTTTTTTTTTTTAAAATGTGTCCATCCAAATGTGATTTCTCATTCCACCTTCATAAGATCTGTTCTTTTCACCAAATATAATCCTGGAGATAATCTCAGATTCAGGCAAGAGGACTGGCAGCTTTCAACAGTGGACTCTGTTATGATGAGAAAAGTATTTTAGTCTCTTCCCTGTTAATATCTATCAAAAGCCTGCTTTACGCTCTTGTTCCCCAGTGGATGTGTTTCTGTTTGATTTCAATTAAAAAGGAAATGTCAGCTTTTCAGGACGTGTTGCGCTGCTTTACGGTGCACACAGCTCCACCTCATTAGGGGGAAGACGGCATGAGTGGAGAAACCCAGTTGGGATGGAAAAGTACATTTCTGTTAGGACATGAACTAGCATGTATTCTACAAAACCTCTATTTAAAGGAAGACTCAGTGGCTGTGGGTTTCCCAATTCCCATATCATTCTCTGTCATCAATTTAGCCAAAGGTTTCCTCTATTAAATCACATTTTTCTTATTCCCAAGCTAAATTTATCTAGAAGCAATCTTGCCTTTATTTCTTGTCCATAAATGCTATGTTACTGTTGGAAAAAAAAAAAAAGTGCCTACTGCTATATTTAAAATGGATAACCAACAGGGACTTACTGTATAGCAAATGGAACTCTGCTCAATGTTATGTGGCAGCCTGAATGGGAGGGGAGTTTGGGGGAGAATGGATACATGTTTATGTATGGCTGAGTCCCCTTACTGTTCCAATGAAACTATCACAACATTGTTAATTGTTTATACTCCAATATAAAATAAAAAGATAAAGAAAAGAAAAAAATAGTGCCTAAAGGTTGATGAAGTATTTATGGTTCTGAAAAAAATGTTGTTTACATTAAACGTAGTATTTTACATAGAGCAGATTTTCATGCTTCCATTTTGACGATCTGAGACTTGATCTATAAAAATTCTAACCTCTGTGAAACACTAGGAGAGTTAGTATCATTCTGCTTCTCCTCTCTCAAGGAAATGGGCATATATGGAAGTTATGGAAATTCATCGGTAGTGATGACAGCTTGACCAGGAGTGTAAGATGTAGGATACCGTGATCGCTTCTAAAAATTTCAGCAAGAGAGCTATAATATTTCCTGGAGTGCCAGCGTCTGGAAAATGGAATGCTTTTCCACTTAAAAGCAAATAATATATTTTTCCAATTTTCTTATTGTACAAGGAAAATGATGAAGGAATATGATTTTTGACTGTGTCACATTTGGCAATTCAGAGGACAAGCACAGGTTGTATGGCCAAATTTCACACGGGATTACAGTTTCTAAACACTTAAATAACCTGGCGATAATTTCTGATTTTTGACAAAAAATTGAACAACAACAATTAAAGTGACCCTGTCTTTGGTGCCAAAGATTAGCTAATCACTGTGATTACAACATGAAAGCTTAGAAGAGAGAGATCTTCCAAGGTCACTCTTGCTATTAAAAATTCTGTTTTGCAGCCCTGGCTCCTATGGAGTTATAGACTTTTACTCAAAATGGATGACTCTAGCTTGTTACATTCTGCAGTTTCTGTTTTCTAGTTATTTGCAGAGTGTGCTGGTGCTAAAGTCTGCGTTTTCTTTCTGTGACCATATCCAGAAGAATTTAGTCGACAAACATGCTAGGCCTTGACTGTGAGCTAGATACTGTGTGCAGTGCGAGAAAGAAATGCCATAGTATTTTTGTGGTCCAGCAGAGGGAACCGTTGTTGTTTAGTCACTCAGTTGTGTCCATCTCTCTTTGCGGCCCCATGGACAGTAGCCCACCAGGCTCCTCTGTCCGTTAGGATTTCTCAGGCAAGAATACTGGATGGGGTTGCCATTTGCTTCTCTATGGGATCTTCCCGACCCAAGGATCAAGCGTGCGTCTCCTACATTGGCAGGCAGATTCTTTTCCACTGAGCCACCTGGGAAGCCCAAAGGGAACAGACAGGTACACAAAGACATGAAGACAGGTGTCAATAATGTCCGGACAGTGGTTTATACAGGGTACGATAGTGACACAAAGAGGGTCAGGTGTATCCAGGAGAGTCAGGAAAGGCTTTGCCCAGGACGTGGAAGCCACTGGTTTTGAGCAGAATCACTTCTAAGGCAAATAATTTCCTGATTTTAGGATTTGATGGTGATAGGTGACCTTGACTTTTCTTTTTTTAAGAAGTTGAGATATAATTGACATATAATGGTGTGTAAGTATGAGGTGTAAATGTGTTGATTAGCTCCATTTATATTGCAGTGTGGTTACCAATATAGCATTAGCAAACACCTCTATCATGTCATGTGGTTATCATTGTCATTTCTTTTTTGTGATGAGGACATTTGAAATCTAGATTCTTAGAAAATTTGAAGTGTATGATATGCACAAAATGTAGTATGTAGTATATGTATATATGTATGTATATATATATATGCGTATATGTATGGCATATACGTATATATATGCCATATCTTTATCCACTTATCCATTGATGGACACTTAGATTGATTCTGTATCTTGGCTATTGTGAGTAATACTGCTAAGAATATGGGAGTGCAAGTATCTTTTCAGTATCTTGTTTTCATTTCTGGATATATACCCCAAAGTGAGATTGCTGGAGAGTATGATAATTCTTTTCATCCCCGTGGATTCAGAAGGAGCACTGGTGAAAGTTTTCCAGGAGCTAGATGGCATAAGAAGAAAGAGGTGCCACTTTCCTGGCACCTGATTTGGCCACTAATATCGCAATAATGAACCTTCCAATTATATGCATGCTTTTCTTATTTCAGCTTTCCCATTTTGAGCTGAATTTGAAAGACTGCATTTTCAAAAGCTTTTTTAAAAGTTGTTTTTTAAATTGAAGTAGTGCTTACTCTTTTAAATAACTTTTTTCCCACGAATATAACATTAACTTATTTTCAGTGTGGTATATACTGGCACTCCCCTCTTTCATTATTTATTGAAAAGTCTTGGAAAAATTAAAATTCAGACATGCCTATTAGCAAAATATAAAGTATTGATGGTCATTGAAAGACATGTTTTGGTGGCTTGGTTTTATGAGATAAATATGATGATGCCCTTGGTTGACGTAGAAAATACTTAGGCAATGTCACATCCTTGAAGCAAGCTATAAACTATTTAGGTCAAGAGGCATTAAGAACCTTTTTTTTATATGTCTACAAAATATTGAGTCAATGACAGTAATAAGTCTGCATGCGAGGCCGACAAATGAGCAACATCATCTTGTTCTTTGAAAAAATAATGCATATATACTGGAATGCCAGCACAGGAAAGTGGCACAGGATAATCCTTTAGAAAACTAGACTCAGCCCAACAGATTTAAGAAAAAACATGGACAGAATAGTATGCTAAATCTTTCTTCATAAATTTATAGTCAGTAATAAACAATTTTATAAATGCATAAAGTTCCCATGTAATGTTGTATGCAGGATAAAATTTGAGACTGTATTATATTTTACATAAAATGATCTTACAGAAAAAGAATGTTTTTCATGAGATATTTGTTCATCTCAATTTGAAAACACTTTCATGATATTACAAATACCTGGAAAATTCATGGCGAGGCCTTTTGACGTATTTGGTGTGCTGACAAGAAAGCCTGTGATCACTATCAGAGGAACTACTCTCGTTGTCAAGTGGAAATATAAAATTCAAGACGGCATTTATAGCTCTCTGGCAAAGCATCAGTTATCATCCTCCTAGATATACCAGATTAGAATAACTGGATGGGCTTGATAGAAGAAAGTTAGCTAAACTTAGGGAGGTCTAGAGGGGTGGGATGAGGCTTCCCTGGAGGCTCAGTGGAAAAGAATCAGCCTGCCAAGCAGGAGATGCAGGTTTGATCCCTGGGTTGGGAAGATGCCCTGGAGAAGGAAATGGCAACCCACTCCAGTATTCTTGCCTGGAAGATTCCATGAGCAGAGGAGCCTGGTGGGCTATAGTCCATGGGGGTCTCAAAGGGTCAGACATGACTTAAGGACTAAACAGCAGTAGCAAAGGGGTGGGATGTGGGGGTGGGGCCATGGGAAGGAGGCTCCAGAGAAAAAAGGATGTATGTATACATATAGCGGATTCACATTGTTATGCAACAGAAACTAGCACAACATTGTAAAGCAACTAACCTCCAGTTAAAAAAAATCCTATGATAAACCATAATGGAAATGAATATTTAAAAAATGTATGTATGCTGCTGCTGCTGCTAAGTCACTTCAGTCGTGTCTGACTCTGTGACTCCAGATATGGCAGCCCACCAGGCTCTGCCGTCCCTGGGATTCCCCAGGCAAGAACACTGGAGTGAGTTGCCATTTCCTTCTCAAGTGCATGAAAGTGAAAAGTGAAAGTGAAGTCACTCAATCATGTCCGACTCTTAGCGACCTCATGGACTGCAGCCCACCAGGCTCCTCTGTCCATGGGATTTTCCAGGCAAGAGTATTGGAGTGGAGTGCCATTGCCTTCTCCAATGTATGTATACGTATAACCAAATCATTTTGCTGTATAACAGGAATTGACAACATTGTAAATCAACTGTACTTCAATGAAAATAAATAAATAAGAAAAAAATAAATTTTAGGGAGGTCTGAAGGTAAGCCATGCCATAATAACCCTGATGGCTTTGTAGTGAAAAATTACTAATATAGTACTAGAAAATATTTGAATGCCTCTTTCTTAAAATATTGTGTACCATACTACTGTGTTTGGGCGCTAAAATAAAATCAATACAGTTCATAAAAATGGCAAAGATATGGAGTTTGCTAAAGCCTGAAACCTGGATGAGTGAGTAGACAGGTGCGTGCAGCTGCTGTAAGACTGGGTTCCTGTAACAATTGGACAAGGCCGGGAAGGACAAGGCCAGGAAGGTATAGGACCATGCTTGACGCCAGCTTTGAGAGCCCAGAGCTGTTCTTCGTGGAAGTGCAGAGGAGGCCAGCAGAGACACGGGAGTGAAATCAATCTAAAAACTTCTCTGTGGGAGCGCTCCCTTAAACCGAAATCATAAACCATGCACAACAGAAATATGAGACAGAAGTCACTATTCCGCCTGCCGTCATCCCGGACCACAGGGCTTTTGTAAAACAAATGATTTCTAAGTGCTTGAGGTCAAAGTGGAAGAAAAGGCATTTTATCAAACTTGTACAGGGGGAGAAAGAACCTCCAAGATGAATGTCATGGCCTTGGCTCATGTATCATTCTTAGGGAATTCTTTGGGGCCTGTCTAAGATTTTGCTGCATGTTCTCCACATCTGGGTCATTTAAACCATTTGAAACCCTCTGAAGATATTTGTATTTTCAGCCAACGTAAAGCATTTTTTTAAAGTATTTTTTTTCTTTATATTACTATAATATGTCATTAATTTAAAATATAAAGAGCTGGAAATAATGGACTAACAGCCATGCCTAATAGTGTGTTAGATAATTATAACATTTAATTACTTGAGAAGAGCAGCTTTAAAAGTTGTATACTACTTGGGGGAATAATTGAATTAGCAAAATTGTATTGTATTAACTATAATGGCACTAAGTTCTTATCACCATCATGAATAAGAATTTGTCAGTTGCATGCCGTCACAGTCACACTGTGCTAGACACTGGAAATTTAAAAGTATTATTGAGGCCCCTACCTTATTTAATAATATACTGAGAATACCAGGCCCATGGCAGAAAAGAAAACAAACAGGCCAGGGGAATTGTATAAATGGGCTTCCCTAGTCTCTCAGCTGATAAAGAATCCACCTGCAATGTGGGAAACGTGGGTTCCATCCCTGGGTTGGGAAGATCCCCTGGAGAAGGGAACAGCTACCCACTCTAGTATTCTGGCCTGGAGAATTCCATGGACTGTATAGTCTGTGAAGTCGCAAAGAGCTGGATACAACTGAGTGACTTTCACTTCACTTCAGATATTTTTCTGGAACTCTCTTGCTTTTTCTGTGATCCAACAGATGTTGGCAATTTGATCTCTAGTTCCTCTGCTTTTTCTCAGTCCGGCTTGAACATCTGGAAGTTCTCGGTTCACATACTGTTGAAGCCTGGCTTGGAGAATTTTGAGCATTACTTTGCTTGCATGTGAAATGAGTACAATTGTGTGGTAGTTTGAACATTCTTTGGCATTGCCCTTCTTTGGGATTGGAATGAAAACTGACCTTTTGTAGTCCTTTTGTAGACCTTTTGTGGCCACTGCTAAGTTTTCCATATTTGCTGACATATTGGGTGCAGCACTTTAACATCATCTTTTAGGATTTGAAATCAGTATTCAGTATGGTTCATTTATTCATTCTATAAATACCTATTATATGCCTATTGTGTGTATAAGTTCTTGCCAGGAGCTTACGATGCTTGCCTCTCTTATATTTTGGAGTTTATAGCCTAGCAGAAGATGTTGTAAAAATTTTGAAAGTGAAAAGTTGGCTTAAAGCTCAACATTCAGAAAACGAAGATCATGGCATCCGGTCCCATCACTTCATGGGAAATAGATGGGGAAACAGTGGAAACACTGGCAGACTTTATTTTGGGGGGCTCCAAAATCACTGCAGATGGTGACTGCAGCCATGAAATTAAAAGACGCTTATTCCTTGGAAGGAAAGTTATGACCAACCTAGATAGCATATTCAAAAGCAGAGACATTACTTTGCTGACTAAGGTCCATCTAGTCAAGGCTATGGTTTTTCCTGTGGTCATGTATGGATGTGAGAGTTGGACTGTGAAGAAGGCTGAGCGCTGAAGAATTGATGCTTTTGAACTGTGGTGTTGGAGAAGACTCTTGAGAGTCCCTTGGACTGCAAGGAGATCCAACCAGTCCATTCTGAAGGAGATCAACCCTGGGATTTCTTTGGAAGGAATGATGCTGAAGCTGAAACTCCAGTACTTTGGCCACCTCATGCGAAGAGTTGATTCATTGGAAAAGACTTTGATGCTGGGAGGGATTGGGAGCAGGAGGAGAAGGGGACGACAGAGGATGAGATGGCTGGATGGCATCACTGACTCGAAGGACATGAATCTGAGTGAACTCCGGGAATTGGTGATGGACAGGGAGGCCTGACGTGCTGCGATTCATGGGGTCGCAAAGAGTCGGACACAACTGAGCGACTGAACTGAACTGAACTGAAGTAAAGGAAAGATGCCCAAGGCTGTGAGATCATGTAAATAGAGAGTTGAACTAATCTGAGGGACCAGGGAAGACTCCCTGGAGGAAATGACATTGGATGTGTGGTTTGCAGGTTGAGTAATGATTGTAATCAGACAAAGAGTTCAGGCAACAAGTGGCCCATGCAGGGCTATTAGCACGTGCAAAGGCTTTGTACTATTTGAGAAGAGAAAAGAAGGCTGGAGTAGCCAGAGAACATAGAAAGGGAGGGTGATGCAAGGTGGTACCAAAGCAGTGAGCAAGGTAAGGATTAGGATGTAGCAGGCCTTGTGGAGCCAGGAAAGACGTCTGTCTGTATTTTAAGAGCAGTGGGAAAAGATGTAAGTAAGGCATGATCTTCTTAGGTTGGTATTTGAAAACACTAGCCTTAGGGACGGAAAAGGCAATGGCACCCCACTCCAGTACTCTTGCCTGGAAAATCCCATGGATGGAGGACCCTGGTAGGCTGCAGTCCATGGGGTCGCTGAGGGTCGGACACGACTGACCGACTTCTCTTTCACGTACGCATTGGAGAAGGAAATAGCAACCCACTCCAGTGTTCCTGCCTGGAGAATCCCAGGGATGGGGGAGCCTGGTGGGCTGCCGTCTCTGTGGTTGCACAGAGTCGGACACAACTGAAGCTACTTAGCAGCAGCAGCAGCCTTAGGGATGAACGAAAAATGGTAGACAGGCTACAGTGAATGTAGGTAGACAAGGTAGGAGACAGTACTAATAGTCCCAGGAAGACATGACAACCCTGGATTAGGGGAGGACAGTGGAGATGAAGAGATGTGGATAGAGACTCGGCAAATGACAGAGCAGGTGAAGGAATCACTTTTGTCTGCTCCAAACACACAGCCATGCCTGTAATATACAGCTGAGCTTGAAAGCAAGGGGAAAATTGACATATGCCTGAAGCTTGGTCAGTTAGGTTCTGAGCATAGATAAGTGGGTGAGGGAATGATGTTTAATGCCTGCCCTAGTAGCAGCAGTTCATTCTGGTAGCAGCAATAATTCCAATTTGCAGTTTTCCCAAAGCTTGTGTAACCAGCCTTATTGCATCCTTTCAGAAACCAAGTGCCAGCTGGCCAGCATGCCTTCCTCAAAGGTATTAGTTTTAGTTCTGCAGGCTCCTTCCTCCAAACTTCTAAATTATAATAATCACATTTTTATCTTTTTATTCCCCTAACCCTCGAGGGAGTAACAGCTTCCTGCAGTTACTACCTCCATACCATGCTACCTCCTCCTTATCTCTTGACTGATTAACAATTCTTTAGATTCACTTCTGCCTGTTAAAATCACTGGGGTGGATTCTGTCTACTAAATGGACTCCGACTAATAGGGAATAGAAAGGATATTTAAAAGGTAATAGCCAGGGACTTCCCTGGTGGTCCAGTGGTTAAGACTTCATGCTTCCCCTGAGGGGCACAGGTTCAACCCCTTGTTTGGGTTTAATCCCTGGTCAGGGAACTAAAATCCCACATGCCATGGGGTGTGGCCAAAAAAAGAGAAAAACAAAAAGGTAATAGCAAAGAGGCGATGGATATGAGTTTCTGAGAATTGAAGAGCTGTTTAATTTTCTGACAGAAAATCACACTAAGTCTTAGGCAGGCTAAATAAAAACAAATCCACTTTTGGGCTCAAGGATGCAGAGAAAAATCTCAAAAACTATCAGAGGGAGAGAGCTTAGCTGCAAGAAATGTTGCCCTGATAGGAGACTTCTCATAAGCAGTATATGCCAGAGACAAAGAAAGAGTGTCTTCAAAGTGCTGCTGGAGAGCAGGGCTCTGCTTTGAGAGCTGTCTAGCAGGTACTTTGATTGGACTTGGCAATGGATTGGATATGGGGTGGGGGTTTCCTGGTAGCTCAGTTGGCAAAGAATCTGCCTGGAGTGCAGGAGACCCGGGTTCGATCCCTGGGCCAGGAAGATCCCCTGGAGAAGGAAATGGCAACCCACTCCAGGATTCTTGCTTGGAAAATCCTATGGTCAGAGGAGCCTGGCGGGCTATAGTGCATGGTGTCACAAGAGTCGGACACAACTTAGTGACTAAACCACTAGGAAGGAGAAGGAAATATCACAGATGCCCAGATTTGTAGCTTATGAATTCAACTCACTGTACCATTTACTGAGATGGGGAATGTTGGGGAGAGATCACATTTGAATGGGAAGAGACCAGACATTTGCATATGTTTTACATGCCTTTGGGATACTAAGAAGTATGGAAGAGGAAGGTACATACAGGGGTCCAGGGTGTGACTGTACATTTGAAAGTCTTTGGCCTATGGATAGGCACTGTAGGTTGGCCGGTGTATTGTTTATCTATTGCTGTATTAAAAAATGATCCAAATTTAAGTGATTTAAAACAACACCAAGCATTTATTACCCCCACAGTTTCTATGGGTCAGAGTGGCTTAGCCACTGTGGTGGTTTGGCTTGGGGTCTCTTGTGGGATTTGCGATCCAGATGTGAACGGGGGCTATAGTCAAGCAAGTTTGTCAGAAGGCTTGAGCATGCTTGAAGGGTCAGCTCCTAAAGTGATTCACGTGGGGTGGTGCCTGCTGGGAGGAAGCCTCAGTTCTTCTCTACCGGAGTTTCCCCTCGGGCTTCTTGGCCATCTTCACGACATGGCGGTTCCTTAGTGATCCTCAAAAGTAAGATGGAGGCCACAAGGCCTTCTCTGACCAAAGCTAAGAAGCCACCTGCTGCCATGTCTGCCAGATCCCGTTTGGAAGGGAGTTCTGTTAAAGAATTTGTGGGTATATTTTAAAACCATCACACTTGGGGAGAGATTATGTAGCGAGGAAGGAAAGAGAGCCGAGAGAGGGTCTAGCTTCTTCTGTGAAGGGAAAGATTGCAAATATTTAAGGCTTTGCAGGCCATGTTGTGTCTATCACAACCACGTGCCTCTGCTGTTGTGTGAAAGCAGCGATAGTCAACTGAAGAGACTGGGTGAGTCTGGGTTAAGCCCAGGCTGGGTGTAGCCTATCGGCAATAATAGTTTGGCGACCCTTGGCCTAGAACATAGCCAGGAAAAACAATTGCATAAATGACTCAATGAAACAAAAGAAGAAAAAATTTTTAAAATCTTTCCTATTTCCTAACTCATAAAAGGATTAAATCCAAGTGTGGTAGGGGGGTTGAGGAGCTAACAAATATATCACAGTACTGTAATATACATGGGCTTCCCATGTGGCGTTAGTGGTAAAGAATCCACCTGCCAATGCAAGAGACACAAGAGGCATGGGTTCCATCCCTGGATTGGGAAGATCCCCTGGAGGAGGGCACGGCAACCCACTCCAGTATTCTTGTCTGGAAAATCCCAGGAACAGAGAAACCTGGTGGGCTACAGTCTTTAGGGTCCCAAAGAGTGGGAAGCGGCTGAACATGCATGCATAATTTATACATAATTGCATTTTATATCCTTAATATCCTATTAGTTATTATCTCTATTTTTTGTTATTATTTGTTGTTTTTGTTGTAGAAATTGAGACATTGATTTAGGAACTTATCCAAGTTATTAATAGCAGATTTGAATTTGAAACCAAATATTATTAAAGTTTATGTTCTTTCCACTTAAAAAAAAATCGAATGTGAAGAAGTCCTAATGAACAAGACCAGAAGGATAGCTTTGGCCGTGTTTAAGGGAATTGGGTGCCAGGAGATTTACACTCGAATGTGAGCAGGTGATGAGTTATTAATGGGTTTGAGCCAAGGGTTGTGAGTGACATGATTGGAGCCGTATCCTGTATTCAATAATCTGACTGTGCGGTATTGATTACTTTGTGGTAGGGAGTATCAGAAGAAGGAAGATTAGACAAAAGGCTGATTCAGTAGTCTAGACAGGAAACTCTTAGGATGTGAACTTTAAAGATGGAAATAAGAACGTAAAAGTGATATTGCACAGAAAAGTCCAACGCCACTTTGGAAATAGACTGTAGGAGGAAGAACTAAAGATAACCCTGAAAACGGTGGCTGGATTTATGGAAGGAAGTCGTAAGGGGGAGCTGATTTATGCAGGAATTGTGTGTTCTATTTTACACATTTATGTGGAATTTGAGATGCCGACAAGACATCCATGTGGAGGTATATAAGAGAAGGAACTTGTGAGAGGGACTAGGGCTGGAGACGTAGTTTTATAAATGTATTTTCTGGCAAGGAACCATAGACTGTGAATATTGGAGAGCAATTGACTTCAGGGTTTTCATGGCGGGGGGAGGGAGAGAGAGGAAAAGTACAGATGGTTAGACAAAGGGCAAGGCAGTGTACAGTCTCAGCAACCAGAGGAAAGAATTTCAAGGGCAGGCCAAGTGCTGTGGAGGTAGGTACCAATGAAACTCAAGAGCTAGGGAGGACTTTTCTTTGGCTGTGGAGAGGTCTTTTCTGATTTCAGTTTTTCACCAAGATACTAAACAAGCCCAACTGCTGGTTTCTACCTACAAGATCAACGTGCTGGAGCTAGAGTGATGCTCAACCTTGGCTGCCCACTGTTTTTTAAAACTGATGCCTTTCTCCCATCCCAGGAGCGTCTAAATTAATTAGTCTGGGGAGTGGCTTAAGCATTATGGTTAAAAAAAAAAAATCTCCCCCAGGTAATTTTAACATGCAGGGCAAGATTGAGAATCATTACCTTGGAGAGAAAATACCAAACTGTGGAGAAAACTGAGAAATTCCTGGAGTGACACTTGCTGATTGGAAAGTGGTGTGTTTGTATTTGGGGAGAGGTGAGGCTTTGATCTGGGACAGGAAGCAACTCAGCATGTCTGTGGGAGAATACGATAGGAATGGAGAGCTTGGGGATTTTGAGTTTTATTCTTATGTCTCCGAACATGGCCTGGGGACTGAAAATTCCCCATCTTTCATGCAGTGACTCTGAACTCTAATTTCAGATGTCCTCAAACATAAAACCAGAGAAACACGGGAGTCTTGAGCTTGTGAGGTCCTAAGAAAAGCAGGTAGGGACTCGCTAACCTCTGATTATTTCTCCACCTCTTGTGTTTCTCCTCCAAATCCCCCAAACTGGAGATTTACAAACTGTGGAGTGTCTTTTAAAAGACATAGTTTCTCCCAGGAAAGGCAAACGCCAAAGAAAGCCCTGACCAGAGCTGTTCCATTGGGAGAGGAATGATTCAGAGTGGTTTTCTGTGCCTCCACCCTCAGACCTGCTCACTCCACCCCCACTCCTACACTAGTTATGCTGACAGGGGCTGAAGCCTGGCCTGGTAAAATAACTGATGCACTCAGAGGAAAATAAGCTCCTAGACCGTGGGAGGAGCACAACTATTTCAAAAGAAAACCATTCACTACATTACATATCCATCAGAAGCAGAACTGTCAGAAAGACATACAAAAAATTCAAAGCTAGCTTAATAAAAATAAAAGCAAGGAAAGGAAAATACTAACAATATGAAATAAGAGCAAAATGTAATGATCAAGCTGAAAGATTAGGGAAAAAATATGATAGTTGAAATAAAGCGCTCTAATGGGATAAATGACAGAACAAATACAGCTGAGAAATGTGTTAGTAAATAGGAAGATAGGCGAGGAAATTCCCAGAAGGAAGCATGGACAAGAAATTAAAAATAGAAAGGTTTAGAAGAAAAGAAATAATAGTGATAAGATCTGAACAATAGGCATCCCCTAAAAGAACTAATAATGAAGAGAAAATTTTAAAGAAATACATTTGCCGTAATATAAAACAAAAGATGAAGTACCTCATGTTAAAAGGCCCCTTGATGATAAAGGAAACCTATCCTTAAGCATATTACAGTAAAACAGTATCAAAGAAATAAAAGAAAGTTCTAAAAGAGCAGATTACATTCGGAGAAACAGGATCAGGCTGACATCACATTAAAAAAAATAACGGTGTAAGAAATCATGGGCTTCTTAAAGTATTAAAAAAAAAAACAGTTTAGAACCTAGAAACTTATCTAGCCAAACTGTCATGCAAACATGAGGTCTGGATAAAAACATTCTGTCATACACAAGGCCTCAGAAGATTTCCCACTCAAAGATTCTCATTGAAAAAAGTTTAAAATAAA
Organism: Oryx dammah; assembly: GCF_014754425.2. Taxonomy (NCBI): domain Eukaryota; kingdom Metazoa; phylum Chordata; class Mammalia; order Artiodactyla; family Bovidae; genus Oryx; species Oryx dammah. Next base: position 6,964,771 of record NW_024070206.1, on the reverse strand, counting down.
GTACTTAAATACATAAAGAGATAAATTTAAGGAAGCTTAGTACATATATGAAGTAAAGGTGATTTAATCCTTTGGTAGCTTGTCGTTGTCGTCGTCGTCATCGTCTTTAAACGTTACTGAGGTGAAAGAAAAGAAAATGGTACATGGATAACAACCTGAAAGGGATTTCCCAGGTGGTAAAGAATCTGCTAAAGAATCTGCCTGCCGATGCAGGAGACACTGAGATCTCTGGAGTAGGAAAGAGCAGTCCACCCTGGTGCTCTTCTTGCCTGGAAAATCCCATGGAAACAGGAGCCTGCACGGCTACAGTCCATGGGTCGCAAAGACTTGGACACAACTGAACGTGCGTGCAACAACCTGCAAAGTATAAAAGTCTAGAAAATCTCACCGTAATGAGAGCTGAAGAGAAACTGAGGTATTTCTGTTCACGATATTTTATTAGGCGATAAATATAGATACCCAATTGAAAAATATAGAATGAATTTTTTTAAAGATAGCAACTTTAGGTAGGTTAAAGATGTACAAAAATCTATAATTATAATAAATATAAAGCAATAAAAAGACAAATGTTAACAGATTGAAAAAAAACTGAATTATGCTGTTTCCAATAGACAAAGCTCAGGCCTCATGATATAACAAGATTGAAGGTAAAAAGATAAAAAAGAAACAAAGCAGAGGAATACCATTTAAAAAAATGTATATCTAATTAAACAGACTTTAACACTCCCCTTTTCAAAGAAGAGCATCATTAGGGATGAAAGAAAGAAAGAAATTGAAGTCGCTTAGTCGTGTCTGACTCTTTGCGACCCTGTGGACTGTAGCCCGCCAGGCCCCTCTGTCCATGGGATTCTCCAGCCAAGAATACTGGAGTGGGTTGCCATTTCCTTCTCCAGGGATTAGGGATGAAAATAATGATAAATAAGAGATGACTTCAAAATACATAAAACCAAGTAGAGGGAGGCCAGTCGTGGTTCTGGGATGATGTCAGAGGCAAGCTGAGTGAGGAGCCTAAGTTTCTACTTCTGTTGGGGAGTAATTAGACCTTCTTCCTTTGTGCCAGTGAAGACCACGTGGCGAACCCAGACTTCTCTCCCTACCTGGCAGAAGGAAGGTGCCTTCCTTGTCCTCACTAGGATGGTATTAGGAAATGCAGACCAGAGGTAGGACTTTGGCCAGTACTCATTGGTAAGGAGGCCATCCCTCATCATGGGGTAGTGGAGGTAACGAGAGAGGTGGTAATGAGGTTGTCCCACCCCTACTAGGGATTTATCAGCGGAGGTCGGCTGGGGAGCCAGACTCCCCTCTTTTGCCAGGCGACAGTGAGGAGGAGTCCCCACCTCTCAGGTGTCAACAGACACAGAAACCTAGACATCTACCCCCATGTGGTGCTAACAAGGCATTCCCCCCTTCCTCTGCTGAAATGATGTTAGTAGATGCCAGAGAAAACAGAAGTTTTTAAAGTAAGATCAAGAGTCCCGTAATGTAACGCCCAAAATGAACTGAAAAATTACTCATTTTATGAAGAATCAGGAGGATCTCACACTGAAGAAAAAAGGCAGTCTGCTGAGGCTAACCGGAGATAACAGGAATGTTCAAATTACCCAACAAAATTTTTAAAGCAGTCATCATAAAAATGCTTCAGCGGGCAATTTTGAGCTAACTTGAAACTAATGAGAAAGTACAAAGTCTTAGCAAGGAAATAGAAGGCGTAAAGAGGAACCAGATGAAAATTCTAGAACTTCAAAATACAATAACCAAAATAAAAGCTCAGTGGGTGGACTTAAATGAGTTAGAATGAAGGAATAGAGGAAAACATCAGTGAATAGGCAGATAGAGTTACCCAGTCTGGACATCACAGAGAAAACAGTTTGAGAGAGACAGACAGACAGAGACAGCTAGAAGAAACTGGGATAAGAAAACAGAGCCTCAGGGGCTTATGTGATAATAACAAGAGATGTGTGTCATCAAAGTCCTGGAAAGAGAAGAGGGAGGGTGGAGCTGGAAAAAAAAAACTCAAAGAAGTAATGGCTGAAAACTGCAAGTCTGCATAAAACATAAACCTACAGATTAATAAACTGAGCAAAATCCAAAGAAGAGAAACCCAAAGAAGTCCACACTAACATCAAACTTCTGAAAACTAAAGATAAAGGAAAAATCTTGAAAGCAGTGAGAGAAATGACAACTTACCTAAAGGAGAAAACAATTGTAATGACAGTGGATATATTAAGGGAAAAAAATCCAACCTTGATAAGCTAAGCTCCCACTGCAATGGCCTAGAAAAAGAAGAGCAAGATAATCCTCAATGAAGGAGGAAGGAAATAAAAAGAGCAGAAATCAATGAAATTGAAAATGAAGAATAATAGACAAGATAATGAAGAGCTTTTTCTAAAAAGCATGGACTTGACAAACCTCTAGCAAGACTAACAAAGTGAGAGGACACAAATAGGCCCTATATCAAAAGGGTAGGAAGGGAATACTGTACACAACTCCACACATGTACTTTTAACAACTTAGATGAAAAGGACAACTTTTTTCAAAAAACACAGGCTACTATAACTCATCCAATATAAGATGGTTAATTTGAATAGCCCTCTAAATAGTAAATTGAATTTGTAATTAAAAGACCCCCCAAAAAGAAATCTCCAGGACCAGATGGTTTTACAGGAGAGTTCTGCAAAGCATTAAGAGAAGAAGTAACTCAAAATTTACACAATATCTTCCAAGAAATAAAAGAGAAGGGGCTGCCTACTTATTCTAAGATGCTAGTATTACCCTGATACGAAATGCAGAAAAGTTCAACTAAAGAAAATTGCAGGCCAATATCTCTTATGAATATAGATATGGAAATCCTTAACAAGATATTAGCAGAAAGAATTTAGCAATAAGTAAAATAATTATATACCACAATCAAGCAGTGGTTATTCCAAGGATATAAGGCAAGTTCAACATTTGAAATAAGACAAGGATGCCCATTATCGCTATGTCTATGCAGCATTTTATTGGAGATCCTTGACAGGGAAATGAAATGACAACAAAAAAGAGGCGCTTAAGAATTGGAAAAAGAGGAAGTAAAATTTTAATCATTTGAAGTAATTTGATTGCTGATGCTAAGAGCTGACTCTTTGGAAAAGACCCTGATGCTGGGAAAGATTGAAGGCAAGAGGAGAAGGGAGCGACAGAGGATGAGATGGTTGAATGGCATCACCAACTCAATGGACTTGAGTTTGAGCAAGCTTTGGGAGATAGTGAAGAACAGGGAAGCCTGGTGTGTTGCAGTTCATGGGATCACAAACAGTCAGACACAACGTAGTGACTGAACAACAACAACAGAAAACACAAAACAATTTATAAATTATTAGAAATAATTAGAGAGTTTAGCAAGAAAAACATAGTTTCATTTCTATAAACACAGAGCAAACAACTAGAAAGTTAATTGAGGACAAGATGCTATTTGTAATATTGTCAGAGAATATCATGTCTCTAGGAATGAATCTAACTAAATGTGAGCAAGACTTCTGCAGGAAATTATAAATTCTCATTAAGAGACATTAGAGCAGATAAACATAAACGAAGAGATACAGCATGTTTATCCATAGGAAGAGCTGTTATTATACAGATGATATGTTCTCCACGTTGACCTTCTAAATGCAATGCAAGTTCCGTGAAGTCCTAAACTGGATTATTGTGAAAATCAATAAAATCCTTCTACAATTTATGCAAAAGAATTAATAACCAAAAGTAGCCATGCAGCTCCTGAGGAAGAGTGGAGAGGAAATGTGCCTCATCAGATATCAGGACTTATGATGAAGTCATAGTAATTAGGATAATGTGATATCTATGTTTATCTTTCTCTATCTGACTTGCTTCACTTAGTATGATGACCTCCAGGTCCATCCATGTTTCTGCAAATGGCATCATTTCCTGCTTTTTAATGGCTGAATAATATTCCATTGTATATATGTGTTTCATCTTCTGGATATTTTCACACCAAGTCATGTAAGTCAGGTAGAGAAAGACAAATATCAGATGATATTGCTTATATGCAGAATCGTAAAAAATGATACAGATGAACTTATTTACAAAGCAGAAATAGACTCACAGACTTAGAGAATGAATTTATAATTACCAGGAGGGAAGGGTGGGGGGAGGAAGGGATTGGAATTTGAGATTGACACATAACACTGCTATATTTAAATTAGGTAACCAACAAGGACCTGCTGTATAGCACAGGGAACTCTGCTCAGGATTCTGTAATAACCTAAATACAGAGTCACTCAGTCATATCCAACTTGTTGCGACCCGATGATTAGGGCCCTCCAGGCTCCTCCGTCCAGGGGATTTTCCGGCAAGAATAATGGAGTGGGTTGCCATTCCTTTCTCCAAAAAAAAGAATAGATACATGCATATATAAAACTGAATCACTTTGCTCTACCCGTGAAACAAACACAACATTGTTAATTAACTATTAACTATAATATAAAATAAAAATTTGAAAAACTAGTTTATCCATAAAAGTATAAATGTACCAGAAATTTATCATGCCTCCAGCTCTCTCTGTCTCTTTTGTTGGTGACATTCTATATATCTCAAACATTTCACTCTGTAAAATTGATCTATCAATGAATAACACTTAAAAAAGATAGTGTGGTATCAGCAATGCAGTGGTGTACACAAGAATAGAATAGATGTGCAAATACACCTAAGAATCTATACAACTTTGGAAGTTCATATAAGTAGCTAGTGAGATAAGTGAAGAAAGAGCCATCCTATGACTGGAACTGAAAAAATAGTTACTTATTTGCCAAAAAGTACCTAGTACAAAAATGGCTCCAAATGAATTAAGAACTTCAATTTAACATATGAAGCCTTAGAAGAAAAAATTAATTGAATGTCTTTTACACTTTGAGCTAAGACAAGGTTTCTTTGACAGTACAGAAAAATTGATTAGAAAAGGAAATATTAATTTGCATACATTAGAGTTAAAAACTTTGGTTCATTAAATAAGTCTTAGAGCTAATGAACCATAAGTAATTGCAGACTGGATGAAGATATTTGCAATACACACAACAAATAAGGACTTTAATATCATGAATATGTAATTAAGCCTAAAATCAATAACAAACTGCAAAAACTTGATAGCAAAGTGGGCACAAGACAGGAGCTGTCCTTTTACAGGTGAAAAAGCATGTCTGTTAATTACGTGATGAGGTGTTCAATATCATTTGTCATCAGGGAAATGAAAATAGCTAGATCTTAATTAGCTAACTATCACCTTTATTGGCACAACAGAAAAATCTGACAATACCAAGTGTTGGAGAGGATGTAAATCCACACGGTCTCTTAGTTTTCACTGATGGGAGTGTGAAGTGATTGGACTACTTTAGAAAGCAGTCTGGTGTTTCTTCTTCAAGTTTAATATCTACATTCCTTAGGCTTCAGCAGCTCCTCTCCTAGGTATTTGTCCAAGAACAACTCTTGTATATGTGCAAACAAAGACGCAGAACGTGTTCTTCAAACAGCAAAAATCTGAAAATAACCCGAATGTCCATTAACAAGAGAGTGTATGAACATACTGTTTATAGAACGGGATAGTTTAGTCAATATGAAGAAACTGTAATGAGATGCAGCAATATGGATGAACGTTAGCCGTATATTGAATGAAAAACTCAGTTCTAAAATATTTACAAAGTCGTTATAAAGTAAAAGCAATGAAAATAAAAATGTGCTTAAGGAATGCATATTGTTTTGAATTTTGTCCTATGTGCGTGTATGATCTATTCAAAAAGAATCCAAAGTGAGCTGATAGTTACTGCTTTATCTGATCAATAATTGGATAGTACCATAAAACATTTTCTAAGAGCAGCATCGTGTTCTTTGAATCATGGACGTTGATAGAGTAGAGTGTGTTAGTAGATAAAGGTCAGGGAGCCTGCAAAGAAGAAAGGATTGAAAAAATACACACACACACACACACACACTAATTAATGGTAGGTCAAGTTCAAGGATGTGAAAGGAAAAGACACAATCAAGACTCAAGAGATACAAGAGGTGGCCAGATACATAAATCACAAGAGTCTCTGCAAAGTCTCTGTAAGCTCAAGTTTAAGTTTTTGCTTCTATGATAGACTCATTGATTTTCTGGGGCCTTTAGAGAGTTAGAATGATGATTTTACTTTCCTTCTTTGAAATACTTATCAGTTGTTTAGATGGATACTAACTGTGTGTACCTGTGCTTTGAAGCCTTTCAGAACTGGGATGAAATTATTGTGATATGAAATTTAATATTTTTAGTAGATTGAAAAATACTGAAATTAAAAGAGATTTTTCGTGTTTGTTGTAGTTTTCTGTAATAATCTACTGAAAGAAAATGAGTTTCATTGTTTTGATTTTTGATTGTAATTTCTTGCTTAGTTTTATTTTGATAGATTCTCTACCAAAAGCATTTAAAAGGTGACCTCACTTTTGGTTCTCACTGCAGGCACATGTAGATAGAATAGGTTAATTGCACACTCAATGTCAATAATTGTTCACGGTAATCCACTTAGAGCAAAAATTGCAGTTCACAGTAGAAGTAGAAAATAATCTGTCTATTCTGTTCAGTGTTGCTCCAAACATCAGGTTTAGTGGAGGCCAAGTTACCTTCCAGAAGAGATGAAGTAAAATGGGAGGAGAAGGGGGGCTTGAGGTTGACTTGTGCTTCCCCCAAGTATATCCCAAAGCAGTCTGGATCTCCTTGCCATGCCATTCCTTCTCACGTGATCCAGATCCCATGAGGAGGAAGGAGCCTGGATTTCCCCACCTTGGTAGTCTGGACAACATGTGAAGCAGGACAGTTTCATCGTCTTAACTTTCCAGCTCCCAAGATCTGTCTCCTATTGAACCTGCTCTCGTGAAAGAAAGAAAAATTCTCTTGAGCCTAGGAAAATTTAAATTTAAGGAAGTTTAAATCACTTTCTCTCCTCCATGTGTCTACACATTCTACCTGTAATTGTGGAATGCAAAGTCTACCTCCCAGATAGGGATATTCCATGCAGCAGACAGCAAGCAGGAGGTGGGGGAGATTTGGCAGGAAGACACGTTGGGGCATAGAGACTCATATGGTGTCCCATAAACTGGTATACCTTGAGTGTTATGCCACGGATGTCTGGACCTGCACTTGTTTAGGCGCCAGACACTTCCATCTGAGACACAACTTTTTTGGGGGGACGGAGAGGCGGCAAGTGATCCATGCAGTCCTTTCTCAGCTTTCAGAATTAAATCTAATTAGCCAAAATAAGAATTCTATAAGCAGCTTAAAGCCAAATGGGAAATCCTTGCAGAGTGGAAAGCTAGATCAGATGAATACGAAAGATTAAAGAGAAAGAGTGATGTCCGGTGGGATAAAAATGGCAAAACCAGAAGATTTTACACTTAAGCTGAAAGATGCAATAATAATAAGAAAAGGATAAAGGCAAATATCCTTTAAGCAGATTCAAGTCAAGCAAAACATTCAAATCAGAAGGTTGGCAAGGGAAGATACGCAGAGCAGCAGACGAATGTTTTCATACACTAGACGCGTATGAATATACAAACCCTGATCGTTTCAGGATAGAAAAGAATTGACCAAAGAAACCTTACCATCACTGTCTTTTTCAGCATTTGTTGCTTAGAGAGAATTTTTAATTCTATTTTTTAAAAATTTTATTGAAGTATAATATAAAGAATTTTTATCATGAAAATGAAGGAAGGTCCAATATAATGGTTAAACTTTTCAACGTCATGTGAATAGCAGTTTACATAAAATTAATACAGTTGATTTAAACTGATACTAACACTGTCCCAGGTCGCTTTTCCCCTACGTGTCTTTCCTGAATGGGGATGACAGAGAGACATCATTCAATAATGTAGGACAATAAGTAGCATCACGTTTAATATTGAGTTTATAATCATCTCTCTTCTCAGTGTGTGTTCAAATACATTTTTTACGTCTCCACTATTTCATTTACACACACACATAGGAGAGACAGACGATAGTAGGGCATGTCATTAGTAATAACAAAAATTAAGCAATAAAGTTCTGCCACTCAGAAAGCTCAGACCCGTTATGTCCTACAGAAAGAAGATGAACCAAGGTCGTGAAGTGCCTTTAAGAGAGGACGGAAATAAAATTTAACTGTAGCCTGTTTGACTACATATCACCAGATAGGTCTGTAGTGATGCCTATGATTAGGGTGTAAGAATTATACCTACCAGCACACACATGCCTGTGTTCACCTGAAATTGCCACCTTACATGGACACAGGAGTCCCTTAAAAAAAATGCACCATTTCCCTCTGTGGAGTGGATCTCTTTGATTTTCTTGTTAGAGAGAAAAGTCCCCATTAGACCTACAAAACTGATGGAACTTTGGTTGATGTGAAGATCGCAACAGATGGGCTATCGAGACCTCTCTTCTGCTCCCTGACTGAAGTTAAAGTAGCTGAAGGCAAATGAAGGGAGAGAGGTGAAGAGAGTGATACTCCAGAGGGAAAGCCGGGAAATGGATCAAATACAAAATGATTTGAACAATTTGTCAGTGTTTTCAAAACTGCTGCTGTTGTTGTGGAAAAAGAAAGGAGTACATCCTTTACCTCGCCAAGTGATTTAGTCCCAATTAATATTATACACAAAGGTACTGCGTGGCCATGTTAGACAATGGATATCTTACATCTGAAAAGCACTTATTTCAGGCTTTTTTATTTTTAGTGATATATTTGTTTCAAAGTATGATTCTTCAATAAAATAAATTATGTGGTTGATATTACAAATTGCTTGAGCAAGAAAAGGAAATAGAAATCTAAGATGAGATTTTAAAAAATATCTTGGATACAATGGAATTTGTACATTTAAATGTACAAGTTTACACATTTATTCAAAATACTAAACACACTTCTCTTTTAGAAATGCTTTCAGAGCTTGCAGCTCACTAACACAAATAGCCTCAGTGATGCTCCATATTTATTTTCAAGGGTGAATTTTATTTCTGAAAATAACTATGAGTTGTTTTGAATCAAGCCTTTGGGTAACCCAAAATAAAAGCTTTGAACTGAGTTTCCTCGTATGTTTAACATGTTGGTTCAGATGCATGAGTGACTACTCTCATGAGATAAACTTCATATCCTGATGTATTTGATAAAATGAAATTAGTTTCACTTTGTAATTGGACCTTGTACCTGAATCAAAGGAGGCCAATGACTGCTCATGCATCATTTCATTTTTAGGCTTTTCTTTTTCTTCTTTGAGTTAAATTAAATACACTGTTACTCACATTATCTCTGAGAAGGAGGCTGGTGATTATAACAGAAGGTGAAAGGAGAGTTAGATGATCATGTCTAGGTGGGGAGACAAAAGGAAAATGCTGGCACTTTGTGGGCTAAGAGACTTGAAAAGTTAACCTCACAGTAGGCTTGCCTGTAAATGATCAGTCCAAAGCTCATTGTCCCAGTGAAAGTGTTAATTGCTCAGTCATGTCCGACTCTTTGAGGCTCCATAGACTGTAGCCCACTGTCTATGTCTACAAGCTTATCTCTGTCATATGGGATTCTCCGGGCAAGAATACTGCAGTGGGTTGCCATGCCCTTCTCCAGGGGATCTTCCCCACCCAGGGATCGAACCCAGGTCTCCCATATTGCAGGCAGATTCTTTACCGTTTGAGCTACTGGGAAAGTGAAAGTGAACGTGAAGTCACTCAGTTGTGTCCAACTCTTTGTGACCCTATGGACTCTAGCCTATCAGGCTCCTCTGTCTATGGGATTTTCCAGGCAAGAGTGCTGGAGTGGATTGCCATTTCCTTCTCCAGGGGATCTTCCCGACCCAGGAATTGAACCCAGGTCTCCCACATTGCAGGCAGACAGACGCTTTACCATCTGAGCCACTGGGAAGGGAACAGTAAATAAATGCTTAGGTTGAGCAAGAATTTGTCTCCAAGGAGAGAAGTTGAGCGTGTTGGGTGGGGTCAGGCAGGAGAGAGAGGCCACAGTAGGCAAGCTACATGGGAGTGAGGAGCGGAAGAGGAAGAAGGAGCCATCATCCGGCAAGTAGGCTGACCTCTACCCTTGGGTTCAGAGCAGGGCTCAGATCTAGAGGAAAGCTGGACTCTTAGGTAGAGAAACCAAAATGGAAGAGTTGTGTAGATGAGGACAAAGCCAGGGAGGAGGAAGGTTTGCCTTAAGGCCCAGGGCTCATCCAGGTTCACTGGATCCTGAGTCTTTGGCAGCTGAAGTCCTTTCAGACACATACATGAGACAGTTTGGGTTTTGAGCTCTCATTATATACTCAACACTGTGTTTATTCCTGGGGACACAGATGTAAGTGAGACCCAGCCTCGAAGCTGGTTTGACGAGGACACAGTTGAGTAAATACTAACCAGACAATTGCAGTTCAGTGCTTTATTGGAGAGAAGAGTAAACAGGAGCAGCTGACTCAACCGAGCATGGACAGTGGAGGTGAGGGAAGAAATTCCCGAAGCAAAGGCAGCCAGCCCAAGTCCTGAGATGCTGAGTAGGTGTCCTCCAGGGAAAGACGTTGGGGGGAGGCATTCTAGACAGAGGAGGGTGGCCTGAGCCAAGAAGGGAAGTGTGAGAATGTGAGGCCCTCTGGGAATTAAATCCAAATAGCTGGGTGCCACTAGAGAGTGGAACGTCCTGGGGAGTGATGCTGGTGACAGTCGTTGTGAAGAATGCATGCTCTAAGGGGACTGGAATTTTTCTGCAGTCCCAGTAGCCAGGTCTCAGGCTCCCAACATACTTCCGTGATGGTTGACTTTATGTGTTAACTTGACTAGGCCAAGAGGTGACTGGGTGTTTGGTCAGACATTATTCTGGGTGTGTCTCTGAGGGTGTTTCTGGATGAGCTTTATGTTTGAATTAGTAGACTGATTCCAGCAGATTGCCCTCTCTAAAGAAGGTGGGCCTCATCCGATTGAAAACTCAAATAGAACAAAAAAGACGTAAGTAGAGGAAAACTCCTTCTCCCCTCCTGCCTTGAGCTGGGACATCAGTCTTTTTCCTGCCTTTGCAATGGAACTGGAAAGTCAGCTTTTCCTAGGTCTTGACCTTCCCTGCTGGCTTATTGGGTTGGAACTCACATCATGGGCTCTCCAGGGTCCCCATTTTGCCAACCACAGATCATGGAACTTGTCAGACTCCAGCATCATTGTGAACCAGGTCTTTATAAAGAGCTCCACATAATGTTTGGTGAATGAACATGAAAAAAAAAAAAAAATAAAGAGCTTCCTTCCTTTCTTCCTCTCTCCTTCACTCCTTCCTTCCCTTTTTCTTTCATTTTTCTTGGTTGTGTTTCTCTAGAAAACTCTAGTACAACCTTTCTGGCTATGATTGGTTCAGCGTGATAAGACTGAACTTTCAGGCATAGGGCAGAAGTGGTTTCAACTGCTAGAGGTTGGGTAAGTCTGAGAATTACATTTGGTTTTCATCTTAGTAACTAATATATTACAAATAATGTAATCCTAAGATGCTGCTGCTACTGCTAAGTCGCTTCAGTCATGTCTGACTCTGTGTGACCCCAGAGACAGCAGCCCACCAGGCTCCCCGGTCCCTGGGATTCTCCAGGCATGAACACTGGAGTGGGTTGCCATTTCCTTCTCCAATGCATGAAAGTGAAAAGTGAAAGTGAAGTCGCTCAGTTGTGTCTGACTCTTAGCGACCCCATGGACTGCAGCCTACCAGGCTCCTCCATCCATGGGATTTTCCAGGCAAGAGTACTGGAGTGGGGTACCATTGCCTTCTCCAAATCCTAAGCTATGTCCCTGAATATCCCTCAGATACACAGATGATACCACTGTAATGGCAGAAAGCAGAGAGGAACTAAAGACCATCTTGATGAAGGTAAAAGAGGAGAGTGAAAATGCTGGCTTAAAACTCAACATTCAAAAAACTAAGATCATGGCACCTGGTCCTATCACTTTATGGCAAATAGATGGGGAAAAACTGGAAACAGTGTCAGATTTTATTTTCTTGGGCTCCAAAATCATTGTGGATGGTGACTGCAGCCATGAAATTGAAAGATACTTGCTCCTTGGAAGAATAGCTATGACAAACCTTGACAGCGTATTAAAAAGCAGACATCACTTTGCCAACAAAGGTCCATATAGTAAAAGCTATGGTTTTTCCAGTAGTCATGTATGGATGTGAGAGTTAGACTAAAAGAAGGCTGATCGCTGAAGAATTCCTTTCAAACTGTGGTGCTGGAGATGACTCTTGAGAGTCCCTTGGACTGCAAGGAGAGCAAATCAGTCCATCCTAAAGGAAATCAACCCTGAATATTCATTGAAAGGATTGGTGCTGAAGCTCCAATACCTTGGCCACCTGATGCGAAGAAACAACTCATTGGAAAAGACCCTTATGCTGGAAGATTGAAGGCAAAAGAAGGGAGCAACAGAGGATGAGATGGTTGGATGGCATCACTGACTCAATGGACATGAGTTTGAGCAAGCTCCAGGAGATAGTGAAGGACAGGGAAGCCTGGCATTCTGCAGTCCATGGAATTGCAAAGAGTCAGACACGACTGAGCGACTGAACAATGTCCCTGAAGATTTCCCTTTAAGCAAAAGAAGTGAATTGTGTTGATTCAGAGTTTTGGTTATCTACTTATCAACACATTAACTTTAACTGAATGTCTGCCAAGTTTATGTGCAATGGCTTCATTTATTTGTTGAGAGATTTAAAAAATTAAGGGTATCTCCAAAATGTAGATGCTATTTAATGAAATATCAAGATTTCTGTGATTGTTTTGTACTAGTTTCATTCTATTGCAATATTAGGTTTATTAAATAAACTTTAAGGTTACAGTTTTGCCATATGGAGAGAGTTTATTTCAGCTTTTTTATGTTGAGACAATTGGACTAGTGTTAATAAAATATTTCAAGTGCATTTTGTAATTGGTTGCTCTTTTACAGATTTTTTAGCAATACAATCAAGAGAAGCCAGTTAAGTTTGAAGGAGACTTGCCAAGGTCATTTCCAAGTTTATGTGCTCCTGGGTTGGAGATTGAGACTGGATGTTTTATTGAGGAAATGCTTTGTCGCTATGACAGTATGGCTTTTGTTCTGTATGTTAAGAAGACTTATGTGCTCTGATAACATTTTATTAACAAGCCATTCGAAATATTTCTAGAAGGTTATGTTTCCAAAGAAATTTCTAAATTATGTACTAACTTGTTACTTTGCCAGCTTTTCAATTTTATGTCATTTAAAAAAAAATGCAAACAACAGTAGCAAATTACAGCAGCATAAAACCCTATTGTAACGCCACATTCTACAAACTTGAAAGGAGAATAAAATAGAATGGGATATGCTAGATAAGGCATAATAAATAGTAAGTATATTGAATATGTTGCAACTTACTTGCTTGGAAAATTAGAGTGATTTCCCAATAGAAGTATTTTAATGTGCAAATTTCCTAAATTGTAAAATTCAAAACAAAAAACCACCACAATCACACTAAAACCACTCACAGCTAAGATATTACCTGCCTAGAAACAGTTTAACTGATTTTTAAATAAGCCTTCTTGGTGATGCTTTGCCAAAGGAATGGGGTCTCTCTTGCTCCTGTTGTGGAATTTTTTCCAAATAAAGTGGGAGATCTGTTTGTTTCTTGCAGACCTCGTGTGGCCTCCTAATCGCTAATGTCAACAGGGAGGTAGAATTCTAGAGGCCTCCCTCTGGACAAGCTGATGCAATGAGAGAACTTTAAGTTATAATCAGGTTAAGTGCTTGAAAACATAAATGACATACAGAAAGCTCATCATTTCATAAGTTAATATGAATGTCTGCTTTAATTTTGTGGAAGACAATGCTGGTTCCAGCAGAACTCCTCCTCAGTAATTTTATTTGGCCTGGCAACGTGATATCGTTCTGATCAGTTAAAGACTGCAAAGATGAGCTGGGGCAGGATCACTTTTCATTAGGTAGCCTTTCACCTGATTTTCATCAGAATTCTTTAGCCATGCTCTTGGATCTGCCAGATGTTCCTAAGTCCAGGAGCTTTTGGTTATAGTGAAGTTTGGGGGCTGCAGCAGAGATTTTCCACACCATGACGGTTGTGGTGGAAAAGAATGGAAAAGACCCAGGATCGAAAGTGTTGCTCACTACAACCTAGAACAAGTTTCAGTACCTCCAGCTCTCAGTTTTTCTGGAGTTTTGTTGTGCTAATTGTCTTACTTCTTGTTGGTTTCCCCTCCAACAGGCACCTAGTTTTTAACCTTCTCCTCTGCTAAGTCAGTTGATACTTAAGTTTTATGTTTATGCTTCCAACAAATGATTGACCTCTCTTAGGTTTCTATCAGAACCCTTCTTGGTTGATGCCTTCATAATTTTTATTACTTCTTTTTTCAGTTCTTTCCTATCATTTTAGTGGAATTTTAGAGAGAGATGGAAGAAACATGGAAGTTCAATTCCTCATGTTTAGAAATCCCTATGAATTTTTTTTTTCAAGGCAGTACTATGATTATTCTCTTTATCTTTGTATACTGGAATGTCTCCAGGGATCAGGATGACAGTATTGGAATGTGTTTTTCTTTGATGTACAATGCAGTTGCTACCACTCCTTCACGAACAAACTCTCAGTTCACTAGGAATAGAGGAGAACTTCAACTTGATGAAGATTATGTACAGAAAACCTATAGCTAACATTGCACTCAATGGTAAAAAACTCAAAGCTTTCCCACTAAGATCAGTTACAAGGCAAGGATGTCCCTTCTTATAAGTCCTTTTCAACATTACACTGAAAGTTCTACTAATGCAGTAAAAAAAAAAAAAAGGAAAGAAAATAAAAGGATATACACATTGAGAATGAGTGCACAAATCTGTATTTGTTCACAGATTACATGACCACTGTGTAAATCTGAGAGAGTGAAAACACACACACAACCTCTTGGAACTAAAAAGTGATTATATCAAGGTTGCATGATACAAGGTTAATAAAAAGTCAATCACTTAACTATATGATGGAAATGAACAAGTGGAATTTGAGTTAAAAACATAATACCATTTACATTAGCATTCCCCCAAATGAAATATGCAGATGACACCACACTCATGGCAGAAAGTAAAGAAGAACTAAAGAGCCTCTTGATGAAAGTGAAAGAGGAGAGTGAAAAAGTTGGCTTAAAGCTCAACATTCAGAAAACTAAGATCATGGCATCTGGTCCCATCACTTCATGGCAAATAGATGGGGAAAAAATGGAAACAGTGACAGACTTTATTTTGGGGGGCTCCAAAATCAATGCAGATGGTGACTGCAGCCATGAAATTAAAAGACGTTTGCTCCTTGGAAGAAAAGTTATGACCAGTCTACACAGAATATTACAAAGCAGAGACATTTCTTTGCCAACAAAAGTCCGTCCAGTTAAAGCTATGGTTTTTCCAGTAGTCATGTATGGATGTGAATTGGACTATAAAGAAAACTGAGTGCCGAAGAATTGATACTTTTGAACTGTGGTGTTGGAGAAGACTCTTGAAGGTCCCTTGGACAGCAAGGAGATCCAACCAGTCCATCCTAAAGGAGATGAGTCCTGAATATTCATTGGAAGGACTGATGCTGAAGCTAGAACTCCAACACTTTGGCCACCTGATGCGAAGAGCTGACTCTTTTAAAAAGACCCTGATGCTGGGAAAGATTGAAGGTAGGAGGAGAAGGGGATGAAAGAGGATGAGATGGTTGGATGGCATCACCAACTCGATGGACATGAGTTTGAGTAGGCTCTAGTAGTTGGTGATGGACAGGGAGGCCTGGCGTGCAACTCTTATGACTGAGATCAGGAAGAACTAAATAAATAGATAGTCCATGTTCATGGATGGTGTGGTGATTTAGTTGCTAAATCATGTTCGACTCCTGTGACCCCATGGACTATAGCCCTCCAGGCTCCTCTGTCCATGGGATTTTCCAGGCAAGAATACTGGAGTGGGTTGCCATTTCTTTCTCCAGGGAATCTTCCCAACCCAGGGATCCAACCCAGGTCTCCCGCACTGCAGGCAGATTCATTACTGACTGAGCTACCATCATGTATAGGAAGACTCCATATTGTCAAGATGTTTGCCCAACTTGATCTATAGATTTAGTGCAGTCTTATTCAGAATCCCAGCAAGTTATTTGGACAAATTGGTTCTAAAGTTTATATGGAGAGACAAAGGACTCAAAATAGCCAGCTCAGTATTGAAAAGAGAAGTATAAAGTTGGAGAACTAATGCTTTTTGACTTCAAGAATTACTATAGAGCTACAGTAATCAAGACAATGTAGTATTGAGGAAGGAATAGACAAACAAATCACTGGAACAGAGTAGAGAGCCTAGAAACCCTCATAAACATAGTGAACTGATTTTCAACAAAGGAGTAAAGGCAATAGGCGACTTAACAGTAGCAGCAGTAGCAAAGGCAATATATGGAGTAAAGATAGTCTCCTTAGCAAATAGTGCTAGAAGAATAGGACGTGCATATGCAAAAAAAAAAAAAAAAAAAAAGAATCTAGACCCAAACCTTACATCTTTCATGAAAGTTAACTCAAGATGGACGATAGACATAAATGTAAAAGGGAAAACTATAAAATTTTTAGAAGATAACACAGAAGAAAATCTAGATAACTTTGGGTATTATGATGCCCTTCTAGATATAACAAGAAAGACATCATCCATGAAAGAACTAGTTGATAGGCAAGGCTTCATTAAAATTAAGAAGTTCTGCTCCATGAATGACACCATCAAAAGAATGAAAGGACAAACCACAGACTGGAAGAAAATAGGTGCAAAAGTCACAACAGATGTGACTGTTATCCCCAATACACAAGGAAGCCTTAAAACTCAACAATAAGAAAAACAACCTGATTTTAAAATGGGCCAATGACCTCAGCAGGGAGTTCAGAAAAGGAGATACAAAGATGGCAGATAAGAAAATGGAATGATGGTCCACATACCATGTCATCAGAGAAATGCAAATGAAAACGAGATTCCACTACACACCTGTTAGAATGGCCCAAATCTGAAACACTGATGACACCAAATGCTGGTGAAAATGTGGAGCAACAGGAACTCCCATAAGTTGCTGGTGGGAATGCGAAAGGTCCAGCAATGTGGAAGACGGTCTGGTGTTTTTTCCCCAAAGCTAAACATACAATGAATTAGACAGTGCAGCAGGCTCACTCCTTGCTATTGGAAGAGAGTTGAAACCTTAGGTCCACATAAAACCTGCACAGGGATATTCATAAAAGCTCTGTTCATCATTGCTAAAACTCGGAAGCAACCAAGATGTCCCTCCATAGGTTTAGGATATTTAAGTTTAGGATGCTTAAACTATGATACATCCAGATGTCTGGATACATCCAGACAATGGAATATCACTCAACACTAAAAAGAAATGAGCCCAGGAAACAGAATTGGCCCACTAACAAGGACTTAGGTGTTGGAGGAAGGGGCTTTTGCATAAGTCTATATTTTGAATTTGTTTCCCAGCCCAGCCTCCCATGGAATCGCATGTGATTCTAACTGAGAGAAAAATAGCTAGAAGCCAAAATGGAAAGAGTAAAACTCTGCGAGATATTAGGACCTCAGAAGTTCTCCTTTGGGACTGTCTCCAGCCTAGTTCAGTAAGGAACCCGACATAGGAAAAAAGCATGGTCCTTAGACTAGTAACACAAGTCGAGCGGTCTAGAATTCTAGACTCGAAACTATGAGAGCACAGACAGACCACGTTTCCCTTGTTGTCCTCTGTGTCCCTAGGATCTAGCATAGTACTAGAGAATCGATAAATACTGGTTGAATGACTGCCTGGTTGTTGGAACATGTAGCCTAAAGGTTCTTGCGTTCACTTAATTCAAGTTTCCTTGAGAAGTACTGAGAGGGATAGGAGCCTGAGAAGATTCCCATCCTCAGGAAGGAACGTCCTGCAGGGAGACAAGACGTGGCTAATACTTCTGTACTAACGCTGGGTAGGATCTATGGTACGGGATGGTCCTGGTAATAAATGAAGATTTATATGTTTCTAAACTAAGATCATTGCATCCGGTCCCATCACTTCATGGCAAATAGATGGGGAAACAGTGGAAACAGTGGCAAACTTTATTTTTTGGGGCTCCAGAATCACTGCAGATGGTGATTGCAGCCATGAAATTAAAAGACGCTTACTCCTTGGAAGGAAAGTTATGACCAACCTAGACAGCATATTCAAAAGCAGAGACATTACTTTGCCAACAAAGGTCTGTCTCATCAAGTCATGTATGGATGTGAGAGTTGGACTATAAAGAAAGCTGAGCACTGAAGAATTGATGCTTTTGAACTGTGGTATCGGAGAAGACTCTTGCGAGTCCCTTGGACTGCAAGGAGATCCAACCAGTCCACCCTAAAGGAAATCAGTCTTGGGTATTCATTGGAAGGACTGATGTTGAAGCTGAAACTCCAATATTTTGGCCACCTGATGCGAAGATTGACTCATTTGAAAAGACCCTGATGCTGGGAAAGATTGAAAGTGGGAGGAGAAAGGGACAACAGAGGATGAGATGGCTGGATGGCATCACCAACTCAATGCACATGAGTTTGTGTAGACTCCAGGGTTGGTGATGGACAGGGAGGCCTGGCATGCTGTGGTCCATGGGGCCACGAAGAGTCGGACACAACTGAGCAACTGAACTGAACTGAGACTTGTTAGGTGAAAACGGTGGGTGCATGGGGAGCTCAAAAACCTGCAGTGATGTGAGATGGACAGGAATGGCAAGGATAAAGCAAGACCAAGGCAAGAGCTTGGGGAAGTGGATGTGTGGTTCGACCGGAGCCTCAGGGCCAGGTGTGAGTTCAAGGAACACAGTGGGAAGGGCATGGAATTGAGAATTAAAAAGGACTTCTGGTAAAGAACCCACCTACCAATGAAGGAGGTTTAAGAGATGCGGATTCGGGGAGTCGGGAAGATATAGAGGAGGGCGTTGCAACTCACTCCAGTATTCTTGCCTGGAGAATCCTGTGGACAGAGGAGCCTGGAGGGCTACAGTCTATAAGTTTGCACAGAGTTGGACAGGACTGCAGTGACCTAGCACGCATGCACTGGGGACTTCCCTGATGGTCCAGTGGTTAGACTGTGCTTCCACTGCAGGGGCATGGGGTCGAGTGTGATTCTTGGCTAGGAAACTAAGATCCTGCCTGCCATGCAGTGTGGCCAAAAATACATAAATAGATAAACAAATAAAAGGTGAGTCTGGGTTTAAATTCCGACCCAGCCACTGAATGGCTGTGTGAGCTGCCTTTTATCCACGGATTATGGAGACAAAAGAGAAGTAGGTGTGTGAGTGCTTGTAAATATTCAATAAGTGCTGGTAAAATGCAGGAGAAAAATAGGAAACTGAGTTGGAAAGACGGGCCGAAAGGCATGTTCTGGTTGGGCTTGCACATCAGCCTGAGGAATGTTAGCTGATAAGGTGAGAATTGAGGAAGACTTTGGTGGCAGTGGCATGTAGGAGGCTCTGTGGGAGTAGAATGAGAGGGAAGCTAGCTAAGTGATTATAATAAGTGACCTTTGAAATCAGGAAGACCCGAGCTGTTTCTGTGGAAGTAGGGATGGAAGGAAGGGACGGCTGCCCTGGCAGTGCAGCGGGAGTCAGGAGAACTTGGCAGAAGTGAGGATGCTTCCCAGGTTTGCTTTTGTACTGAGGCTGAGAATAACAGGCCAGGTGGGATTCTTGGGATCCAGCTGAAACCATAAGCAGCTCCTGTTCTTGCACAGCTACTGTGTGTCAGGCACACACCCAGGCGCATGGAGTCTACAGCAGCTTAATGAGGACACTGAGTCACGCAGAGGCCAAGGATGGTGTCCAAAACCATCCCTTTAATTAAATGTCAGAGTCAGGATCTAAGTCCAGGCTGGCTTGATTTCAAAATTCATGTTCTTAACCATGCCTCTAAGCGCAAAACTCAAATAAGTTATCATGCTTGCGTTTACTGATGACTGACCGTGTGTTGTATGCTTTATAAGGTTTAGAGTGTGGGGGCTAGTGGTTACCCTTTGACGGTTTCCAACATTCAGGGTGATAAAGGGTATACCTAAAACTACTAGTAGATAGCAGACAGAAGCGTTGATGTTTTAATGGAGTACAAGTACTGTGTAATCCCCGCAGGACGCCATAATGGGCAGGCGGCAGCCTCCTAGCTTTTGAATCAGATCTAAGCCATAAGACATTCACAGCGGTTTGCCTTCAGAAAGAAATGACTTGGCCAAGCAGACTCAATCTAATGACTCACGCCTGTGCAGTTTGCCCAGACTGGAGGGACAGGGAGAAAGACAGCCTGGTTTCAGCTCTCCTGCACTGGTGAGGCTCCTCTCAGGTGGCTTGAGGGCAGCTTTGCTCTGTAGCCCGACCCTGCAGGGAGTAAACAGACCAGGGTGCCTTGTCCTGCTTTGGAAGCACATCCAGGACCTCTGTGAATGGTTTTGGCCCCAGGGATTATCTTGTTTCATTTAAAAATGTTTACTTATGTGGCTGCATCCAGTCTCAGTTGTGGCATGTGGGCCCTTCACTTTGGTGTGTGTTTTCTTTCTAATTGTGGGCTCAGGAGTTGTGGGGCATGAGCTCAGTAGTTGCAGAGCTCAGGCTCAGGAGTTGTGGGGCACAAGCTCAGTAGTTGCAGTACTCAGGCTCAGTGGTTGGGTGCTTGGGCTCAGTGGTTGCAGTGCTCAGGCTCAGTAGTTGTGCTTGGGCTCAGTAGTTGTGGTGCTAAGGCTCAGTAGTTGCAGTGCTCAGGCTCAGTAGTTGTGCTCAGGCTTGGTGGCTGTGGTGCTAGGGCTCAGTAGTTGCAGTGCTAGGGCTCAGTAGTTGCGGTGCTCAGGCTCAGTAGTTGTGGTGCTTGGGCTTGGTGGCTGTGGTGCTAGGGCTCAGTAGTTGCAGTGCTCAGGCTCAGTAGTTGCAGTGCTTGGGCTTGGTGGCTGTGGTGCTAGGGCTCAGTAGTTGCAGTGCTCGGGCTCAGTAGCTGTGGTGCTCAGGCTCAGCAGTTGCAGTGCTTGGGCTTGGTAGCTGTGGTGCTAGGGCTCAGTAGTTGTGGTGCTCAGGCTCAGTAGTTGTGGTACATGGGCTTAGTTGCCCCTCGGTGTGTGGGATCTTAGTTCCTTGACCAGGGATTGAACCCACATCCCCTGCATTGTAAGGAAGTTTATTAACCTCTGGACCATCAGGGAAGTCCCCCCAAGCGTTGTTTTAGAGCCCACCAGCCAGGGTGATGAGAGGGGGAGGAAATGTCTATATCAGAATTTTGTACTGATACCCAGCATACTAGTGCCCTACTTCCTTCTAGAACTCAGGACTGGCTTCTTCTGTCAGGATCAGAGAGCCGCTCCTCCTCCTTGGGAAGGGAGGATTTATTCCTGAGAACAGTTGAAAGAGCTGCTTCCTCCACCACCCCTTATCCCCATGTTGCTAGGACTTTTCTTTCTAGAAAGTTGAGAGAGGAATAAGCATTTTTCTAATGTATACAGATAGTGTCTGTTCTTTCAACAACCCAGTCAGGAAGACATTTTTATGATTATCTCCACTGACTTCATGGAGACTTCAAAGTTCAAAGAATTTAAGTGATTTGCCTGAGATGCAGAGAAAACAGTTTTAGAGCTGGAATCGCAGCCTGGGTCTGGATGGTGTCCAGGCTTACACCCTTAGCCCCCTGCATGTTTCCCTTCCAGTAATGGCTGCCGGACGTGGAGCCAGATACTATGCTGGGTGCTTGGCTGTATCGGCTCTGAACTTTACCACCACCCTGGAAAGCACTTTTATTCCCATTTTACAGATGATGAAACACATTCATTGAGTATAAGTAACTGACTCAAAGGCAGGCACTAATGAAACATATAGGAAGGGCTTGAAAGGGAGTCTTTAATCCCAGGCCTTTGAATTTTCCACTTTTTAATGTTTAGATTGTCCCTCATTGTTGTTGTTCAGTTGCTGAGTCGTGTCTGACTCTTGGCGACCCCATGGACTGCAGCACACCAGGCTTCCCTGTCTTTCACTATCTCCTTCATTGTCATAATGTTTTAGGCATATTTGCAATATGTGTTATTATTTTTATAAGTGTTAATACAAGTGTGTGTAGTTATTTATATATTCCACTTTAAAAAGTATATTTGTTGATATGACTGCACCAGGTCTTAGTTGCAGCACACAGGATCTTTAGTTGCAGCATACAAACTGTTAGTTTCAGCACGTGAGATCCAGTTCCCTGTCCAAGGATCGAACCCTGGCCCCCTACATTGGTGGCACAGAGTCTAAGGAACTGGACTACCAGGGAAGTCCCTATATATTCCACTTTTAAATGATATTAATTATTATTTTTTTTTTATTATTTTATTTGCCGACAAAGGTACGTCTAGTCAAAGCTATGGTTTTACGAGTAGTCATGTATGGATGTGAGAGTTGGTCTATAAAGAAAGCTGAGTGCCAGAGAATTGATGCTTTTGGCCTGTGGTGTTGGAGAAGACTCTTGAGAGTCCCTTGGACTGCAAGGAGATCCAACCAGTCCATCCTAAAGGAAATCAGTCCTGAATATTCACTGGAAGGACTGATGCTGAAGCTGAAACTCCAATACTTTGGCCACCTGACGCAAAGAACTGACTCATTTGACAAGACCCCGATACTGGAAAAGACTGAAGGCAGGAGGAGTAGGGGACGACAGAGGATGAGATGGTTGGATGGCATCACTGACTCGATGGACAAGAGTATGAGCAAGCTCCAGGAGATGGTGATGGAGGCCTGGAGTGCTGCAGTCCATGGGGTCACAGAGTCGGACATGACTGAGTGACTGAACTGAACTGAACTGAACCTTTATTATGCGATTTTCTTAGTGGTTATTTGAGCAAAATATAGGTTACTTCTTATTTTGCACACACTATTTAGAACGGATTACAGCCTTCTGCTTTAATTTTATAAGCTCCATTGCTGTAGATTCATGATATTGGTTGGAGCCTTAGGAATGAATGTTATTTGTATGTCCCCCTGAATCTGAATAGAATGTATTCAAATGAATCCACACAACTGCCCCTTTCTGGGCAGGTAACAGGTAAAACTGTGTGGTACCAAAGAGACATCGTTTATAAATTAAAACCTGAAAGGCAGGCTACTTCCTTATAGCTACTTTCTTACAGGTTGGTGCTTCAGCAATGTATCAGCGAGGATGGAGCCAAATAACTAAACTAATCTTTGGAAATAAAGGAAACACTTTGGTTACCTGGTACTCAGTTTTAACACCCAGTCCATCCACTGTCCAAGCGATGGTGCCCCAGTAAACGGACGCATTGAGGAAAGTTCTATCAGGGGCTCCTTAGAGTCATTTTCCTTATGCTTCGCATTTTTATGGCACCGCAGCCCTGTTCTAACCATAACTTTTCGATTCTCAAGACATTTCCTTTGAGCAAGTGGGAATTACCATTTACGGAAGCTTAAGTTAACTGAAAATTAAATTAACTTTATATGAGGTAAAGTAACTTGTGCAAGATAGCGTAGAATAAGCATAAGAAATCAGAGGTTTCTTGACATAGAGGGATAAAAATTTCTCCCTGGTATATTTTATTTTACATGGTATGTATGCTAAAAATGTCTTTATTAACCTCAAGAAAATATATATTACATAAGGTTAAAAAAAAAATCCCCTTATCACGTGGTTAGGGGCTTCCCAGGTGGCACTAATGATAAGGAATCTCTCTGTCTGCAATTCAGGAGACATAAAGACCAGATTCAGTCCCTGGGTCAGGAAGACCCCCTGGAGGAGGAAATGGCAACCCACTCCAGTATTTTTGCCTGGAGAATCCCATGGGCAGAGGAGCCTGGCGGGCTACAGCCCACGGGGTCGAAAAGAGTCAGACACAACTGAGCTCGCATGCGCAGAATCATGAGCTATATTCCAAAGGGAAAATGCCAGAAAATGTGTCTCTTGTCATTTCAGAAATTTTCTAGAAGACACTTCATTGATTGAAGCTATCATCTTTGTAAAACTGTGACTATAGGGAGGAACACTTTTGCCTTCCCCCCAAAAAAATTCTTAATAGAAATGAAGACATTTTATGTCAATTTCTTACGTATCCATATTCAGTTTGCTCTGTGGCAAAAACCAAGGTGACATGCAAGGTCAGTGATGGTCAAGACAAGCTGGAGCTCACAATCAGAAGCACTTAGACTCCACAGGAAGAGCTGCTGGCTCTAGAAGCATTCATGGGGCGAAACTGAATAAAGGGTGCTGAGTGTGAGTGCCCACAAGCCTCGGCTTTCATGGTTGCCCTTCTAAAGGCAGGACTCCTTTCCTCTCTGCCATGGCTGAGAATCTTTATCTCTTATTAAGGACAGAGAATTTGGCAATTTTAAAACTAGACTGAAGCCCTTAGGGTAAATCAACGACCACATCCCGAACTTTAAATCTGGAGCCTTCTGCTGGTTAATGACAGCTTTTCTGACAGAAGAGAGACTCATAAATTTGTACAGGTTTTAGAGTTTCCCTAGTAACTCAGCTGGTACAGAATCCACCTGCAATGTGGGTTAATCCCTGGGTTGGGAAGATCCCCTGGAGAAAGGAAAGCCTGCCCACTCTAGTATTCTGGCCTAGAGAATTCCATGGACTGTATAGTCCATGGGGTGGCAAAGAGTCGGACACGACGAGTGACTTTCACTTTGGGAGAGGGCAGGATCAAGCACTAACTGGCCTGTGGTCTGTTACTGGGGCCACTGCTACTGAGTGACGGGGTCACCTTGGGGAATTTACCTGCACTGTTGGCTCTTCGTTTTCCTCACGTGTGTAAAGGTAAACTTAGACCAGCAATTTTGAAGGCCTCTTAATCCCAACACATCTATTAGTCTAGTTGTAAGCCCCTGAGTAGGAGGATCATCTAAGCAATTATGAGTGAAGATAACTTTAATATAAAACAATACAAAGAAATCTGAATGTATGAGTCAAAGGAATCGTGGAACGAGAGGAGTTGTATATTTAGCCAAGGTTGAGTTAAGGCGGACTTGACTTATCATCCTAAATGGCACAACTTGAAAACCAGACAAAATACATGAAGCAACCGTTTTTAAGACATTAGAGAAAAACAGGGTGAGAGAGAGGAAAACAAAGACATTAGAGATCAGGCAATAAGACATTTTCTAAAAAGGAAAAAAAGAAATCAGGCCAAAGACAGTGCTGAGACAGAGGCGTTTGTGCCAAGTCACTTCCGACTCCATGAGACCCCATGGACTGCAGCCCGCCAGGCTCCTCTGTCCATGGGATTCTCCAGGCAAGAATACTGGAGTGGGTTGCCGTGCCCTCCTCCAGGGGATCTCCCTGACCCAGGGATCGAACCCACATCTCTTAAGTCTCTTGCGTTGGCAGGTGTGTTCTTTACCACTAGCACCATCTGGGAAGTCTGCTAAGGAGACAAATATAATTGCCTCCGCTGATTGCTTTGATATGGTCTCCAGGACATGATGCTGGAAGGGGACCCGGGCAGAGGCTGACTGTCTCCCTGAGTTTGATAGATGGACTTCGGACTCTGGGACGGCCGATGTGGTTGGAATTTACAGGACAAAACACAGGAGAGGAGAGAGCTGCAGAGAGAGAGGGAGAGAGGCAGGGAGACAGAAAGAGAGGAGAGACAAAGGGAGAGAGCAAAGTCTAGAGAAACGCAGAAGGTCCTTGCTGAGTCTTCAGCTAAATGCTGATAAGTTCGTGCATGTGAGGAAGCTAGGTGAGGTTGGAGAAAGCACGCCTGGGTAATAATAAAGGGGACAATCCTGAGAGATCACACAGGGCTTGGGATAGTTCCTGTCCCTCTAAACCAGAGTAGGAAACCTCATGATTCTTGGGACGTTGTTGACATTGAGTCAGTGGCAGGACAAAACGAAGGGAAAGCAAATGTCTACAGAGCTGTTTTAGATCTAATAACCCCAAACTGGAAGCAACTCGCATGGTCCTCAGTAGATGAACTGTAAACAAATTGTGGTTTATACATATAATAGAAAAGGGCTCAGCCCTAAGAGCAAATGTGCTATTGATAGGTGCTCCAATATGGATGCGTCTCAAAATAACGAAACTGTTATTCTAGTTTTTGCGTCCCACTTTAGTATCAGGCAGAGTGCTGTAAGTTCTAGGATAAATATTGTGCTGAGAAAATGGGAAAGATTCTGTAGGGGAAACATCACTTCAGGGGATAAGAGAGGCAACTCACTTATACAGCCAGATAAAAGGGGGAGGCTGACTGACCACCAGGTCAGGGCAGGAATCATGAACGAGATGAGGGGATTCGTGGCAGCAGTGAAGCCTCCAGTTGGCTGACCTCAAGGTCCTTCCTTTACCCTCCTCTCTTCCCACCCTCAGAAGCAGCCACATTGCTTCCAGAGCTTTCAGGTAAAGGTCTCAGAGCCAGATTTTGGGAGAAATATTCAGTTACTGTTATCAGTGGGTGCTTCTTCATTTTTAGGAAATTATAGTTTTGAGTTTGCAGAGCTTTCTGAACAACTTAAGGTGAAATAGAAGGACAAGTGCTAAGTACCGTTTTGGAAAGGTTTCTAAGTGGGAATTCCCTGTGTTATCCTGTGGTTAGGACTCTGGGCTTCCACAGAAGAGGGTGAAGGTTTGATCCCCGAGAGAAGCCAGGACCATGAATGAATTCAAGAAGGAGAATTTTTTTTCAATTAAAAAAAATTTTTTTTATTGAGGTAGAGTTAATCTACAATGTTCTGTAGGTTTCAGGTATATAGAAAAATGATTCAGCTATTATATAGATAGGTAGATATGGATATAGGTAGAGAGCAGATAGATATATATTCTTTTCTATTATAGGTTATTAAGATATTGAATATAGTTCCCTGTGCTATACAGTGGGTCCTTGTTAGTTATCTGTTTTATATATGATGGTGTGTAGATATTAATCCCAAACTCCTAACTTATTCCTCCTCCCACAGAGGAGAAAGTTTTGATTTGTGTCTTGTAAAGTAAATAAAACTCCAGCCTAAGAAAATGGATCAGAGGGCATCCCAGCCTGGTGGAAAATCAGTGTGGTCAAGACGAGGAGGGAGGAAGAAACAGGACTCTCTTTCTGGCATAGGATGAAAGCTCTATGTGGCACAGGAAAGAGTAAATGCGTCTGCTCAGTCTTTTTAGTTAATACCATACGCTGCTTAATGAAATAGAGGATCGCCATGCCTCTCATTCGTAGAGCTCAAATTAGGATATAATAAAAGGCATTTGTATCCGTCAGATTTCAGTTGCAAAAAAATGGAGTGTTCCAGATATTGTAAGCAGAAGGGGAGTGAGGTACTTTCCAAACTGTCGGGAAGGCTGGAGAAGAGATTCCAGTAGTTTGCTAGTTTCGGAGGTAAATGGAGGCATCAGAGCTTAAGGGCTTTTACAGTTTATGATGCAAAAGGAACTCTAGAATCTTTGGATGCCTCAGTTTGCCTTAGATTACCACATAGTAGGCAACCTGGGAATGTTGAAAAAAAAAATCAATGAACATATGTGAAGGTCACTATTCCGTAAAAGTACAGATGTGCTCGTTAATAGAAATTTCATTCTTGAGTCTCCCACGGGCCTTGCACAATAACTCACACATTAGTAGGCTACTCATTAATATTTACTGAATGAATCTCATAAGAAAGTAAATAAATCAGATAATTCCTGTTATGGTGATTTCAGAAAATGGTGTAGATCTTCAGCACTCCTCTAAAAGGATGGCATATATTCAGCTTTGCAGTTCTGTCAAATGCAACCCATGCTGTGATGCTGCTGATACAATACTGCCTCGTGACAAAGGTGGGACTCCTTGTTTTTACGATCCCAAAGTGATGCCAAGGAAAATGACTTTTAAGTCATTGAAGGTTGATGTCTGCTGGTTTAAGAAATGTGCCTGAACACATTTGATCTTTTTCAGGTTGGGGAGCTGCCTCAACACATAGGCAGAAATGGAGGGAAACACTTGGCTAATAACATCCTAACTCCCCTTAATGTTTTTGTTTACTCCAGCCTTGCATGACCGGCAGCAGGGTAATTGTGTTAAGTTTGGGTAAAATAGTTCTCATCACGCAGACCCCCAGCAGGGCACAGGAAGTTAGTCTAAACTAAACTGTATCTGCTTTGGAATAGAAATACTGGCACTAAAATAAAAAGACAGAAAATCTTTTTCACTTTAGGGACATTAAAAAGCCAAATGGACTTGGCTAGCGGAGCAGTTAATACAGAGTGGATATCATGAACTTCAAATCCCTTACTGTTTAGGAATTTTGAGCATCCTCTTTACCATTAGCTGAAGAGGGCTCCTTTAGAAGCAGATACATCTATGTTATCTATCTGCAGTGGAGATATTATTTTAGAGATACACACACTCGAGAGAGAGAGATACAGAGATATGGGGCTTCCCCGGTGGCTCAGAGGTGAAGAACCCACTTGCCAGTGCAGGAGACACGTGTTCCATCCCTGATCTGGGAAGATCCCCTGGAGAAGGACGTGGAGACCCACTCCAGTGTTCTTGCCTGGAGCACCTCATGGACAGAGGAGCCTGGCAGGCTGCAGTCTGTGGGGTTGAAAACAGTCAGACACGACTGAGTGACTAAACAGCAACAACATATATCTATCCATCTAAATATAGATAGATATCTAAATACAGATAGATAGATAGATATAGAGAGATAGATATATAGAGAGATATCTTCATACATACCTATGTCTCCAATATATCCAAAAGCCAAATATCAGCTTTTAAATATTTGTTTTTAAGTAATTGTTTTGTAACATCAGGAAAAATATTCTAAGTCCATTTGGAGGAGCATAATCTCTAAGTAACCTAGACTGGTACAGTTGGGTGGTACCATACAGTCACTGAACTTAGGAGTCAGGAAATCTGAACCAAAGAATGTACTCTGGCTTTTCCTCATTTCCCAGAGTGATTTCATCTCCTGTTCTAAAAATAGGATGAAATGGAGATGGCTTCGCATTTTTCCACCTCCCACATATGTCCCAATCTTCTCCATCATCGATTTAAAAAAAAAATCTACTTGCAAATGAATCATTAATTTTATAAGGAGTTTTCTTCTATTTTCCTGCACAGGTAACATTTGTTTCACAAGAATCAGAGTCGCTTAGTATTTGGGGCCTGGCTTTTCTTATAATAACACTGTGCTTGCTTGTTTGTTCCAGTTTGTTTTGCTTTTTCAAATGAACCCGGTATCATCTTTGCTTTGGTTTTCCACCTGACCAGCTGGAACAATTAAATATCCCTAAAGATACAGATTTTGATACCCTGTTCTGATTGTGTGTTTCTATTTAGCTTCTAAGAAGACTCTGAACATAACTTTTCTACGACTCTTTTAGAGTTTGTTTGTTTTTTTTTAATAAATTGGGATCAGACATGGTGTCCGCTGCACTGACTTTCTAATACAGGAATTTCTAAACACTCTGTCCCTCTTTTCACTCCAACCAGGAATGCGTGAGGGAAATTGACCGGTGTGCCAGCTTTCCCAGGCAACTTTGGGGCTTCTGTGTCACTCCTGTCTTTCATAAAGGAAGGGGGCTATTATCTGCGTGCTATTTTCATTAGGAATACAGTGGGAACATCTTCATTAGAGACGGAGAGTGCGCTGATGTGCTCTGTTGTGATAATGAGGGGAAGGGTGTGAAGGGGAAGATAAGAGGAGCAAGCGTTTAACTGGAAGCATTCCACCTGGCTTCTGCTTCATTTTATTTAATTGGATGAGGAACATTTTCTGCCTGTGAAAACAGCCAAATGTCCCAGATTGGGAGTCGAGCAGCCAGGCTCTGAGGACATCGTCAAAAGCGGTGTTTCGTGTCCCTCTTTCTCCTCCCTGTGGGTGTCTCAGACTTTTCAGCTTTGAAACGAGCAAATGGACCCTACATAGGTCATTCAGAAATGCCAGAAAGATGCGGATTAGAGGGAAAAGCCCATCTTGAACAGAGTCACAATAAATTCTATTCTCAAGCCTTTGGCGGTTACTTTTCTGTATTTCGCTTCCACGTTAAACACCCCTAGACTTTTTGTCTGTGTTATTTATATATCTCTCCCCTTTGTAAGGGGCTTTTCAGTGCTCAGTGGCGAAGAATCCACCTGCCAATGCAGGAGACACGGGTTTGACCCTGGGTAGAGAAGATCCCCCGGAGAAGGAACCGGCAACTCACTTACGCACTCTTGCTTGGGAAATCCCACGGGTAGGAGCCTGGTGGGCTACAGTCCATGGGGTTGTAGAGAGTCAGACGTGACTGAGTGACTGAGGGCGCGTGCAAGCTTGCATACCCCTTTATAACGGCTTGGCTCTCCTGTGTCCTGTCCCTTCAGATCTGTGCTGAATGATGTTATGAATCAGCAGGGTTGTCAGACTTAGGGAATAAAAATAACGGAATGTCCAGTTAGTTTTCATATCAGTTATACAACAAATAAAAAATTAGTGTCCAATGCAATAATAATTGTTGCATATCCATGATTCAAATTTAACCAAAGCGTGTCCTATATTTTATCTGCTGTTGCTGTTTAGTCACTAAGTCGTGTCTGAATTCTTTGTGATCCCATGGACTATAGCCCACCAGACTCCTCTGTCCAAGGGATTTCCCAGGCAAGAAAATGTGGGTTGCCATTTCCTTCTCCAGGGGATCTTTCTGACCCAGGATTGAGCCTACATCTCCTGCTTGGCAGGTGGTTTCTTTACCACTAAGCCACCTGGGAAAGCCCACATTTTATCTGACAATCCTATCAATTAGTGGTTTGCAAATGCAGTTTTCAAGCAGGCCTAAAGTTCAGCAGAAATGACTTTGAGAGGTGGGCTGGAGATTGAGAGTGAGAGGTGCCACCACAAGGATAAGAGGGAGGTGGAGGCACGGAACACTATCTCCTCCTCTGATGAAGAAGCTCTGCTGTGATCTGATTGGTCTCTTGGCATCGAGCGTCTGATTTGATTTGATATGAGGGTTCTGTTGGTGAGAAACACAAAGTCTGAAACCTTTCCGTTGTTCTGTCTGTCTTCCATTTGCCTCTCCAGGTCCACTTTCCGTCTTCGTCCTTCCTGCTCTGGGTCCCTGGAGACTCATAGACATCCACGGGATCTCTTGCTGTCTGACTTCTGAAGAACTGGGGAGAGATTTGAGAACAGGAGAGTGAGACAGGGGTATCAGTCCCCTGCCTCTTTCTCTGCAAAACAATTCAAAGATTCTAAAATTTGGTGTCTGAAAGAAATTCTCTTAGCTAGCTTGTGAAAAAGAACCCAGTTAATTGTGGGCTATCCCAACTGTAGCTTATGCAAACAAATTTTAATTTTTCCTCACATTTTAAGACTCTGAAGGCAAGTAGTTATTGGTGGCATTTCAGTGGCTCTGTGATATCAAGCTGGAATCTCGGAGATCTCCTTGATATATCCCTCATGACTACAAAATGGCTGCCAAAGTTCCAAACATCAAGTGTATGTTCAGAACAGAAAGAAATGAGGAAGGGAGGAAAGCTTTAATGTCCAACACTTTGTTAGGAAAATGAAAAATTTCCTCAAGCTCCTCATAAATTTTACTGTTTCATTGACTAACTTTTTGTTTTATGACACCCCTGGTTGTCAGGAATGCTGGAAATGTAAATATTGAGCTTTTCCAGACTCTGAAGAGTGCAGGGGAGAATGACGTTGAGAATGGTGTTGGCTTAATCAACTAACAGCATCCAGGGGGATTTGCTTTTGACTAGAATTTACAGACACTCTAGCTTGTAAAGAAATATTTAAGGTGAGGGTATTTCCTTGTCATGGTCCCTAATTTATACTACATAGGTGATTATTTAACAGTGGCCAGAGTTTTAAAGGCAGAGTAATCTCAGTGGATTAAGTCCCTATCAAATAATATTGCAAATCCTTCCATACTCCCTTTACACTTCCATTTTTTCTGTTTGAAATATATAAAAGTATATGTGTACCTATGCAGGCAAAACAGTAAAATGAACACAAAACTGTAGAAAAAAACACAGATCTGGAAAATAAGTGATTTGCTTTTCCATTCTTTTTTGCCACCGATAGCTGTGTTGATATCATTTCACCTTTCTGAATCTCTTTTCCTTCTCTGTAAAAGGAAGGTTACGCTGACTAGATGTTCATTTTGTTCAACAAATATGTATTGAACTTCTACTCTCAAGCCTACTCTCTTCCAGGCTCCAGGAATTCATAGGGTGTGTTGATTCAGACAAGGTTCTTGTCTTCACGAAGCTTATTTACATCCTGCTGGTCAGAGACCAGCAACGAGAAAATAAAAAATCGGTGTGTGTGTGTGCTCAGTCACACAGTCAGTTCCAACTCTGCAACCCCACAGCCAGACTCCTCTGCCCATGGGATTTCCCAGGCAAGAATGCTGGAGCAGGTGTCATTTCCTCCTCCAGGGGGTCTTCCCGACCCAGGAATTGAATTCGTCTCTTGTGCCTCCTGCCTTGGCAGGGGGATTCTTTCCACTGTGTCACCTGGGAAGCCCTCCAAATCAGTAAAAGACATCAAACCGTCATAAGCAAAATAGAGGGATGTGAGAGTAAGGGCATAGACACCCACTTCAGAGAGTGGGGGCCAGAAATCCTGTCTGAGGAGGTGGTGTTTAGCCCGAGTTGTGACCATAAAAAGCCAGTCCCTTAACGGTAGGATAGTACAGCTCCAGGGAGAGAGAGCTATACGTGCAAAGACCCTAAGGGCTATCAAGTCGGACTTGTTTAAGAAACAAAAAGAAAGCAAGGGAGAGAATTAATTTAACCACTGTTCTCTTTCTCATGGCCGTAGTTCCCATTTTCTGGAAATGCAGATGCTCATGAACCTTGTTTTCGTGGATGCTATTACCGTCTCTGGTAAGCCAATACACCTGGTTTCCCAGGTGGCAATGGCGGTAAGGAACCCACCTGCCAACGCAGGAGACGCAAGAGACGTGGGTTCAATCTCTGGGTTGGAACAATCCCCTGGAAGAGGGCATGGCAACCCACTGCAGCATTCTTGTCTAGAGAATCCCACGGACAGAGGAGCCTGGCGGGCTACAGTCCTTGGGGGCGCAAAGAGTCGGACACGACTGAGCGACTAATGCTGACTAACACTACAGTATCAGCAACATACTGTCCTGGGATATTTGGGAATCTCTTTTCTTCTCAGACTTAATGTTCCTGAGGGTAAACTGAGTGTGAAGTTGGCGAATGTTTCCCTGGTTGATCTCTGGTGGGGGTGCTGCGACTGATGGAATCGGTGGAGACGTCATGGCTGGTACCCTACTTTCCACATCCACAGCCTCGGTGATTAGATTGCCGGTCTCTGACACTGCAGAGACGATGCGTCCCGTGCGTTCACTGTCTTTGTAGCGCCTGCTGACCTACTCTGCACTGGGTCATGGTGCTTCCTGAGCTTCGTGTCTCACCCTCTTCATACCCTGAGACGTGATGATCTAGAGCGGCGATCTCCTCCCCTGGGATCTAATACCTGATGATCTGAGTTGGAGCTGATATAAGGACAGAAACAAGGCGCACAGTGAATGGACTGTGCTTCAGTTCAGTTCAGTTCAGTCGCTCAGTCGTGTCTGACTCTTCGCGACCCCATGAATCGCAGCACGCCAGGCCTCCCTGTCCATCACCAACTCCCGGAGTTCACTCAGACTCACGTCCATCAAGTTAGTGATGCCATCCAGCCATCTCATCCTTAGTCGTCCCCTTCTCCTCCTGCCCCCAATCCCTCCCAGCATCAGAGTCTTTTCCAATGAGTCAACTCTTCGCATGAGGTGGCCAAAGTACTGGAGTTTCAGCTTTAGCATCATTCCTTCCAAAGAAATCCCAGGGCTGATCTCCTTCAGAATGGACTGGTTGGATCTTCTTGCAGTCCAAGGGACTCTCAAGAGTCTTCTCCAACACCACAGTTCAAAAGCATCAATTCTTCGGCGCTCAGCCTTCTTCACAGTCCAACTCTCACATCCATACATGACCACAGGAAAAACCATAGCTTTGACTAGATGGACCTTAGTCAGCAAAGTAATGTCTCTGCTTTTGAATATACTATCTAGGTTGGTCATAACCTTTCTTCCAAGGAGTAAGTGTCTTTTAATTTCATGGCTGAAGTCACCATCTGCAGTGATTTTGGAATGTGCTTGAATCACCCCAAACCTCCTCCCCACCCTGGTCTGTGGGAAAAATGTCCTCCACGAAACCGGTCCCTGGTGCCAAAGAGGCTGGGGACTGCTGAGTTAGAGTGTTCATTCCATGATGCTCATTTGTAAATTAGCACCCAGCTGTGGACAGTGGACTGGTCCCTGACAGTGTTTGCAGCAGTGTGCAACAAAAGAGAAAACTGAGACCCATTAAGTGATTTTTGACAAAGCAAAGTTTATGCTACTTAAAAAAGTATTTTTTTCCCTCTGAGATCACATCCTTCCTAATTTTTAAAATTCATATGAG
Organism: Oryx dammah; assembly: GCF_014754425.2. NCBI lineage: Eukaryota > Metazoa > Chordata > Mammalia > Artiodactyla > Bovidae > Oryx > Oryx dammah. The sequence goes on along the minus strand of NW_024070206.1, from coordinate 6,930,371 downwards.
TTTTTACTGCAATGATAAAATAGAATATTGGAGAGGAAAATAAGGTTTGTGTAACCTCATCTCGGAAGGTGATTTTGACCCCAGTGGGATTTTTCTGGGCCCTGAAATCCAGGGGCCTGGGAACCATGGCATTGGCCACAGTCCCTGCATTCACGTTTGTGGAGCTTTGCACTGTCTCCCTTAGAACCCTGTGACTAGTAAGGAGCTCCCCTATGATTTGGGTATTCAGGGGCTGGAATTCATGAGTGTAGCAGGAGCGTTGGTTTAGATGTTCAACTCTGCTACTTGTTGGCAGAAAAGGTATCACCATTGGAAACCATGCATCTCGTGGTGATTTTAGACCCTGGAGATGCAAAGATGAATGAGATTGAATTCACCATGCAAACGGGGAGATAGGCTCTGTTGCTGTTACTCTCCAGTGGCCCAGTCATGTCCAACTCTTTGCGACGCTATGGACTGCAGCATGCCAGGCCTCGCTGTTGCTCACCATCTCCTGAAATTTGCCCAAGTTCAGGTACATTGCATCGGTGATGCCATCCAGCCATCTTATCCTCTGACACCCTCTTCTCCTACCCTCAATCTTTGCCAGCATCAGGGACTTTTCCAATGAGTCAGCTCTTTGCATCAGATGATCAAAAACTGGAGCTTCAGCTTCAGCATCAGTCCCTTCCAATGAGTATTCAGGGTTGATCTCCCTTAAGATTGACTGGTTTGATCTCCTTGCTGTCCCAGGGACTCTCACAAGTCTTTTCCAGCAGCATAGTTCAAAGGTATCAGTGCTTTGGTGCTCTGCCTTCTTTACAGTCCAGCTCTCACAACAGTATGTGACCACTGAGAAGACCATAGCCTTGACTACACAGACCTCTGTTGGCAGAGTAATGTCTTTGCTTTTCACCACACTGTCTAGGTTTGTCAAAACTGCTTTCCTGCCAGGAAGCAATTTTCTTCTGATTTCATGGCTGCAGTCACCATCCGTGATGGTGATTTTAGAGGCCAAGAAGAAGCAGTCTGTCACGACTTCCACCTTTTCCCCTTCTATTTGGCATGCAGTAATGGGGCCAGATGCCATGATCTTGTTTTTTTTTTTTTTTTTAACATTGAGTTTTAAACCGGTTCTTTCACTCTCCTCCTTCACCCTCATCAAGAGGCTCTTTAGTTCCTCTTCACTTTCTGCCGTTAGAGTGTTATCATCCACATATCTGAGGTTGTTGTTATTTCTCCTGCATCTCTTGATTCCAGCTTGTAACTCATCCAGCTGGGCATTTCTCATGACGTGCTCAATTTATAGGTTAAACAAACAGGGTGACAGATAAATCACAGTATGCCCTCTGAGTGCCCCTGGAGGAAAGTCTGTCTCATGAGGTTCCTGGGTGATGGCAAGGAAATCCTTCTTTGATATTTTTGAAAATTCACAAAGCTAGGGATGAGGGGTAGAGGGGTTACCCAAGGGACTGGATTCAGGGAGGAGACAGTATCAGTGTGACATTCCTGTTCTCCAACTGATGGTGTCCTGGAAAACATTTGGTCTCTGGGAAGGCATTTCAGTATCCACAGTAGGCTCTTGAAATTATCTGATTTTGAGGTTAAGTTTAAGTTGATGTTGAGAAATATTAGCTTTAGTGCTTATGAGGATTTGTTTTAGTGATTTGAATCAAATCCCCAAAGCACAATCAGAAGGAACTTCAGCAGTGAAGGTATTTTCACATTGTCCCCAGGAAAATGTGCTCTTGCCTTAATTTTCCAAAATGTGTAACTCAGCCATTACATTCCCTTATGTTCATCTTCTGCATGTTGACGTTAGTTTGAGTACATGTCTAAGCAAATATTTTGGTTGGTGGCATGAAATTCCCTCCAAGAGCTGATGCCATTCACAGTGAAAGGTAATACAGTCTGCTGTTGGTACAGGCACACCTCAGAGTCTTGGCAGGTTCAGTTACCGACCACCGTGATAAAGCAAATATCACAATATAGCGAGTCACACACATTGTTTTTGGTTTTCTAGTGCATATAAAAGTTACATTTATGCTATCCTGTAGTCTGTTAACTGCAATAGCATTATGGCTAAAGACCAATGTACCCACTTTCATTAAAAATACTCTGTTTTTAAAAAATGCTAACCGTCACCTGCACTTTCAAGTCAGTGCAAGTGGACCCTGGTGGTCCACTCGTTAAGACTCTGAGCTTCAACTACAGGGAATGCAATTTTGATCCATGGACAGGGAACTAAGATCCCACATACTGCCTGATGCAGCAAAAAACAAAATGAAATAGAGAGACTAAACCAGAAATCAACAGAGTGGTGATTTTTCTGCTGGTGGAGGGTCTTGCCTCCATTGTTGATGGCTGCTGATTGATCAGGGTGGCAGTTGCAGATGGGTGTCACAGTTTCTTAAAGACAAAAGTGAAGTTTGCAGCATCGACTGACTCTTCCTTTCATGAATGATTTCTCTGTAACGTTAAGGTAATGCTATTTGATAGCATTTCACACCACAGAGGAGCCTGGCAGGCTGCAGTCCACGGGGTCACAAAGAGTCGGACACGACTGAGCGACTAACAGGTTCCCGCTTTCACTCTTACTACCCACAGTAGAACTTCTTTCAAAACTGGAGTCAAACCCTGCCGCTGCTTTATCGACTAAGTTTGCAGAGCAGTCTTCTAAATCTGTTCTGGGCTTTTCAGCAGTGTTCAGAGCATCTTCACCAGAAGTCGGTTCCACCTCAAGAAACCACTTTGCTCATCTGTAAGAAGCAGCTCATCATCCTTTAAAGTATTATCGTGAAATTACAGTAACTCAGTCACCTCTTCAGGCTCCACTTCTATTTCTTTTGCTATTTCCACCACATCTACAGTGACTGCCTCCACTCAAGTCTTGCACCCCTCAAAGTCAACCATGAGAGTTGGAATCAGCTTCTTCCCAACTCCTGCTGGCGTTGATATTTTGACTTCTTCCCATGAATCACAGATGTTGTTAATGGCATCTGGAATGGTGAATCCTTTCCAGAAGGTTTCCAATTTGCTTTGCCCAGATCCATTAGGGAACTGTTATCTACAGCAGCTATAGGCTTACAGAAGGTTTTTTCTTAAATATAAGACTGGGGAGTTGAAGTTACTTCTTGATCCATAGGCTGCAGGATGAATGTTGCCTTAATCTCATCGTATGTCAGAGCTCTTGGGTAATCAGGTGCATTGTCGGTGAGCAGCAATATTTTGAAAGGAATTTTTTTTTTTTTCCTGAACTGTAGGTCTCAACAGTGGGCTTAAAATATTCTGTAAACTATGTTGCAAACAGATGGACTGTCATCCAGGCTATGTCGTTCCATCTATAGAGCACAGGCAGGGTAGATTTAGCGTAATTCTTGAGGGCTCTAAGATTTTCAGGAGGGTAAATGAGCATTGGCTTCAGCTTAGCGTCACCAGCAGCACTAGCCCCTAACAAAAGAGTCAGCCTGCCCTTTCCAGATTTGAAGTCAGACATTGACTTCTCTCTAGCTATGAAAATGCTAAGTGGCATCTTTTTCCAATAGAAGGCTGTTTCATCTACACTGAAAATCTATCTTCATTAATTATCTTTGCTAGATCTGCTGAATAACTTGCTGTGACTTCTGTATCAGCACTTTGCTGCCCAATGCACCAGGATGTTAAGGCTTCCTTCCTTAAACCTCATGAAGCAGCCTCTGCTAGCTTCACACTTTTGTGCTGCAACTTCCTCACCTCTCTCAGCCTTCACAGAATTGAAGAGAGTTAGGATCTTGCTCTGGTTTAGGCCTTGGGAATGCTGGGCTGGTTTGATCTTCTATCCAGACCACTCAAACTTTCTGCAAATCTGAAATAAGGCTGTTTCATTTTCTTCTCATTCCTGTGTTCACTGGTGTAGCCATTTAATTTACTGTAAGAACTCCTTCTCTTTCACAGCGTGGCTATTTGACACAAGACGCCGAGCTGTTAGCCTGTCTTGGCTTTTGGCCTGTCTTCCTCACCAAATGCAATCATTTCTAGCTTTTGATTTAAACATGGCTCTTCACCTGAACACTTAAGAGGCCACTGTAGGTTCTTCATTGGCCAGTTTTAATATTGTTGTGTCTTACGGAATGGGAAGCACCAACAAGAGGGAGAGAGATGGGGGAACAGCCGGATAGTGGAGCAGTCAACACACACATTTATGGGTTAAGTCAGCTGTCTTATAAAGGAGGGATTCACGCTACCCTGAAACAATTACAGTAGTGACATCAACGATTGGTGATCACCATAACAAATAGAATAATCATGAAAAACTTGGAAATACTTAGAGTGTTACCAAAGTGTGACACAGAGACACAAACTGAGCCAGGGCTCTTGGGAACATGCTGGTAACAGAGTTGCCTGGCACTGGGATGCCAGAAACCATTAACGTGCTAAAAAAAAGACAACACACAAAACATTCCCAATATCTGCAAAGTTCAAGAAAATGAGATATGCCCGTATTCCTTCCTGGACACACAAGTGGGTCCATGTCACAGGCATAAGAAGTGCTAGGTCGGAGATCTTAGAGCTGGCTTCCTGTTTGCACCATGACGGTGCGGGGAGAGTGTGAATGCAGAGAGGGCACAGTTCTGATCCTATCTGTAGGCTCCCTCTGAGGATTTCCTGTTTCTGTTCAGCCCTTGACACACCTGAGAACTTGCTGGGAAGGGAGCCCGCTCTGCCTTTCTCGTGGATCTCACCTGTTTCTGGTCCCCAGTGATCTTATCCATCACCTGTCTTTTCAGACTCACTTAGCCTCATTACGGGGTCTGAGGAAACATCTGGACAGGGAAGGAGTCAGGAAGCTGTGTGCAGAGTCTGGCTTTTTACTGCATTTTCAGTTTTAACCCAGGCAGGTCTTTGAAGTCTCCAAGCTTCATTTACCCTCATCATCAGCAGACAGAGTGTGACACGTCTTGAGCTCCCAGGCTTGTTGTAAAGATCGAAATGAGATAATCTGTGGGGCAACATATTTGGAAAGTATATAAAACGTTGCACAAACCTTCATATGTAAATAGAGTGTTTAGTCACACCAGTTCACGATCGCATCCCGTGACGAAGATGTACACACAGACGCGAAGGTGCTTACCATACCTACCCTGCCCCGTCTCAGTACAAAATGGTAACAAGTGTGGAGAACGTGTGTGCCACGGTGTGCTCCTCATGCAAGAAGATGTCCCAGAATCCTGGGCAGGAAGCTGAGTTCTTTGCATGTCCCATGTCCCCTTCTGGATAGTGTACTGTTGTTATCCTAGACGGTTGCTTTGTGTTAACTCCAGACTTTTTAGTCTGGCCAGCCAAGGAAAGCAGGGAGGTCAGAACCAAGAGTAGAGGAGTTAACTTCTGTCTCTCTTTTCTGGGGCTTCCATCACCCCATCACTGAAAGGATCAGGTAACCGTGCTTTGAATATCCAGGCCCGATACAACAAAAGGGATGGCTGGTGCGTCCCGTTCTAGCCCACGTGCTCTGTATTACTTCCATCCTCCAAAACGTCCTTGTAATCCTTGTAGGTCCCCAAAGTCTTCACAGTAAAGTCCAAACTCCTGAACTTGACTCCTGGAAGTTCCCTGTGCTCTGACTCCACCATTTTTGTTTTCTCTGGGCTTGGTACCCCTCCACCTGCAACCTAACCTCAACCAGCAGGGCCACTTACTACAGTGGCTTAAAACAAAGAGCTTGAGTCTCACACAGCAACCCCTTGGGAACTTATCCTTCTACTTTATACCCCTTCTCTGATCCAGCTTAGGTTATCTTATAGGTCTCAGCACGAGCCACAAGTACTTTGGGAAGCATCCCTTGATTCAGTTAAGCTGACATCAATGTTCTTCTTTTACACTTTCATAGCAATCTGGGCATAACTTTTATTCAATATATACTGCTCTATGCTCCCAGTTTAAAAACTCTGATTAGGCCATTAGACTGATTCCCTTGAAAGCAAGGTCTGACTGGCATTTGTATTCCCTACACCTTGAATGGTACCTGGGAGGCTTCCATTTCCTGAATGAATGAATGAATGAATGGCAACTTAAAAAGCTTTTATTTATTTTTCTGTGGCCATGCTGCATGACTTGTGGGCTGTTGGTTCCCTAACCAGGGATTGAACCCATGCCTCCTGAAGTGGACGTGTGGAGTCTTAACCACTGGAGCACCACAGAAGGCCCTGAATGCCAACTTTTTAAGTGCCACGTCCACATCTGATTCGTGGGTCCTTCTTCCATGCTTTCCCCATTTTCCTTCCTTCTTCTTCTAACAGGGAGTACTTCTAGCTGCCCCATGATAAATGATCTGTTATGAATGAGTAGTGTCTTTGGATGCTTTGGGTAACAGTGAGTAGTGTCTTACTTTCGTCTGCTTCCATGTCTGCTGGCGCTGGGAATCAGATCCCTTTCCTGTTGGGCCACCCGCTAAGAGCTATATGTCACTCCAGAAGTGGTGAATGGTGACCCTATCTGAGGCTTGGGGAATATGGCTTCGCTGTAAGCCACAACCCTGAATCATGTACTGGCCTTCAGCAGTTGCTACCCCATCCATGAAATGAGGGCAGAGACCGCTCCCTCTTCCTTTCTCAAAGATGTTATGGAGATGAATGAGGTAATGTCTGCAAAGCTAGCACATGGGCTAGAAGGAAAGCACTATTTCAAATCCTTAGTGTTATGGTAACAAGGCTTTCATCTGTGTCGCCCTTGTGTCTGAGCTCATCCGAGAAAGATGGGCAGGTACCAGAGCCGCAGGAGGAGTTGAACGTGAGTGCGAAGTCCAAGGCTGATTACTGATCCTGGGTGTTCTTCTGCTTCCATCTCTTCTGTTCACAAAAGCTTGTTAGAACATAGCATTTACCCACAATCCATAGAGTGTGTGGAAAAATGAATGAATTCTATTTTGCCAAGTGGATGAGTCCTGGGATAAAAAGCTTTGTCAAGCTACAGGATATTATTTCCATTCCAAGTTTCTGTTTCTCTTCCACTCTTTTGAAAGGATATCCATGTAGCTTATCATTTTCTGAGTTTTTTTTTTTAATTACCCTTAACATAGTTTTTCACACACAGCTGTAGACTTCTGTTGGGCTGCTTTGTTTCCCTCCAGAGAGGCTACTGTTTCATATCTCCCACTGCCATTTATCTGTTTGTTTGCTTATAAACCAATAGCCCAACAAAAGGCTTTGGGACAATAGTCTTTTTTTTTTTTTTTAGCAAGGCATTATTTTTATAAGTCACCATCCTTTTGAAATGTGTTTATTTATTAATTTATAAATGGCTCCCATCACACATTGCACCTGTGTGACATGTTAATTTCAATAACAATGGGATGAAAAGTGAATAGGTTGTTTTGACTTGTGTGGTAATCTGAGGAAACCTAGTATATAGTATGCAAGAACTGGGTAGTTTACTGCAACTCAGAAGGATACACTAGAATAAAAGCAGTCTACATTATCCTGTGTCTAGGAAGATTTTAGAATTTTACAGGATAAATATCATTCAGAGTTTATTAACGTATTTTCAAGAAATAACTATATCAATTATAATTTAACTATATATATGTATATGTATATATGTATATATGTATATGTATATATATAGTATATAATTCTTCCTATGCAGTTTTTTCCCTTAGAAACAAGGCATTCAAGAGGCAAGGTCTGGGACTTCCCTCGTGGTCCAGGGGTTAAGACTCTGCACTTCCATTGCTGGGGGGCATAGGTTCCATTCCTGATTGGGGAACTAAGATCCTGAATGCCACGTCATGCAGCAAAAAAAAATTAAAAAAAAGAAAAGTTCGTTGCAAACATGCTTACTTCACAACCAAAAGGAAACTAATATTATATATGAAAAAGGCAAGGTCTGTCTATGACAGTAAATGTTCTCAGTAATTGGAAATTTTGAGAATCTTAAGCAATAAGAGATAGTTGAATGCTTATTTTTTGCCTATGGATTAGCTATACTACAAATCCACCAGATAATTACTCCACTAAGATGCCAGTGTTTCTGTGGGAAGATGAGAACAGTAGGACAAGGAAAGAATTAATTTGTCTGAAATTGACATGTTAAAGGTCTTCATTGATCAAAGCTGGATTCTACTTTATCCCTTTAGACGCAGACTTGTTCTGTACTCACAAGGGAAAGATTGCTATTTTTAAGGATAAAGTTATATCTCTAACCCTGAAACCATATCAGTGTACTACTGATTATCTAACGCAAGCCTAGGATTTTATAGAAAGGAAAGTTGAAGTGCTGCAGCATTGTGAGGTTAAGCGATTGCCCAAGGTCTCGTGACTAGTTAGCAACACAACTAGGACCCAAAGTGTGCTGGTTTCTGGCTACTAGTAATAACAGGTTTCAGGTGGAAACATCTGGCTGCTACCTCATGCTTATGAGATGATTGTGGAGTAGAGATGACTGTGGTAGAGGACAGAGAGCAGGCGCTGGGTCAAGACTGGTAACTTGGTTCCATCAGCGAATGTTGGGAGAAATGCGGAACTTGAATTGTCTATCGCTTTAGTTTTCTCATCTTTCAAATTCAGGAATTTTACCAGTTAATCTCTAACTTCCCTCTTGGCTCTGTAATTCTCTGCTTTTATGAAGGAAACAGAACGAGCAAAATGACATCCCAGGCATGTTTGCAAAAGAACTCATCTATCTACTGTCTTCTAATATATTTTTTAAAAACTCAGTAGTTGTAAAATTGCATACAAGTCAAGTATTTCATGTCCCCTGAGCTGAGCTGTTCTTCCCAGAATCACATGGTATTTTGTTACAGAATTAAACAAATTCTGTGGGTTATCAGATGCCTACCAGAAGACACACTCACCATTTGTAGGAGTCTTCCCAATGACTCAGCCAATAAACAATCTGCCTGCAATGCAGAAGACATAGGAGATGTGGGTTAGATCACTGGGTCGGGAAGATCCCTTGGAGGAGGAAATGGCAACCCACTTCAGTATTCTTGCCTGAAAAATCCCATGGACAGAGGAGCCTGGTGGGCTGCAGTTCAAAGGGTCTCAAAGCATCAGACACGACTGAGCACACACGCCCTAGGACTAGCAAATACCCAGTAACTGTTACATCCAAGGTACCTTGCTCAAGGTAACACTAATGCAACTGAATCAGATGCAATCACATCAGCACTGTGTTTATGGTCTTTCCATCTTGGATGCTTTCACATCGTCAAGCTGCAGTGTTTTAGAATAAGAAGAGACTTTTGTGATCTTCTATTCTTCACCATTTATTTTACAGTTGAAGAAACTGAAGTCTTTTATCTGACAGCTCAGCTTTACTCCTAGAAGAATATGTATTAGAGTTATGATGTATAAAGAGATACATTTCATAGTAACTGTTAAAGAGAGAGATCGCCTTTTCCCTCCGTGGTCCACACAACTGTATTTCATTCTAGATCTGGCTCTCCGTATTTGTGTCTTCTTTCAAAAATGCATCTTATCTCTCGTGCCTGCCATTTGATGAAAATCATGGCTGATAGAGGGAAAGATGTAGAGGTCACTAATCTATTTTGTTAAAAGAAATCAAAGGAAATTGTGTTCAAGAGGTTTTATCAAATATCTTCCATAAAATCAATAGCATTTTAAAAACTGGTGATCTGATATGCATTTTGGTTGAAAAGAGTTCCCTCTTTGGAATATTTAACAAAGCATGAAGTACTTGGGGGTGTTCTTGTCTCAGGTACAGAGTCCCCAATGTGTTCATACTGCATTTGTATGTACAGAGAAAATATGGCTTCTGAATTTTCTCCTAAGTAAGCTGTTTCTTTCCCCTTAAGAACCCAGACCTCTATGGAGTCTCAGGAAACTTATACTTGTTCATCAAATAGCTCAGTGTCTTCTGGTTTTAACAGCTTCTTTTCAGTTCAAAGTTCAATGTCCTGTTTTTAAATAGTTCATGTACTTGATCTCTCGGGGAAGATGGCCAGACCTCCAGAAATCCGCCCCATTCACTGTTTTTTTCTGCAAGATGGCACCAGAAAAACAGTGTGCGGATTTCACCATCTGCTTGGTAGTGATGGAGGGGCTGACCCTCACATTTCCTCGTTTTGGAGAGGCTGGACTTGGACCACTTGGCTGGTTGGGGCTGGCTCCCTGGGGATTGAGTGGGGCCCTGATGCTGGAGATGGTGGCCTCTGCCATTTGCATCTGGTCTCTGCACACTTTGCTCTCATCCCGAGCATGAAGACATGTCCTTGGGAACTCTCTGCACCTCGGGGACCCTTGATGGCAGCATGGAGAATGTGTTTTTCCATCTGCTTTGTCTCAGGGACATTTATCTGTGCCTCTTCCCATCATCACCGCCACACTGAATAAGGTGTCCAGCCAAAAGCATTTCCAGGAGCCTGTAGTTTCCACCAACCCTGATGTTTTCAGGCTTCTTGATACCCACCTTCATGTTTCTATAGCTTTCTCCGTAGTTCAAGGCTTGGCTTGAGGGATGTAGGACATTTCTTTCTTTCTTTTTTAAAAATTACTTCTTTACTTTTCGGCTGTGCTGGGTCTTGGTCTCTGCACGTGGGCTTTCTCTCACCGTGGCAGTCGGGAGCTTCTCTCTAGTTGTGGGGCACGGGCTTCTCACTGGGGTGGCTCCCCTTGTCATGGAGCATGGGCTGTAGGCACGTGGCCCCAGTGGTTGCAGCTCTCGGGCTCCAGAGTTCAGGCTCAGTAGCTGTGGGGCATGGGCTTAACTGCCCTGTGGCACGTGGAAACTTCCCAGACCTGGGATCAAACCCATGTTCCCTGCATTGGCAGGCAAACTTGGACTCTTAACCACTGGACCACTGGGAAGTCCCGTGGGACATTTCTTTTACCTCTCCTTCCTGGCTGTTGACTTTTATTTGCTTGCCCCCAAGTCATAGCCTTCTGCTTCTGACTTTAATATTCTCATGGCTCCGTCCTAAAGGACACATCATAGGCTGAGAAGGAAACCAGCACCTTTACCAGGTAACACAATTACACACTAGGCTTAGAAGATTCGTAGGAAAAAAGTGTGTAACATATCTCATTAATGGTTTTTATTGATTTCATGTTGAAAAGAAAATGTTTTGGATAGACTGTGTTAAATAAAATATGGTATTCAAATTAATTTTACTTGTAGCTATGGACTAAACGTTTGTGTCTCCCCAAATTCACATACTGAAGCCCTAACCTCCAATGTGATGGTACTTGGAAGTAGGGCCTTAGGTGGTAATTCGATAAGGTCGTGAGGGTGGAGCCCTAATGATGGGATTAGTACCCTTATAAGAGGAAGAAGAGACCAGAGCCTTCTCTCTGTTCAGCACGTAAGGCTGCAGGAAGAACACTGCTGTCTGCAAACCAGGAAGAGGCTTCTCAACAGACACCAAAACTCCAGAATTGTGAGAAATAAATGCTATTGAAACCACCCCATCTGTGGTATTTTGTTATGGCAGCCTAAGTTAAGATATTGTTTCTTTCTTTTTTTTTTTTAATATGTGGCTGCTAGTAAATTTTACTTTGCTTGTGTGGCTCACATTTGTGGCTTGCATTATATTTCTTTTGGACAGTGCCAAGGTAGCACACAGTAGACGCTCAAAAATGTTCAGCTATTATTCTTAGGCATTTCTCACTGTAAACAAAAAAATATTGGTTTGACATGCCTCTTTATGGTCCAGTTGTCACTTTGACCACATTAAAAAAAAAAAAAAAAACTCATTGTGTTACCATTATCGATGGTGAAATCGAGAGTTTTATTTGTCTGGGGGGAAAGACTTGTCCTGAATTTTGCTCAGTGATAGGAATGCTTTTGGTGTGATCAAATTAAGGTTTTTCTCCAACAGTGGACTGAGTAATGATTGCAGACTAATTACAGCAGGCACATTGCACTTTGCTTTGCAGTAACAGCTTTCTGCCAGCTGTTTCCCTTAGCAGTTGTTCATTTCAAGTAGGTACCAATGTTGCTGGAAGTGTAGGAGGAAGAAAGCAATTTCAGTTCTTTGCTTCAGACTGAAATCTGTATATTTCCTTACATTTTTTTTTTTTCTTCCTTAAGGGCCCTTCAAAATCTACATAGCTCTAAGGCTAATTTCTTACCACTTTTTCTGGTTCTTTTTTCAGGAAAAAAAAAATCGTTTGAAGATTATACACAGAATGATACAAAATCTCAAGTTTAATTAAGCCTTAGCAAAAATATCCTTTAACTATTACATTTGTTTCTTGCTTTATTCCCTCATAGCCTGCAACTCTTCTGAAGTATACTTTCAAGTAGAAATTCAATAGAACCATTTAGAGTCGTCATTACTGTGGATTAAATAACTATTCCCATCTGGCCCATGAAATATATAATCTGTATTCTTCTCTGGATAATAAATACAGTAAGTAACTACTTACCACCCCCTAGGCCATCACTTTTGTCTGTCCTGGTGGAAATTTTTCTTTGTTATCTATTGGTAACAACTTGAAATTATTAACTCTTTCCTTGCATAGAAACATGTCCTTGTGACATACAGGCTTTTTTTTTTTTTTAAAGATATGATTCTTTTTTTTAACTTAAAAAATAATTTATTTACTTATTTGTTTGTGGCTGTGCTGGATCTTCGCTGCTGTGCTCAGGCGTTCTCTAATTCCAATGCTTGGACTTCTCATTGGTTTGGCTTCTCTTATTGTGGAGAACAGGCTCTAGAGCTTGGGCTCAGCAGTTGTGGCACACAGCCTTAGTTGCTCCACACATGTGGAGCAGTATTCTCAGACCAGGGATCAAATCTGTGTGCCCTGCACTGTCAGGCAGGTTCTCAGCCGCTCTACCACCGCGGAAGTCCTACTTAAAAAATATATATATATGTGTATATATATATATATATATAGAGAGAGACGCTCTGCAGAGTGTTAGTTGCGGTGCTTGGGAGCTTCAGTTTTCGCTGTGGGTTGTGAGATTTCTAGTTGCGGCACATGAACTCGGTTGCAGCATGTGAGGTCTAGTTCCCTGACCAGTGATCAAACCCGGGCCTGCTACACTGGGAACATGGAGCCTTAGCCTCTGGACCACAAGGAAGTCCCTGGTCTAATCGTTACTGTACCTCAAGCCCCACCTGCAGACCCTCCCGTGGACAGCTTCTCTCGTCGTCCTTCCTAGATGCCTCTGGCCAGTTGGTCACTGCTGCCTGGTCCTGCCACCTGTTCTCAGCTTGCCGTGCGTCTCTGCTGGGCTTCCTGCTGATGTCCGCTTCGTGGGACTCAGAGAGAGAATCACACAGGACACTGAGCACCATGAGGGTTCGGACTGAGGCAGAGGAGGCTGTGGTACCTGTTATTGCCTTGGGCTCTCTATCTCCATGCAACCAGCAAAAGCTGCTTTCTGTAGGACAGTCTTTATTGAAGGTTGGTGACTGAGGAGACTAACGAGAGGGAGTAATAATGTAGAAAAAGCCTGGATTCTGAATCTCTCTCCAGAAACGAAGAGAAAAGGACGCGTTTTGCCTCCTTGTCTTACAAATCTCACCATTTCCAGTCTCCTCTCCATTTCCCCCTTTCCTCTTCCTCCAGAGCGAGGAATCCTTCGTGAATCCTTTCTTGACTCCTTCACGAATCCCTTCCATTCCCCCTTTGGAAAACATTTTCTTCTGCTTGCTGGCATGGTCTCATATCTTCCTACCGTCAGAATAACCCACGTATACAATAATTCACAGCCGTCCACATACATGAGTTACTCCATCAAGAATAAGGACTTCAACAGAACAGTTCAGGGTGGGGTTTATATTCTAACTGATTCTTTCAGCATCCTTCCATGAGTAGGAGGCAAAAATTTGTGCCTGCCCTTCTTCCTGTGTCCTTTTGGTGTCCAGTAGAGAACTCATGGCTGCAACACACACACACACACACACACACACGCGCACACACACACACACACACTCCCTCAAAGGACAAATGGTAATTCTCCAAGTCAGTAGAATTTAAATAAAAACTAAGGAAGAGCCACATTATTTGAAAACCATATACCCTGCAAAGATTATCCCAATAGATTGTTATTGTAAGTCGCTCAGCCATATCTGAATCTTTGTGAACCCATGGACTATACAGTCCATGGAATTCTCCAGGTCAGAATACTGGAGTGGGTAGCTGTTTCCTTCTCCAGGGGATCTTTCCAACCCAGGGATCGAATCCAGGTCTCCTGCATTGCAGGAGGATTCTTTACCAGCTGAGCCACCAGGGAAGCCCAATACTTTGTGTTAGGATATTGTATTTTGCATTACTTGAAAAGCTGCTGCAGTCTCATTTTTTTTTATCCTCCAACTCTAAACCACACCCATTTCAATGGGGTCCATTCCAATTTGATCAAATTCAACACTTTTAAAGTTTTATTTTTTATTTACTTTTTATTGAAGAATAGTTGATTTATAACGTTGTGTTAGTTTCAGGTATACAGCAAAGTGATTCAGTTATATATATGTGTATGTATGTATATATATGTGTGTGTGTGTGAGATTCTTTTCCCTTATAGGTTATTGCAGAATATATTCTATGTTCTTTACCTTATGAGGTACAAATGACACCATCTTGTGACTATAATTACAAATGGGGGGACGAAATGCATTCTCCTTAATCTCTTCAACATGTTTAACATAGTACAGAAAAGAAATTCCAGAGAGTTTTCTTAAAATCTCATTTTCTACCCACTTGTCCAAAGTTAACCCATTGAAAATGTCACTTTCAAACTGGAGCTGCTTTCTTAACGATACTGTTTAATAACTATGACTGTTTCATTCATTAGGAAGTTTTCCTATTTTCCCTAACCTTAAAGTTGTGTTTTTAGGTATATATCCATTTATTGCCCCAAGAGAGGAGATTATATGTAGATTTACACATTCATATGCATAATGGCAGGTGGCTCAGTGGTAAGAAACCACGTGCCAATTTAGGAGATGCGGATTTGATCCCAGGTTGGGAAGATCCCCTGGAAAAGGAAATGGCAACCCACTCCAGTGTTCTTGCTTGGGAGATTCCACGGACGGAGGAGCCTGGTGGGCTGCAGTCCATGGGGTCACAAAAGAGTCAGAGACAACCTAGCAACTAAACAACAACAACATGCATATTGGCAAACAGCTCTGTCTGACCCACCAGTTCCAGCACAGGGATCTGATATGGTAGATGACGTTCAAACAGAATCTGTCAGCTACCATAAATCCCAAGCCCCAGTTTGTGAAGCTGCATGCCGCAATGGAGAATTCTGAGGCTAGCGCTGTGTTTAGAAAGTACAAATGTAGGAGAGAGCAGCGTAACACACGTGAAAATATTCCCCGTGTACGCTCACCGTCAGCCTTCCTCTCTCAGGAATTTTGTAGGAATCAGTGACTTTCAAGTCTTTCATTTCAAGGCAGTAAAGATGGAAGGCATTGCTTCCTCCTCCTCCCTAAGGAGTGTGTCATGGACTTGAAGGGAATCCTGCGAACAGCCAGGAGCTGGATCATAGACCAGGAAACTAGCGTTAGGCACCAACACATACGAGTCTTCTAGGGCTGCCGTAACAAAGGACACAGACGAGGTGGCTGAAAACACAAAAACTCACTTCCTCGTGGTTCAGGAGGCTGGACGATCACGATGTCAGCAGGGTCGGCTTCTAGTGAGGCCTCTCTCCTTGGTCTGCAGACGGCCGTCTTCTCTCTGTGTCCTCACATGATCTGCCCTCTGTGTGTGTCTGTGGCCTAACCTCCTCTTCTTATAAGCACACTGTTCATACAGGATTAGGGTCCATTCCAGGGGTCCCATTCAAGTTAGTGATCTCTGTAAAGAGTTTCTGATTCAGTAGGTCTGGAGCAAAGCCCGAGAGTCTGAATCTCTGACATGTTCCCAAGTAACACTGATGCTCCTGGTCCAGGGAACACACTTTGCGAATCACTGTTTAAACACATGAATTTTCAACCCTAGAGGCACATTAGAATTATCTGGGAAGTCAAAAAACAAACAAACAGCTCCATGCCCAGGGTGCATTCCAGACCAGCTAAACCTAAATTACTAGAGGCTGGTGCCCTGACGTCAGAACTCTTTGAAGCTGCCCAGATCATTCCAATGCAGCCATGTTTGAGAACAAGCTCTTTGCAAACTTTCTTAGTCCATGTCCTGAGTGACTAGGAACAGATTACATGGTCTTCCCTTAGCTATATGCACACATGCACGTGTGAGTGTGTGTGTGTGAAGTCACTTCAGTCATGTCCAACTCTTTTCGATCATATGGACTGTAGCTCCTCTGTCCATGGGATTCTCCAGACATCAACACTGGAATGGGTTGCTATGTCCTTCCCCAGGGAATCTTCCTGACCCAGGGATTGAACTTGTGGCTCCTGCATTGGCAGGTGGGTTCTTTTCCATTGAACCACTGGGGATGCCCTCTCCCACTTAGCTACATTCACATTTTATAGCTGAGGAAACTGATATGATTTTACCATCGTAATTGCTCAACCACAGGGATAAGGGTATTTTAATGGTCTGAAGGTAAGAGTTGTGCTAAGTTGGGTTAAGAAATATTTAGGCTGGGATATTGGTAGTAATGGAGTAGGTAATATTGCTTCTTGCAAGGGTAAAAATGAGATGGAGTGAACTAACTTGCATATTAATTCAAACTGCAATCTGCCGCCAACATTCATGCACAGTGTGTGATGCAACTTCATCTGAGCGTGGGAATTTTACAAGTTTGCTTTCTGTGTGTGCAGCAGTGACGTCATATTGGTGGAAGGCATGTTGGCTCATGGAAAAGTAATAAGTTAAAGAACAACACATCCTGCTAGAGGAAGACTATTTGGACATTGGCTTAGCAATGTGTATTATGTAGAGAAAATGCTACAAAGTTTAGTATCTTACGCTATCACATAAAGTTGACTGTGAGATGGAAACAGCCACCCACCCCCCATCCTACACATCATGGCAATTAGAAGAGGAGGAAAAGCCTATGGCCATTTACCATCATTGAACGGTCATGTAATATGCTCCGTGGAGAGTAAAATCACGACCAATTTCAGCGATGAGGAAGCTATTTGCTGCCTGGCACTTACTCTACAATCACTGTGCTGCAAACCAAGAAATAAATACGGGTTAGTGATGTAGAGAGCAGTAAATAGCCACATAAGGAGCGAGAATTGCTTTAATTTCCTCTGTGCTGAAAAGTCAGCAAATGTTCTTGAGCTCCTTAAAGAGGGCAGAGGATTTCAAAGACTGGCTTTGGCGGCTGGAGTTTTTCAGTTTGATTTGCCTTTACTGGTAGAAAAGGCCCCTAGAGACAGGTATTCATGTGAAGCTAACACAAAAACTTAGTAGAACTTAGGAAAAGAGTTTCTTTTTTGCCTGGTGTTGCACTCACTTTTGACTTTCTGCTGAACTTCCCTTCCCTCCTGGTCCTTCCTCCTTCCCAAGAGAACCAGCTTACTTCAGATCTCTGCTCTCTGCTTGGCCACCTGCTAACAAGAGCTGGTTTAGGTCCACCGTGTTGGTCTCATTTCTCCCGTGAATGAATTATATAGATGCGGGCAAATGAGGAGAGTCTGGCTTGAGAAACGGGAGGAGTGTGATGGGAAAGAATGCTTGACATAAAGGAGACGGTCAGAAAGAAATGGGAGCTGCTTCCCTGAATGGGGTCTCTGCGCCACAGTCATGATCTTGGAGCTTTATCGGGTGCTGTTCTGACGACTGATGCCCAGTGGAAAGATGACATTGAGCCAGGGAATGAACAATGTTTGGAGAACTTCTTGTTACATGAGATAATATAAGCACCTTCTTGTTTAAGTCAGCAGAAGCAGGGTTTCCTGTTCCTTGCAGTTGAAGGCACAACAACTGATGCGTTAGCTCCCTGAGCATATTCGTGAAAGTTAAGCCTTCCCTAGCATTTGCCAAGATGGAAAGATATAGAAAAACCAATATATCATATCGCCACACTGCTTTATAACTCCTTATAGAAACTGCTCTTAATTTAAAAATAACTTCTCACATTTTACTTTTATTTTCCTTCCCATTTACCTTAATCTTAGCGATTATCTTGACAGATTTAAGGTAAAGTACCTCATTCATGTTATAAAAGTTGATTGACAGTTTTAATGCTTGGAAGAGGTTAAGATGTGACTTTAGCATTAATAAGCTTTTAAGCTTTACATAGTTCAGCCAAACACACATTTAGAAAGAAAAATGATTGCAAAACCAGTAAATGCTCCCTAAATATCACCAAGAAAAATGGCCCGCCAAATTAGTTTTAGTTGCTGTTGGTATTTATTTAAAATTTTTTTCTTATTTATACATCAGTAAATACTTTTTCCAATGATGATAGTCATTTTATCTTCAGCAAAATAATTTTTTGAATCTTTTTTGAGGTGTTGTTTTTATACAATGAAGCACTGTAAGCATGATGTATATAGTTTGATAAATTTTAAGTATATATTCATATAACCACCAACCCGATCAAATCATCTCAGAAAATTCACTTTTGCTTCTTTGAGGCAGGTCTCTCTGGTCCACTCCCCACACAGCAAATAAACAGTGTAATCTATCACATAGGTTAATTTAGGTGGTTCCATGACTTCATGTAATCAGAAAGCACTATTTTATGTCTGGTTTATGTCTGGGTTTCCCTTCTGGCTCAGCTGGTAAGGAATCTGCCTGCAATGCAGGAAACCTGGGTTCGTTCCCTGGGTTGGGTACATCCCCTGCAGATCCCTGGGTTTAATCCCTGGGTTGGGAGATCCCCTGGAGAAGGGAAAGGCTCCCCACTCCAGTATTCTGGCCTGGAGAATTCCATGGACTGTATAGTCCTTGGGGTCGCAAAGAGTCAGACATGACTGAGCGACTTTCACTTGTTTCTCTTAGCACTTGAATCTTGAATCTAATCACTTGAATCTCTTGCTGAAATTCTTCCATATTGTTGACTGTATTGTTAGTTTGTTCCTTTTAATTGCTGGTTAGTAGTCTATTGTATGAATATGCCTGAGTTTACTTATTCATTTACCTTTGAAAAACAGTGTGGGTTGATCCCAGTATTTGGTTATTATGGAAAAAGTCCTATACTTTAATGTAAAAGTTTTATGGGCATTTTTTTTCTGGGTCATATACTGAGCCTATGTCTAACTTTGTAAGAAACTGTCACACCATTTTCCAATGTGATCCTCCCATTTCGTATTCTCTGTGGTGTATGGGAGTTCAGACTAACATTTGGTGTGGTCAACTTCTTGACTTTAAAGCTGTTCTAATGAGTGTGGTGTGCTATCTCATTGTTTTAACTTGCATTTTATGGAAAGATGCACATCTTTCAGGTTTTTATTAGCCATTCATGTATCATTTTTGCAGTCTTTGTTAAACTCTATTGCCTTTTTAAAACTGACTTTCTTCTAACACTGAGTTGTAGCAATGCTTTATGTTAGAAGCTCTTTTTTGAATATACGTGTTGCAAATATTTCTTCCAGTATGTGGCTTATTTTTAAATCTATTTTCTCACTGATGTCTTTTGAAGAGCATAAGGTCTAAATGTATATGAAGTCCAACTTATAAATTGAAAAAACAAAAATTGACACCTTTTGTGTTCTAAGAACATGTCTGTGCCTACTACAGTTATGATTTTTTCCCTAGAAGTTTTCTTTTAGAAGTTTTCTAGGTTAGCTTTTAAGGCTGTTATCCATATTGCATTAAAATTTGTATATGTGATGATGTTAAGGTTTATTCTTTAAAATAGAAATATCCAGTTGTTTCATCACCCTTTGTTGACAGGGTCATCATTTACCCATTGAATTATGTTGGCACCTTTGTCAAAAATCAACTGAGTGTATGTATGTGGATCTGTTTCTGGATTTTCTACTCTGTTCCATTAATCTATTAGTCAATGCTTATGCCATTACCACTCTGCCTTGATTAGAATATTTATAAGAAATATTGAAATCAGGTGGTTCAATTCTTCCAATTTTGTTTTGACTATTTTTAGGCTCTGTGAAGTTCTGTTTAAGTCTTGAGATAATCTTGTTAATTAAAAAAAAAAAAAGCCTGCCGGACTTTGGTTTGGGAATTCACTGAACCTATAAATCAATATAGGGAGAATTGATATCTTAATAATATTATGTATTCTAATTCATGATTGTGGTATATTTCTCCATTCATTCACATCTTTAAAAAATTCTCCCATCAATACTTTTCTACTCCGCAGTGTATAAATTTACATACCTCTTAAGCATTTTAAGTTTTTATGCCATTATAAAAATATTTTCCAGTTGTTTTTCTGCTTATATACAGAGATACAATTGATTTTTATATTGATCCAGTGTCCTACAACTTTGCTAAATTCATATTTTAATATGAAAAATTTTAGAAGGAAAAATTGAAATAAAGCTACATTACTCCCATGTACTCACCACATAGTCGCTATAGTTAACATTTTGCTATATTTGGTTTATCACATTTATATCCATCTATTCTTCTATTTTATCTTACTTTTTGATGTATTTCTAAGTTGGAGACATTAGTATACTTCACCCTCAACATTTCAGCCTGTATATCATTAACTGGAATTCAATTACTGTCTATATTTTCTATAAGTAAAATCTACTTTCAGTGAAATATACAAATCTTCACTGTACAGTTGGGTACCTTTTGACAAATGTGTAACACCTGTGTTGTCTTATGTTCCTTCCAAGCCAATCCTTGCTCCCATAACCTTAGAGGCAACTGCTATTCTGATTTTTTTTTTTAAGTGATAGATGAGTTTAGCTTATTTTAGAACTTTATACAAATACGAGGGTGCAGTATGTACTCCTTTGGGGGAAGATTTCTTTCAATCAGCATGATATTTTAGAGTTTTATCCATGTTGTTACAGACATATGTATTTCTAAATTGCTGGTGGTATTTCATTGTATGAACATATTAGTTTGTTGATCTCTTTTCCAATTGATGGATATTGTGCTGTTTTCAATTCCTGGTACTGTGAGTAAAACCATAAGCATTTCTGTGCAAATCTTTTTGTGAAATATGCTTTCATATCTCATAAGTAAATACCTATGAGCAAAATTATTGGAATAGGTGAAACAACCAGGCTTATTTTCTGAAACAGTTTTAACACTGTACACGCCCACCAGCAATGGGTGGATTTGAATTGCACTGCATCCTTGCTAACAGTTGGTATTTTCCATCTCTAATTTTAGCCATTTCAGTGACTCTGTAGTGGTATGTAATTGAGGTTTTAACTTACATTTTCTTGGTGACTAATGCTATTGAGCTCCTTTTCATATGCTCCTCTTTGTGAAGTATCTATTCAAGGTTTTGCTATTTGAAAAAAATTTTGGTTGTCATTTTGTTATTGATTGTATAAACTCATTATATTCTCTGGGTACCAGCACATTTGTTGGAGATACATTTTATAAATATTTTCTCCTAGTTTTGGACTTATCTGTTATTTCCTTAATGGTATTATTTGATAAGCTGGTTTAAATTTTTTTGATGTGAGGTTTATCAATTTTTTTTCTTTTATAGTTACTGGTTTTTGTGTTCAGTCTAAACCCTTGCCAGATCCCCAGTCACAATATTCTCCTGTGTGTTCTTCTGGAAGCTTATATTTAGATTTTTATTTGGATCCATGATGTCTAAAATATTTTGGTGTACAGTTTGAGGTAAGGTTAGAATTTCATTGGGCTTTGCAGGTGGCGCTAGTAGTAAAGACCTGCCTGCAGGAGATGCAAAAGACACAGGTTCAATCCCTGGGTCAGGAAGATCTCCTGGTGAGGGGCATGGCAACCCACTCCAGTATTCTTGCCTGGAGAATCCCATGGATAGAGGAGCCTAGTGGAGTGCAGTTCAAAGAGTCAGACATGCCTGAAGTGAGTTAGCAAGCACACATGTAGAATTTCAGTACTTTTCCCATATATATATATATATATATATATATATATATATGGAATGTATATGTTTCATTTAAGTTTTATACTGGCACCAATCCAGTGCAATAAGGCTGTATAATTGTGGGTCCATTCGGGGATCTTTGATTAATCTATTTATGTTATTATGCCTGTACTACACTCTTCTGATCACTGTTAATTTATAAGTTGTAAAGTTGAGTAGTATAAGTCCTCCAACTATATTTTAAAGAATGTTTTATATTTCTGGGTCCTTACCATTTTTGTACTAATTTTAGAATCAACTTGTTAATTGAGACTGTGATTTAGAATGCTTTGACTATTAGATCACTATGAGGAAATCTCATATCTTGTTATCAGTATCTTGATATCAGTCTTCCTATCTATTAATCAGGCATATCTCTTCATTTACTTAGGTGGGTTTAAATTTGGTTGGTGTTGTTCAGTCACCAAGTTGTGTCTGACTCTTTGCCACCCTGTGGACTGCAGGAATGCCAGGGCTTTCCTGTCTCTCACCATCTCCAGGAGTTTGCCCAAGTCTATGTCCATTGGATTAGTGATATCATATAATCATCTCACCCTCTGTTGCCCTCTTCTCCTTCTGCCTTCAGTCCTTCCCAGCATCAGGGCCTTTTCCAATGACTCAGCTTTTCATATCAGGTGGCAAAAAAAAGTGTTGGAGTTTCAGCTTCGGCATCTGTCCTTTTGAAGTATTCAGGGTTGATTTCCTTTAAGTCTGACTGGTTTGATCTCTTTGCTTTCCAAGGAACTCTCAAGAGTCTTATCCAGCACCATAGTTCAAAAGCATTGATTCTTTCGTGCCTCTGCCTTCTTTATGGTCCAGCTTTCATAGCTGTATGTGACTACTGGAAAGACCAGTAGTCACTGGTCTGTACAGACTTTGTCAGCAAAGTGTTGTCTTTGATTTTTAACACACTGTTTAGGTTTGTCATATCTTTCCTGCCAAAGAAGCAATTGTCTTCTAATTTTCTGACTGCATTCACCATCCACAGTGATTTTAAAGCCCAAGGAAAAGGAAATCTGTCACTGCTTCCAGCTTTTCCACTTCTATTTGCCATGAAGTGATGGGACCTGATGCCATGATCTTAGTTTCTTTAATATTGAGTTTTAAGCCAGCTTTTTCACTCTCCTCATTCACGTCATCAAGAGGCTCTTTAGTTCCACTTTGCTTTCCGCCATAAGGGTGGTGTCACCCACATATCTAAGGTTGTTGATATTTCTCCTGACAATCTTGATTCCAGCTTTCAGTGGAGAAGTCTTATTGCTCTTTTGTAGAAACACTTATTTCTAAGTGTTTCATATTTTTGATGCATTGGATATGGTTTTAGAAAGATAATTTTGCTTTCAAATTGATGGCAGTCAGCACATAGAGATATAATTGATTTTTGGTACATTGGTTTTGCATTAATTTACTAGTTCCAGTTTTTTGCTTTTTGATAGATTTGCTGGTTTTATTCAGACATCATTGTCATCTGCAAATAAATACAATTTTGCTTATTATTTTCCATTCTGTATATCTTTTATTTCTTTCTCTTGCCTTATTGCAATGGCTTGGATGCCAGTACAAAGCTGAATTGAAGTGGTAAGAGTGGATATCTTTGCCTGCCTTTTCTTGATGTTAGCAAGAACTGTTCTATCTATTAGTAGTTAATTATGTTAGCAGTAGGATTTTTGTTGTTGTTGTTTTGTGTTTTGTTTGTTTTTTCGAGAGTTCTTTTATCAGGGTGAAGTTCTCTTTTGCTACTAGTTTGATGAGTTTTTATCATGAAGAGATGTTTCATTTATAAAATTGTTCTTCCTGGGATGATCATAAGATCATATTTGTCTTTAACTGTTTGAATGTATTTTCTTTTTAGGTCTTTGAATATGTTTATAACAGCTACTTCAATACATTTATCTGCTAAGTCAAACATCTGAGCCATGTTAGGTTTGATTTCTGTTGACTCTGTTTTCTTGAGTGTGGGTTGCATTTTCCTCTGTCTTTACATATCATAGCAACTTTGATTCCATTGTGGACATTGCACATAGAACTGGATTTTGTGGTCTTCCTCTGAAAAGTAATGATCTTTTTTCTAGGAGCAACTTCAATCTTGGCTGGTCAGCTTGGTTTCATGCGTTGTCAGGCTTGATCTGTGAAAAGCCCAGTGCATTTCCTAAGCCTTTGTTAGCTGATGGGACTCTCTCCTCTGCAGCTCTTGCCAGGACTCTCTGTTCTCTGGTGGTGGGAAGACTGAAGGTGGGACTTACTCTAGGCATGGTTTTTACGCATTTGCTGCTGTTTCTAATGTATACCGAAGAATACTCTGTGTGTACGTGTGTGTTTAGTTGCTCAGTCGTGTCCAGCTCTTTGTGAGTCCATGGACTGTAGCTCTCCAGGCTCTGCATGGGATTCTGCAGGCAAAAGTACTGGAGTGAGTAGTCATTCCCCACTCAGGGATCGAACTGGGTCATGGGTAATGGTAAACGTGTCTCTTGACTCTGATTGGAAAGGAAATTCAGCTTCCTCAGCATTACTCAACGTCAAGTGTGCCTGTTTTTCTCTTAGCCCTGCAGTAGCTGCTCTTGGGTAGGCCTTAAGTAGTTTCACCCTGTGCCCTTGACCGAGGACTTTTAGGGAAAGGCAGACCTTCTGAATGCTCACTGGGCCCATTGATCTCCTATCTTTCACATTCTAGTTACTCTATGCTAAGCTGCCTCAGTTGTGTCTGTCTGTTTGGAGGTCCCTGCTTATGGAGGCTGTGTGAAGCTCGCTCAGTCATGTCCGACTCTCTTGAGACCCCATGGACTGTAGCCTACCGTGCTCCTCCGTCCATGGGATTCTCCAGGCAAGAATACTGGAGTGGGTTGCCATTTCCTTCTCCAGGAGATCTTCCCAACCCAGGGATCGAACCCGGGTCCCCCCGCATTGTAGGCAGACGCTTTACCGTCTGAGCCATGGAGGCAATAAATACCATAAACACGGTACCGTGGTAATGAGTGGAAGCTACCTTATCTCTGCACTATATATGAAAAAGAAAAGGATTCCAATAGTAAGCATGTTCAGAGTATAAAGATTGCAAAAGGAACACTTAGCCTGGCTAACTGCTTTCAAGTTTTAAAAATCCCTTTAGGTCACACTCTTTTACAGTGTCAAATGTGCTAATTAGAAAAGATTTAGATTTACTAATCAAAAGATCTCTACTTGGCAAAATCACAAGTAATAAAGTTCCTCAAAAACTTTTGCTTTTTTTCATTCTCTTCCCCTAAGAAGGAGTAAATACTTGTTATTTTGACAACTTCATTTGAATTTGACATAAAAATCTGTATCATTATATAAATTAATATTTCAGTGTTTTCCATCAGTATCTAAATAAGCACAATAAAGAGATGATAAAGTTTAATTTCTAGACTAGTATATATGTTTAAACTGTTTTCTGATTCCTGTTTTGTTGTTTTGCTTTATTAAACTGTGTTAGAGAAGATTTCTTAATGTTTCAATATGCCCTACTGTTAACTACGCTTTTATCAGAATGATATATATTATGTCATTTAAGTGCCCTATGCACGTGTGTTCAGTCGCTTCATTGTCCAACTCTTTGCAACTCCATGGACTGTAGTTCACGAGGTTCCTCTATCCATGGGGATTTTCCAGGCAGGAATACTGGAGTGGTTGCCATGCCCGCCTCCAGGGGATCTTCCCCAGCCAGGGATTGTACCCACTTCTCCTGCATTGCAGGCAGATTCTTTACTGCTGAGCCACCCAAGTGGCATAATACAAAAGGGAAAGAATGTGAATTGGCACAATTTCTTAAAATGCCACCCACATTTCAGCAGCTAATGTAATTTCAAAAGCCTTGAGATTTAAAGAACAACTGCACATCAGTTATCATTTTAAAAATACCCACTATGTGCAGAGGACTCGGTGTTTTTTAGAATTAAAGAATCTTATAAAGGAGAGAGAACATTAAAAAAAAAAGAAAACAGTTACCAAGATCAATGAAAAATGAATCCTATTCTTAAAAATATTATAAAGCTAGGAATTAGGATTCCCTGGTGGCTCAGATAGTAAAGAACCTCCCTGAAATTCAGGAGAGACTTATGTTCAATCTCTGGACTGGGAAGATCCCCTGGAGAAGGTAATGCCAACCCACTCCAGTATTCTTGCCTGGAGAAGTCTATGGACAGAGGAGTCTGATGGGTCCATGGGGTTTCCAAGAGTTGGACACAACTGAGCAACTAACACACAAAATCCTTTATGAAGAAGACAGCTTTACCGAAGGACAGTTAAAAAAAAGAAAAGAACAAGTACTTATAGATGGAAAAGCTTATTATTATACCATTGCCAGTTCCCTCACAATCAATTTTCAGGTGTAATGCAACTCAAAATGAAATTTAAAAAATATATATGTCCTGAATTAAAATCAAAAGACATCATCAACAATTAAAAGAAATGAAATTTGAAGAAAAGAACTACATTATCTTTGATAAACAACTGCAGTTTTTTAATTCTGAAGAGTCTTTGCAAATCTTGAAGGAAAAAGATTAATAATTCAATAGAAAAAAAATGACAAAGAACATGTACTACATGTACGTTACAAAACGAATAAAAAGAATTAAAAAAAATCTTTGATCTCAAAATTCAAAATAGACAAATTAAATAATAATGTAATTTTAAATGTCCAGTGTTAATGTTGCTGAAAGTGAGAACAAATAACTGAATGTTGGCAGAAGTTTGGGACAAGGAGTACTTTTTCCTCTCTGTTGGAAGTGTAATTTAATTTGATAATATGACAATAAACTAGTTATTCTCTTTTACTTGGTAACTCAACTTTGAAGATTTACATTAAAGAAATAATCAGAGAGATATCTTTGAAGATTTCAATAAATGTGTTCACAACAGTTATTTATAATAAAGGAACTTGGAGAATTTTAAAGTAAGATGTGATATATTTAATATGCAATGTATTTATTTAATGGAATGCTAGATAGTCTTTAAAGTTATTTGAAAATATTTTTTAAAAGATTAGAAAATACTAATTATTAAGTTTTGTAATTAAATATTGCTAATTTTATTAAAAATATAAAAATTAATATGCATTAATTCCTAAGAAATGCATCAAGCTTTTAACTGTGGCTATTCTAAGGCATGTTTATGAATTTCCTTTTCTGAATTTTCTTCAAAGACATATATTAATTTTGCAATATTAATTTTTATGTGGAAAGAAAAGTTGCCTGATAAAAATATATATCTATAATACAAATAAGGAGACCATAAAAAAATACTTGTCTCACCATAACGGTCAGGATATAATACACATTCTTGGAGGGATTCAGTGCAGGCAGACTCATTGAGTGTAGTGATTCTGAACTAAGGTGTGATTTTTGTCCTCTGAGGGATAGCTTTCTACACCTGGAGATATTTTTGATTGGAGGTAGGGGGGTGCTGGGCTTCCCTGGTAGCAAAGCTGGTAAAGAATCCACCCGCAGTGCAGGAGGCGCTGGTTTAATTACTGGGTCGGTAAGATCTCCCGGAAAAGGGATAGGCTACCCACTCCAGGTTTCCTGGGTTTGATCCCTGGTTTGGGAAGATCCCTGGAAGGAGGGCATGGCAACCCACTCCAGTATCCTTGCCTGGAGAATCCCATGGACAGAGGAGCCCGGTGGGGCCCATGGGGTCGCAAAGAGTCGGACATGATTGAGCGAGTAAGCCACAGAACAGCACAGCACGAGGGGTTGCTACTGGTGTATTTAGTGGGTATAAATCAGGGATGCTGCTGAACATTTTGTAATACCCAGGATAAACATTCATCAGCCTGGTATTTCAATAATGTTGAGACTGAAAAATCCCAGTGGAAAGGTCAGAGGTCAGGGTTCTGAGATCTGTATCTCTGTTAAATCCATTATAGCTTCTTGATCTTGGGAAAATCCTGTACAGTATTTTTTTTGATTTTTTTCTTTTTTATTGACGTATAAGTTGGTTTTAAAAATTTTTTATTGGAGTTTAGTTGTTTTACAATGCTGTGTTAGTTTCTACTGGACAGCAAAGTGAATCAGCTGTATATATACATATGTCCTCTCTTTCGGGGATTTCCTTCCCGTTTAGGCCACCACACAGTAGAGTTCCTTGTCCTAAACTGTAGGTTCCCACTATCCTGTGCAGTCTTGTGTCTCTGCTTTCTCATCCAGAGTGGCACTAACGGTATCCTGAAACGGTGAAATGACTGAAAAGGAGGTTGTGAGACTAAGTGGTGGTAACAGATGTGTGAAAGTGCTTTGGAAGTAAATCCTGCTGGAGAGCAAGGAGCACTTATTTGCTTCTCTTTGCACTGAAGCAGCCTTTACGGCGGGGCTAAGTGTCACGTAAAGGTTTTGAAGATTGTGCATCTGACCGATTCAATTGCATCTCCTGTTGTCTGCATCAGACACATGAAGAAAGAATTTCCTGCAGTCCGTTACAATGATTGTTCAAAATCTATGAAGAACTTCAAGCACAGATTGCCCTACTTCTTTCATGTCGACTTGAAATATTTTGAAATTATAGAAAGAGAATTTCTGTTCTACCTGGGATCTCAGTTTTCTTCTCTTTCTCATTAAAAAAAATTATAAACTCTTTCTGAAATGAAAAGCTGTTATCACATTCTAATGGGAAATTTCTAGATGTTTTTTAAAAAAGGATTTTTGTGATTAAGTTATTTAGAAAATATGGAGCCAGAATTTTAGCTTATGATGCTTTGAGCATTTGCTAATTCCACCTTAAATACCTTAATCTCCATTTAAGAAAATTGTGGTAATAATATTTGCCTTGTGGTCATCGGGATTAAATCTAATAGCACAAATAGAATGTGTTAGACAGGATCCTGGCTTAGTACCTGGTTTCGCCTTGCCTTTAGGATCAGACCCTTCTTTAAAAAAACCCTTTAATCATCTCTTTCACTCTGCTTTGTTTCAAGAATTGTTCTTTCCTTTCTATCCGGAAAATTCCTACTCATTCTCAGTTACCACCTGGAGGTCACTCCTGAAAGGAGATCTCTTCCAATCTCAGGATTAAGTTAGTGTTTCTTATAAATGAGAACTTACAGGGAACCCTAATCAATGCTTTGTGGTGACCTAAATGGAAAGGAAATTCAAAGAAAGAGGATATATGTATATGTTGGATTCACTTTGTTGTACAGCAGAAACTAATACAACATTGAAAAACAACTACACTCCAATAAAAATTTTATAAAATTAAGTTAGTCTTCTGCTCTAAGTGACCAAAGTATCCTGTTCTTCCCAATAATTGGTTATTTGTTCAATACTTGTCCTCACTTCCTGCCTATAAGCTATGATGAAAACAAAGGGAAAGTGGGGTCAAATGCAACTCATGTGTAAGTTTGAATATAATCTAGAACTTCATTGCTGTACACTCAGGCTTTGGATCCAGGCCTAGTGCATACTGGGCTTCCCTGGTGGCTCACACGGTAAAGAACCTGCCTGTGATGCAGGAGACTGGGGTTCGATTCCTGGGTGGGGAAGATCCCCTGGAGGAGGGCATGGCAACCCACTCCAGTATTCTTGCCTGGAGAATCCCTTGGACAGAGTAGTCTGGAGAGCTGCAGTCTGTGGGGTCGCAGAGCTGGACACGACTGAGTGACTAGCACGCACACAGGTACCTCATGTACTAAGTGGAATCAAACCACGTTTGTCGGCACCCACTGTTTACTGGGATGCATTTTTAATTTAACTTAATGTACATCCTGCAAACAGATTGTACCTTTCTCCTCCTGTGCTATATAGGAGGTTCTCATTAGCTAATTAGTATAGTATTTTAAATTTTAGCACCTTTTTTTTTCTTGGCTTGAACGTTTTAAAGCTCAAGGGTACATATGCACTATTCAAGTAATCCGGCATCTTCAAAATCTTTTGTTTCAGGTTATATCACGGCACAAGAGCTGTTTCAACTGTGATATCTCAAACCCCAGAGTCTGAGGACTAAAGGGTGTTGACTGTTTTCCAACAAAACAGATATTATGATTTAAAGATCACCCTATGTCCCCATCTAATGTACCATTCTTACAGTTCAGCCTATTAACAGTTAAACCCAGCTAATAAGGGAAGGGTTATTGATGGTATAAACAACATCCTTTGCTAAAATCTGATAGTAAAGGGTCAGTCTCTAGAGTTTTTATTTAAATCTTGACTCCACCTTTATCAGCTCTGTAACCTGGGGCAAGGGACTTGTAAAAGATTCTCACTCTTCAAATAAGGGAGAATGAGTTATTAGGTTAAGTGAGATCGGTATGTAGAGCATATGCAGACATGGTTACTATCACTATTAGTAATCATGATGGGTTGGATTGTGTCCTCCCTCCTTCCCAAACAATATATTGAAGTCTTACCTTCCAGGACCTCAGAATATAATTTATTTGGAAATAGAGTCATTATAGAGATAATTAAGATGAGGTCATAGTGAAGTAGGTTGGAACCTAGAGCCTGTTATACAGAGTGAAGTAAGTCAAAAACAGAAAAACAAATATCATATATTAACACATATGAATGGAATCTAGTAAAATGGCACTGATGCACCCATCTGCAGAGCAGGAAGAGACACGGACTGGAGAATGGACTTGTGAATTAAGCTGGAGAAGGAGAGAGAGGGATGAATTGAGAGAGTAGCATTGACGTATACCACGACTGTGTGAACTCCGGGAGTTGGTGATGGACAGGGAGGCCTGGCGTTCTGCGATTCATGGGGTCACAAACAGTCGGACACGACTGAGCGACTGAACTGAACTGAAGCAGAAAGCAGCTGTGCAGCAGAGGGAGCTCCGCCCAGTGCTCTGTGATGGCCTGGGCGGGGCAGGGCGGGGCAGGGCGGGGCGGGGGTGGAGGTGGGGGTGGGGAGGCCTAGTGAGGAGGGGATATATGTATATGTGAGAGTTGATTCACATTGTTGTACAGCAGAAACCAGCACATCATAAAGCAACTATCCTCCAATTTAAAAAAAAAGTAAAAAAAGAAGAAAGAGGATGTGGAGGTGGACACACAGGGAAAAGGCCGTGTGATCAGAGAGGTGGAGATCGGAGTGGTGGAGCTCGAGGCAAGGGAAGCCAAGGATTGGTGGCCTCCACCAGAAGCTGAAAGAGGCAAGGAACGATTCTACCCAGAGTTTTAGAGGGTGAATGGCCCTGATGACAACTTGATTTTGGATCTCTAGCTCCAAAACTATGATAGAATAAATTTCTGTTATTTGAAGAATTCTAGTTTGTAGTTCTTTGGTACAACAGCCCTAGGAAACTAATACAGTAATGGAAAAATATAGATTTTATAAAGCAGAAATTACATACAGTCTTTCTTTCTTTCTGTGGAAGTCCAGCTTCCCTAAACTTCTTGGCTTCCCATGTTCCTCTTTGTACTCATTTATTTTTCTCCTTTCTTTCCTTGGTTTATGTAGAAAATAAAACATTGGCTTGGAAATATGGTTAAAAAAAGCAGCCAAACAACAACAGGACCAAAATGCAAAATGATTATGTGAGAGGTAACAAGAATGAGTTTGTTAAGCCCAAAGGGATGAGAAAAGTCTAGATGAAGATAAATAGAAGTTGGACATGAAAGCCGTTATTTAGATGAGTACTCAAATGAAACCTTCCCGGTCCAATTCCAGCAACCCTATGTTTAGAAAGGGAATTTTTATATTATAATTTCTACATGCTGAGTAGAGTATAGAAACTAAATTTCTAATTTGTTTTTCAAGATAAGTTCCTAAATTTTGGTCACTTGTTCACTTTGGAAACTGGTCAGTTTTTGCAGGACAAGTCTTAACCTTCTCAGGAATGAACACAAAGATAGAAAGGCATTTTCTTGGTCTGTCTCCCCAAGAAAAAGGAAATCTGAACAGGAGCACAGAGTCTTCTTACAAGGAGAAAAGACAGGTCGAACCCCTCGAGCAAATGCTTCACGCTTGCCCCATGCTCCACCCAAGTCCAGAAGGGAGTCCCAGGGTCAGGCTGAGAACTGGATTCCTTTGGTGTCTCCTTAGAATATGAATTCCAGGTGGACCCAGCTCTCCCCCAGCAACAAAATACAAAGAAACTATATGGGACTAAAAATAACTGCATGCTTGCAGCAGTTAGAGCACATTCTGGGCAAAAGATGTAAAGAGACCAAAAACCCCACTGCCAGTTTTGAAGAGCCTGGAGCAAAGGCCAGGTACTGCTTGTGCCCAGGCATGCAACTCACCGAAGGGGTGGGCAAACCACCTAAGCCAACCCTCTGGCCCATGCCTTGAAACCCCCTACCTTCCCCCTATATAAGGAACAAGCACACTGTTTCCCTCCTGCCCCCCGCTCCCCAGGGAGCGAGCAAGCTAGCTCCCCCGACTTCTCATGCAGGATGTAGCAGGGGACCCAGTAAAGCCTCGCCTGGAAAAAAAAAAAAAAAGAGTTCCGGAGATATGTTATTTAGATAAATAAAACGTATTTGCTTAAATTTTATTTTTCTGGTCATGGTGATATTTAATCCAGTGCTAATACCAATTTATTGGAAAGTATTTGTATGTTTTCCCTTCTTCTTTTCTTTCTCTGCCCCTCCCTTCCATCTTTATTTTTCAAGTAATGATGGGAAAGGTTGAGGAAGTGGTTGGAGAGACAAGGAAGCAGGGCTTGCAAACAAAATAAACGAATCCAACTCTGTGTTGTTATTAAAGCAAGCACCATTGTGTTGGGAGCCATGGGAAAACATGCTGCAATCCTTAAATATAAATATTTGTAGGAGTGTTACCTGTCGTTGCTTACGATTGTGGTAGAAATCACCTAGAGTACAGAAGAAATATTTGCCCAGGACTTATCACTGCCAGTGAGATACCTTTTGAAAAACTGAAATATGGGGGCAGGTTTAAGAATATAAAAAAATATATTGCCATGTTGATATCTTAACACACAATCATGTAAGTTACAAGTTTCTCCTAATTTCTGAAATGTGTTAATTGAACTTCAGTTCGCAAGCCCTTATATGGAACTTCCTGTGTATCAGGTACTGTTTAAGGGCTTTACAATTATTTGCTTATTTAATCCTTCCAGCAATTCTAAGAGTTAGGCATTGTTACCGTAAAGTCTATTTTAATTGAGGAAACTGAGGAATAACCAAGGGTAGGACTTGAACTCAAGCCGTCAGTCACCATTGTCTATTCCCTGTCACGCTATTCTGTGTTTCCCAAAGCCCATTTGTGTTAGATCAAGCCTTTTATTTGTACTTTTTCAGCAGAAGAAATCCCATGGTAAATTCTAAATATGAAAATCTATTTTGTTAAGTGCAGTTGTATCCATCAAATTTGTCTTGTATGGAAATTCCTTTTTCATAAACTGTTTTCCTTAAAATAAGATCTATGTGTAATTTCAAATGTTCTTTTTGTAATAAATATAAAAGGTAAACAGATGGAATTTTTTCCTTTGAGGAAAAAAGGATTTGGGTAAATGTGCCTACTACACACCTTTCTGCCATGTAAATTCAGTCTTCTATCTGAAATTTGTGTTAGGAGATTCTAAAATTTCTTTCGTATTTCTGTGCTTCATTTGAATCAAGCAATAGGTTTAAGAAGTGCTGGCTCTTGGTCTGGCCTTTCTTTATGAAAGGCAACCTTATCCACAGTTTTCCTTCTCCCCCTGCCCCTCCCAGATTATTTTCCAGTGGAGTAAGGAAGATGTCATGGAAGACTGCCATATGGTAAGAGTGAGTGATTCCAAACGCACCCATCAGTGGTAGGCAAGCCACCCACGACTGGCTGAGTTTCCAGGCATGACCTGATCAGGACAAGTACGTAGGTACAGGTAGTGCATGTTGTAAATTCAAACTGAGACCTCAGTTTTGAATCCAAGGCAATTTGACAGGTTTTTAAGTCTTAAGACCTGAGTAGATACACTTGCAGCCAGATGAGAGAGATGATACATGTCCAGTCATACCCGTGTATGAAAACCCTTGTCTGGAGAATTTTAAGCAATCACCCGAATTTTCCCACCATTTCCAGGTATTTTCTATGGGAAAACATACAGATGCGTTTTGTTGCTCTTGGAACTAAAAAAAGTACACGTGATGAGAATATGCATGCTGCTTTTGTTTCATTCACATGCTATTTTAATGATAAGACATTTAGTCAGAATTGCTAAGGATTGGTTTATTGCTGAAAATCTTCCAGAATGAAGGTGTTGCACCCAGAGATGGAGGAGTTGGTTTTTTTCATCCAGCCCCAAACTTTTCAAAATGTATTACCTGCCCCCTCTGTGCTCCCCTCCACCTCAAATAAACAGCAGCCAGCAACCACAAACTCTTATCTGCACTCCCCTAGGACTGTGGGTGTTTGATGACTTGGGTCTTCTCAAAGACAACACAACATCTCAGAGAACAAGCTGTTTCTTTTTGTTGGAACAGCAGCACGCTTGCAAGCAATAATATGTAATAATAGCACAGGTAATGCCATGAGCTCATGACCTCACTCCCAACTGTGACTTTTTCCTTCAGGGCTTTCTGAGAGGGTCCCAAGAGCAGAGTTCCTGAGGAGCTGTGCAGTATTCTCTAGAAAGACCCATGTTTGTTACCCTCTCCTCTTTTCATGAAAGGCTGTCTTGGGAGGGGACCAATGGAGTGAGTGTATCATCTCCAGCAATCACAAACCTTTCACCACAGATTTCAAAGGCATATAATCCAGCCACAATGTGCTCTGAAATGTGAGTACTAAGGCACATTTATTGGATTTTTGAAAGGGCAGTTGTAGTTCTATATGAAGCAATGGGTTTATCAGCATATGAAGCAAGTCAGTTCTTTAGGGATTTTAGCCTATGACCTGTTCCTTCTCACTTCAGCAATTACCCACTAGGAAACTTGGTTTAGTAGGAGGTTTGGGTTGAGTGGTTGATTACATTGGTTAGATAAGTTGATTAGAGAATGAGAGTGGACAATTTCAACTGCTGAAAAGATGCAACCTTAGACAAGAATAGACAAATTTCTTCCCTTTCCCAAGGAGACTGGTTATTGGGTCAGCTGTGGTTGAGAAGTAGAAGATGATCATTCCTGATGAGCCCTAGGAACCCCAGTAACATCCGGGCCTCTTGGATAACCTAGGCTTTCTCACTACAGGGCCTCTAATATGATGGGCAAGGTGACAACGTCTGCATTCCTGGGATGGCTGATGAAGGAAAGTTAACACCTCTCAAAATAGCCTGGAGTTAAAACTCCCCTTGGATGCCCCCATTCTATGCAAAACAAAGAACTCTCTCACCCCAAGAGAAAAATGGACATTAAGGTTGATTACGCCCAGCTCCCAGCTGGTCCCAGCCTCTGGCCGATCTCCAGAATTCCTTGCTCTAGCTGTTTAAGAGATAACTAATCCGAACACCCTTGGAGAAGAGCAGGCCCCCTAAAGACAGTAGATTTCCACATATGTACCTATCCGTACTTACTCTTTTCTGGGGTTAGTGCAGCAGCTCCCTAATCTGGCTGCTGTCCCTTCTTGCCTCATTAAAGGTGATCTGTTCCTGGAACATGCCGGTCTCGTTCTTTCTCCGAACCTCGATTTCGCTAATTCCCTTACCCTACAGGTGACAGTCAGGGTTTTATAGCTGGTCTCAATCTGCTCGATTAGGGGATTCCTGTGAATTCTCATCCAGGAAATAAATATAAATATTTTCTAGGTCAAAGATAACCCTTCTATCTGGAAAATCCGGCATAGTTATCTTCCTTAGCTACAGGGCCCCGTTTCACAAAGAATGACTGTGAGTTGTTCTGGATGATGCAGATGGTGTTACCCTTCTTTTTCTAGTCTTTTAAGGGGGATGCAGAGCTTATTGACTTGAGATCTTTATTCTTCTCTGTATGGGCATTTCAGTGATAAATATATAGTATTTTCCAAGTCTTTTATTTCCTTGATTATCTTTTGCATAGTTTTTCTATCTGTTGTTAAATGTGGGCTGTTAAAGTCTCAAATCATTATTGCTGAATCATCTGTTTCTTATCTCAATTATGTCAGTTTTTGCCTCACATATTTCAATTTGTGTGTGTCCTTAAATCTAAATTGTGTCTCTTATAGGTATCATATAGCCTGATTATTAAAAAACAATTTTGCCAGTTTCTGCTTTTTGGCTAGAGTGTTTAATCCATGTACATTTAATGTAACTATTGATACGTTAGGGTTATGTCTGCCATTTTGCTATTTTCTTTCTTTATTATGCATTTTTGTTAATTTATTCTTTTATTATTGACTTCTTTTATGTTAAATGCATATTTTCTAGTGTACCATTTTAATTCCCCTGTTTCTTTTATTATAATTAACAATTTTGTTTTGGTTGCCTTGGAGATTAACATCTATCAACAGTCTATGCTGGATTAGTAAATACCTGTTTTATTTCAATGGTATACAAAATCTTCGCAGCTGTATAGAGGCTGTTCCCTCCATCCTTCTTTGTGTTAATATTGTCATACAAGGGGTGGTTTATTGTCAGTATTGTCAAATACAATATGAATTGTATTTTTAAATATTATATGCTATCAACATAGATTTATTATTACTGCTTTATGCAGTTGTTTTTAAAATCACATAGTAGAAAAATAGTTACAAGCAACAAGTATCTCAAGATTGTTTTTCATATTTACATATGCAGTTGCCTTTGCCAGTGCTCTTTAATTGCTTCATTTGAATGGAAGTTCCTGCATATGGGCTATGCTTTCCTATTTCTTTACATGTCTTATATTTTTTGTTGAAACTTGGATATTTAAAATAATGTGGCCACTCTGGAAATCATAGTAACACCCTCTCCAGTGTTTTTCGTTCTTGGTGTTTGTTTAAGTAGGTTTCCTGAATTAATTCCGTTAAGTCTGTATTCTTTTTTCACTGTGGCCACTGAAGTCTCTGCTTGATTAAATTAGTGGTCAACTGATGTCTCTATAGAGATTCCTTAAATGCTTGGTACTAATAAGTTTTTCAGACTTTATTGAGCAGCCCTGTGTGTGTTGGGCGTGCCTTATAATGTTCAGGCAGTTTACAACTCTGCCTTAGCCTTTACTTCCTGATTGCACAGAGCCTCAAGGTTAGCAAGAGTTTAGGCTTTGTCAAGTCTTTCGTGGGCAGCGCACAGCTCTGAACATATACACGGTCTTGGATACACATATTGCATATTGATCCTCATGGATATGTTAGAGCTTTGCAAAGCATCTTATGAACATAGTATTTTCTAGATCTTCATTAAAAAATGTTGGTCAAGTTTTGTTTGCCTCAGTTGTTAATGCTGCCTTAGGCAGACGTGTTATTAAACAACTGCCACTAATTGGTTTCAACAAACATTCCTTGTTTCCCTTGCTCGACCTGTGAATTCCTGCATGCGGAGCTTTTTGTAGATGGAGAGACCAAAGCAAGGCTAGTACATGGTAAGACCTGGATACTCACTCTGTGAGACTGGGTTGATGACTTGAGCTCATGACAAGTGTATTCCTTCTCCTGATGCAGCTTGCCCTTGGCTTTCATCCATGGTCTTCAGGGTTACAAGTGAGTGGGGTGGGTCAAGGCTGGAAAGGGCTAGCAACACCTTTGAACAACAGTGTACAGAAATAGAACGTCTAGAGTGAGATTGGGGCAGGGTGAGTACCTAGTATTGAAAGAAAAAGGATCTCATGGTGCTAGAAAGGATGAGATCCAAGGTGCTGGTGAAGGGATTAACTCTAGCAAGGAGAAGGGATAAGACACTTGTTGAGTGCAAATGAAAATGTATCTTGTTGTCTTTCAAGAATCCAAGTGATATTCATTTCTTCCGCTTATGTACCCATCACTTTCATTCATAATTAGAAGATTATCTGCTGAACAAAAATCTCTTGGATAAATTCCCACAAGTGAGATTTGAGTCACTGTGCACATTTTTAATATTAATCCATATTGCTAAATTGCCTTTTAGAAAAGTTTTTTTTTTTTTCAGTTAAACATATACATATATCTATTCTTTTTCAGATTCTTTAGAAAAGTTATTTTTTAGGATCAGTGCTATCTTTGACTATGGGCTTTAACAAGATGGGAAGAAGGGTACTGGCTGCCTTAGGAAGCAGTGAGCTTCCTGTCATTAGGAATACTCACAAATAGGCTATTTTTGCCTCTTAGCCACAACATTGTAAGAAGTGAGTCAAACATCAGAAAGGTGGTTCGACTAGGTGACTTTTATGATTCCTCCCAACCCTGAGAGTGTAGGAGTTTGTGAGTGAGACAGATGTTTAACTTCTTGAAAGGCAAGCTACTGCATGGGTGAAAAACAAGTGAGGAATTATTTTCTGTCTCATACACACACACACACACACACACACACAAACACCCTTGTGGGAGTGGAATAGCCTAAGCTCAGAAGCCAACAAAAGGCAAGTGTGTGTGTGTGTGTGCGCGCGCGCGTGCGTGCCTTTATGTGTGTTTATATGTGTGAATGTGAGGAATGGAGATAAAGGAGAAAGGTATGTGAATGACTAAATAATTACATTTCGGTGTGTTGTAACATTTTTTAAACTGGGGGTATAATTACTTTACAGTGTTGTGTGAGTGTCTGCTTTCCAGTGAAGTGACTCAGTTATAACATACATATATCCCCTCTTTTTTAGATTTCCTTCCCATTTAGGTCACTGTTGAGCATTGAATAGAGTTCCCTGTGCTATACAGCAGGTTCTCATTAGTTATCTATTTGATACATATTACTGTATACATTAACATTTTTTTTCAGTGTCAAGAGCATTTTAGGGTGGAAAGTCAAAAGAAGCCTATTAACAAGGCAAAAAGGGAGATAGATGTACTTCCAGAAAAAGGAAAAACAGAAGAAAAAACAAAGACAGTAAAACAAGTGAACACTGTTCTCATCTTTCTCCTCTTCCTTATCTGTAATTTTTGAATCATTGGGTAATTGTTCAGGTCTCCTTTGTCTAGTTTCAGAGACACAGCAGTTATAATGGAAATAAAATTGTTAATAGGTACCATTTATAGAAATTGACCCAAGTGTACACACAAATACATATATACACATAAACATTTTATTTCCCCAACTCTATGAAATAGAGGCTGTAATTAAGCCCACTTTACAGATAAAGAATGAGGCACAGAGAAGTTAAATAACTTAACCAAAGTCACACAGCTAGCATGTAGCAGGGTTAAGATTCAAACTCAGGTAGCCAGGTTCTACAAGCCAGCATCCAGCCACCACGTGCCCCTGCCTCTTAGCAAGCACAGTGTGGAAAGCTGGCTTTCCACAAATTTGTGCATCAGTGCCTAAAGGCTGTGTGATTTTGGAGGAACCGTTTCCCTGCCCTGAGCCACAGATTCCTCATTTATAAGACGGCAGGGCTCTCTCACAGGGCAGTTGTGAAGATGAAATGAGGTCTTGTTGAAGTCTGAAATGTAGGAAACCCTGGTGAAATCACAGTGATTGGTACTTACTTGCTTCAGGCTTAAAGGCCATAGAATTTTGAGGCAAGAAGCTTCCTAACTGCAATTAAGCTGTGTTATAAAGCTGGGCCTTTTAGAAAAGTTGAGAGCCGATCAGGAAAAATACCAGGGTGGAAATGAAACCTCCCCCAAGCCTTCAAGTGCTGTGAAGGTGATAAGACCACTTGCTACCAGAAGGTCCTGTTATCCTCCTCAGAGATCCCTAAGCTCTGGTAGGACTGGGTAATCTTAGGTGATAAGAGAGATGTAAGGAATTACAACTCCTGATAAAGCACTGTGGTTTTGTTTGCCCATGCTTGGGTGAGATATGGGTGACAGAGATAAAGTGCTGGCAGGAGCCCCAGGTGGGTTGAAAATGACTCCTCATGCCTGGGAGGGTTGGCGGGCAGGGGTGGGGTGAGGGGGTGGGGGTGGGGGGCGGGTGACCTGCTACTGTATTTATTCTGCTTATCTCAGAGTGTGGGCAGAGCCTTCCAGGGCCCGCTTAGGTGGATGCTCTTGAAAGACTGGAGGGGGAGCTTGAGGGCGTGTTAGTCAGCTAGGCTCTCTGCAGGAAGCTCCGCTCCCTCTGGTCTCAAATGCCAAACCAAGTCATCATTTGACGGCATTCCTATATGGAGGCTTTACAAGATATGACCTTCTTCCAACAGACGAGGATCAGATAGTCACGTGGAAGGGTCAGGCATACTCCCAACTGGCCGGACCTCAACGCAGGGTAAATCAGACTAGATAGGGTGACTGGTGACATGCTGTGGGAATGCTGGAGAGGGTGGTTAATCCTGCCAAGGTGAGATGCAGGCTGGGGAAGAGAGATGGGGAAAGCCGTCTGGAGGAAAATGGCCTCTGAGCAGATCCTGGAGTGAAGAATAGGTGGGGTGTTGATAGGAGAGGAGGAGGAGGAATTCTCTAGGCTCCAGGCACTGTGTGGTGCCCAGATTAAATGCCCAGATCCCTTCAGGAGTTCCTGGAGAATTCATTCAGTAGCAAGGAAGCTTGTAATTTTACCAGATTTTTCTAGTCTCCTTTATCTTCCTCCTTCCAAACTACATACAACAGAAAACTACCCCTGCATACCAGTATATATGTTACTTAAAGAAGTGCAGATAATACAACTTGCTGAAAATTGACAATTAAAACTGATGCTGGCAAGAGCGAGAGGAAACAAGACAGTTCATGGGAGTATGTTATTGTTTAGTTGCTAAGTTGTGTCCGACTGTTTTGTGACCCCATGGACTGTACAGCCCACCAGGTTCCTTCTGTCCATGGAATTTTCCAGGCAAGAATGCTGGAGTAGGTTGCCATTTCCTTCTCCAGGTCATCTTCTTGATCCAAGGATAGAACCCTCATTTCCTACACTGGCAGGAGAGTTCTTTGCCGCTGAGCCACCAGGGAAGCCCCATCAGTCAGTTTAGTTGCTCAGTCGTGTCCCACCTTTTGCCATCCCATGGACCGCAGCACGCCAGGCTTCCCTGTCCATCACCAGCTCCCAGAGCTTGCCCAAATTCATGTCCATCGAGTAGGTGATGCCATCCAACCATCTCATCCTCTGTCGTCCCCTTCTCTGCCTGCCTTCAGTCTTTCCCAGCATCAGCGTCTTTTCCAATGAGTCAGTTCTTTGCATCAGGTGGCCAAAGTATTGGAGCTTCAGCTTCAGCGTCAGTCCTTCCAATGTATATTCAGAACTGATTTCCTTTAGGATTGACTGGTTCAATCTTCTTGCAGTCCAAGGGACTCTCAAGAGTTCAAAAGTTCAAAAGCATCAATTCCATTTGCTTTAATGCTCTGTTGTCCTCTTGAAATTCTTAATAATTTTTGAATGAGAAGCATTTGCAGTTTGCATTGCTGCTGCTAAGTCACTTCAGTCGTGTCTGACTCTGTGAGACCCCATAGACAGCAGCCCACCAGGCTCCCCCATCCCTGGGATTCTCCAGGCAAGAACACTGGAGTGGGTTGCTATTGCCTTTTCCAATGCAGGAAAGTGAAAAGTGAAAGTGAAGTCTCTCGGTCGTGTCTGACTTTCCGACCCCATGGACTGCACCCTGCCAGGCTCCTCTGTCCCTGG
Source organism: Oryx dammah (assembly GCF_014754425.2). Classification (NCBI taxonomy): domain Eukaryota; kingdom Metazoa; phylum Chordata; class Mammalia; order Artiodactyla; family Bovidae; genus Oryx; species Oryx dammah. The sequence continues at coordinate 6,889,063 of NW_024070206.1, read as the reverse complement.
GATTTTCCAGGCAAGAGTACTGGAGTGAGTTGCCATTGCCTTCTGCAGCGTTTTGCACTGAGACCCTGCAATTATGTAGCTGGGTTTACTTAGGGCACTGGGCCATCTTTGGAGATCTGAGGGTTGGGATAAACTTCACTGATTATTCCTGACCCAGTAGCACTTGTGAATAGCTGTAATCAGCAGTCACACAGTCTGGAAAGATTAGTAGAGAGCTGCTACCCTACCTGAGCAGGAGTGCCCCTCCCTCACATGATAAGGTTGGAGTAAAGAGTTGGGCTCAATTTTCGAATCTTGAGGTGGTCTAGTGGTACAGAACCTGCCTGCTGATGCAGGAGACACAGAGATGTGGGTTTGATCCCTGGGTCAGGAAGATCCCCTGAAGAAGGGCATGGCAACCCACTCCACAGTATTCTTGCCTGGAAAATCCCATGGACAGAGGAGCCTGGCAGACTATAGTCCATAGCGTTGCAGAGAGTTGGACATGACTGAAATGACTTAGTATGCACACCTTGAATCTTCTAATTTTTCAAGAAAAGCTGGAAATCTGTTTGTTAATAAGTTTTTATTGGTGTATAGTTGCTTTACAATGTTGTGCTAGTTTCTACTGTACAGTGAAGTGAGTCAGCCTCATGTATACATATATCCCCCTTTTTTGGATTTCCTTCTCATTTAAGTCACCACAGATCACTGAGCAGAGTTCCCTGTGCTATACAGTAGGGTCTGTAAATCTAACTTTTAAAAAATATTTATTTACTTATGATTACTTAATTAATTACTTGCAACATGCATGATCTTTAGTTGCAGTATGTGGGATCTTAGTTCCCTGATCAGGGATTGAACCTGGGACCCCTGCATTGGGAGCTCAGAGTCTTAGCCACTGGACCACCAGGAAACTGGAAATCCAGTTTTTAGTGCAGAAGTTCCAGCTTTTAAATGTTGCCCAAAAATGTATAAGTAATAACTAAATAGAATATGTCCATACCAAATTTGTTTTCCAAGTTTCTAGATTTTAACTTGTGTTTTCTTTCCTCCAAACACTTGGAAACAATGACTATGAAAGTGAGGAGCTGTTATCTCGGACTTGTGTTTTCACATGAGCCAGACACAATGTTTGCCCCCCACCAAAGGTGTGGGAGTGAACTAGTCAAAACTAGAGCAGTTGCTAAAATCCACATGGGCGCCATGGTGACTTGTTCTGAGGCCCAAAGTCCTTGTGCGCCTTCTAGGAAATTCAGCATCTTTCACTTACTTTTTAAGTTATTTGCCTTGGTTTTGAGTGCTTCAGCACTATTGTTACAGGGGAACCTGGAGAATTTTATAATTGCTTCCTATTTTCAGAAGGTTTTTCATTCATGATGTGAAAGCCAAGCAAACAACAACAAACAAATGCTGGTGTTAGTTTGGGAGGTTGTATTTTTGAGCAGTTTCATTAGAGAATTTCACAAAATGAGAATCAGCCCTTGGACCTTCTCCCATCACATCATGTACTTTGCAACTCCAAACACTCAGAGTCTTTTTAGAATCAGAGGATTTGAAAGTCATTCTAAAATGAAGACCCACATAGAACAAATAATTTAATCCATTTTCAATTCCTGAAATTTTAAATGAGCCGCATACATTTAAATCGTCTCTGAATGGGTTTCCCCTTCCCAACCCCAAGTTTTTCTGTTTTAAATCAGATCTTTCCTGGATTTGAGATCATTTCTTTTTTTTTTTTTCATGATTAAAAAAAAAAAAAAGCTCTAGGATCTCGAGATTGAAGACAGTACTTTAAAGGGCCAGCAAGATGCTGTTGGTCTGTAAGCTCCTTACGTGTCAGTGGCAGACGATACACACACATGTGCCCTGTACATGTTCCATGTCTCTTTCCAACCCCAGTGGACCATGACCACCTTTACAGGGGGCTCATAAAAGTGGTCCTGGGACTCAGTGGTTGGGGGCTTTGTGGAGATTTCCTTAGTCATCACTACGCACTCATTAAGTCCTCAGTGGTTGCCATAAACTCTAACTCTTTACCACCAGCAGTTCAAGTCGATCAGTTCCCAATGATTACCAGGGATGCTAACTACAGGTGGTGAAAGGATTAAGAAAACCATCTAAGGAAATTAGCTGGAGGATTATGAAGTTTCTTCTGCATTTAAAGAGGAAACATTAGAGGTGTGGGGCCATTCTTTTCGTTTGCTCCCACATTATTTGCTAACGTTGCCTGTCTCAGGGCTGGGAACAAGTTCAGTGGACGGACTTACTGCGTTTGTGCCAGATACTGAGATTTTCCCAGATGCTTCCAGGATATGAAAGAAGAATCTTGCTTTCCTCCCCTTTTCTAGGGTTACATTTCACTGTTTGCAATAAAAGTGAGTGGTTAGCAGATCCATTTCTCTGCCTCCAGATCTGTTGATATCTTTCACTTTCTGCAAGCCGGATTGCTTATGAGTCACCACACCTGAAATATTTGCAGTCACCATCCACATAAGACTGCGATGACTTGATTGCAATAAACAACTCCTTTAGGTTCTTATCAGCATTATATTAAGGCTCAAGAGTCATTAGACGAGAATGTGTAGTTTGATATTTTCCTTCTATGCCTATGTACACACAAGTAATCATTCTAGGGGCAACACCATTATCTTGATTTTCCAGAACAAAAACAACCTTGCATGGAAAAAGCCAAATAACTGAATACAACGCAAGCCTAACTTTCCTGAAGCAATCACGGCTTTTTGCACATTTGTTATTCTCTTTGACATACACAATAAATCGTAATAGTTACCAAATTACTGTTCGGTTTCAAATGATGTGCGCACATCTATAATCTTAGTTAGCTGCTTGCTGGCCTGCTTCAGGAATGTCATTGCATCCTCCAGGGTAATTCTATATCAATGACTTCTCCAAATAAATCTAGTTGCTGGTTTATATTAATGAACTGTCACAGTTCCTATTGTTTTCCCATGGCCTTGCAGCTGTATTCCTTCACAGGTGCTTGGCAAATTAAAATGATGCTGGTTTGGGGTTTCAGCTTGATACAAAATCACTCCTTCAGCAGATTGTTCAGAAGTTATTCATGCAAGAAACACATCTTTACTCTAGACACTCAGCTTTTCTGCTTATCCAATATCCATGCTTTCATTGACACTTTGCATTTCAGTTTTCCTTACCAAATAAGTACAAAGGGATTGTCTTTCTTACTTAGAACATTTCTATTAAAGAATTGCAAGCATTGAAAACATTTTTTTTTAAAGATGTGTTCTTTTCAGTCTATCCTAACACTGTGTTCACAGATCACAAACATCAATTACTGATGTTTGCAGATTATATATCTTTGGGGGTTGTTTTTGTTAACATCCATTACCCGAGGGATTACCAGGCAGAAAGAAAATTATTACATGCTAACTATCCAAAACCACATTAAATATTCCCTTTTGAATCTATTACAGGCTTTATTTAAAAATACTCTGCTCATGACTAACTCCTACCAGTGCGAATGAAAATGTTTAACATGTAAGTAACTACCCAATTAAATTATCCAGCCTTCTTGATTGCGCTTTCGTCCTGCGATGCACCTCCCTATGTTTCAGTTTTCTTTTAGCATCCTGAATTTCTGAGTTCCTTTCCTGACCCCTTGTTGGCTGCTACCAGAGCATCTGAGCTCTGACCACTGGGATGTTCTGGATTGCCCCTCCAAGGACCACAACACTGCTAATCACTTGACTGTTCCAGCCCTGTATTTCTATACACCCACACACCTCCCAGGGGGATTCTCTCTACATGTTTATATTTACCATTTCCTTATGGCTCAGAGAAGGCAGAAGAACCAGAGATCAAATTGCCAACATCCGATGGATCATTGAGAAAGCAAGAGAGTTCCAGAAAAACATCTATTTCTGCTTTATTGACTATGCCAAAGCCTTTGACTGTGGGGATCACAATAAACTGTGGAAAATTCCAAAAGAGATGGGCATACCAGACCACTTGACCTTCCTCTTGAGAAACCTGTATGCAGGTCAGGAAGCAACAGTTAGAACTAGACATGAAACAACAGACTGGTTCCAAATAGGAAAAGGAGTACGTCAAGGCTGTATATTGTCACCCTGCTTATTTAACTTCTATGCAGAGTACATCATGAGAAACACTGGGCTGGAGGAAGCACAAGCTGGAACCAAGATTGCTGGGAGAAACATCAATAACATCAGATATGCAGATGACAGCACCCTTATGGCAGAAAGTGAAGAAGAAATAAAGAGCCTCTTGATGAAAGTGAAAGAGGAGAGTGAAATGGTTGGCTTAAAGCTCAACATTCAGAAAACTAAGATCATGACATCCGGTCCCATCACTTCATGGCAGTAGATGGGGAAATAGTGGAAATAGTGTCAGACTTTATTTTGGGGGGCTCCAAAATCACTGGAGATGGTGATTGCAGCCATGAAGTTAAAAGACACTTACTCCTTGGAAGGAAATTTATGACCAACTTAAACAGCATATTATAAAGCAGAGACATTACTTTGCCAACAAAGGTCTGTCTAGTCAAGGCTGTGGTTTTTCCATTGGTCATGTATGGATGTGAGAGTTGGACTATAAAGAAAGCTGAGCGCCAAAGAATTGATGCTTTTGAACTGTGGTGTTGGAGAAGACTCTTGAGAGTCCCTTGGACTGCAAGAACATCCAACCAGTCCATCCTAAAGGAGATCAGTCCTGGGTATTCATTGGAAGGACTGATGCTGAAGCTGAAACTCCAATACTTTGGCTACCTGATGCGAAGAGCTGACTTATTGGAAAAGACTCTGATGCTGGGAAAGACTGAGGGTAGGAGAAGGGGACGACAGAGGTGGTTGGATGGCATTATCAACTCGATGGACATGGGTTTGGGTGGACTCTGGGAGTTGGTGATGGACAGGGAGGCCTGGCGTGCTGCGATTCATGGGGTTGCAAAGAGTCAGACGTGACTGAGCTACTGAACTGAACTGAACTGAACAGAGGGTAAAGAATCTGCCTGCAATGCAGGAGACCTGGGTTCAATCCCTGGGTTGGGAAGATCCCCTGGAGAAGGAAATGGCAACCCACTCCAGTATTCTGACTGGGAAAATCCCATGAATAGAGGAGCCTGGCAGGCTTTAGTCCATGGGGTCTCAAGAGTCAGACATGGCTTAGTGACTAAACTACCACCACCACCATGGTAGGGATGCCATAATGATAAACTGTAAATATGAAAACTGAAGGAACTTCCCTAGTGGTCCAGTGGTTAAGATAGTGGTCCAGCGGTTAAGAATCTGCCTGCCACTGCAGCAGACTCAGGTTCCTTCCCGGGTAGCACTAGTGGTAAAGAACTTGCTTGCCAGTGTAGGACACATAAGAGATGCAGGTTTGATCCCTGGGTCAGGAAGATCCCCTGGAGGAGGGCATGGCAACCCACTCCAGGATTTTTGCTTGGAGAATCCCATGGACAGAGGAGCCTGGCTAGCTATGGTCCAGAGAATTGCAAATAGTTGGACACGAATGAAGCGACTTAGCATGTACACATGTGTGGTAGGGGTGCACCACATGTTATTATTTTGGGGATAAGGCAGACATTTTTCTTTCCAGCCACCCTTATAAACTAGGGTAGACTGCTGGTTGTCTATCCAATATTCAATATTCATTCTGTTCCTCCTCCAGCATAGAGAGCAAGAGAGAGAGAATTACATTCCCCAACCTCCCTTGCAAGTGTATTGGTCAAGGAGCTGTAAATGGAAGTGAGAACACATGAGCCGGCCTCTAACATTTGGAGAGATGGGCACAAAAACACGCGTGGAGGTTCACATACCAGGTGAAATTATAATCTGAGTTACCAAACTGTTATATAAAATAGCTTCCATACTGCTCCCTTGACCAGTGAGCCTTCATAACATCTGGAAGGCTTGAAATAATTGGCTTCTTTAGAGATCCTGGGGTGGGGGGTCAGTCCAGGTGGTCTGCTTTCTCTCTTTCTACCCTCGGCTCCACCCCCCAGAGAAAGGGGACCTACTCACACACATGTGGACATTCCAGTCTGCACAGCCAGGCTCCCTCCACGCCCCTGCCTTCCACCTCCTGTGTTCAGGTCTGTGGGTATAGATACCGGTTGTGTATTCTGCCTGCAGGAGGACAGATTCATGGAAGAGACCAACACAGACCTAAAAGTACCATCAGGGCCTTTTGAGTTCAATTCTGGAGCTCTTGGAGCATGGTCTCGAAGGAGTCGGTGGTTTCTTGGTGAGCGCTTTCTTTTGGCCTCGTGGGTTAGAGAATTCTTGATGCAGAGAGCACAGTTAGAGAGGAGTCGGAGCAGACCCAGTAAAGCTTGGGCCTGAAACTAATTCTAGCACTTGGGGCTTCTTAACTCAGCATTCAGAAAACTAAGATCATGGCATACGATCCCTCACTTCATGGCAAATAGATGGGGAAACGATGGAAACAGTGACAAAACTATTTTGAGCCCCAAAAGTATTTTTTGGGGGGCTCCAAAATCACTGCAGATGGTGAAGGCAGCCATGAAATTAAAAGTTGCTTGCTCCTTGGAAGAAAAACTATGACCAATCTAGAAAGCATATTAAAAAGCAGAGACATAACTTTGATGACAAAGGTCCATCTAGTCAAAGCTCCAGTAGTCATGTATGGATGTGAGAGTTGGACGATGGTAAAGAAAGCTGAACGCTGAAGAACTGATGCTTTAGAACTGTAGTTTTGGAGGACTCTTGATAGTCCCTTGGACTGCAAGGAGATCCAGCCAGTCAATCCTAAAGGAAATCAGTCCTGAATATTCATTGCAAGGACTGATGCTGAAGATGAAACTCCAATACTTTGGCACCTGATGTGAAGAACTGACTCCTTGGAAAAGACCCTGATTCTGGGAAAGATTGAAGGCAAGAGAAGGGGACGACAGAGGATGAGATGGTTGGATGGCATCACCAGTTCAATAGACATGAGTTTGAGTAAGCTCCAGGAGTTGGTGATGGACAGGCAAGCCTGGCATGCTGCAGTCCATGGGGTTGTAAAGAGTTTGACATGTCTGAGCAACTGAACTGGACTGAACTGAGAAAGCAAAGCTGTATGTAACTGTATGCACACTGGGCAATGGAATGAGCAGAGGATGCAAGGTCATGTCATATGATGTAATAAGGAATTGGATTGGTGGGAATGGCATCCCAATATGGACCAATGCATGACGAAGGAAAGTGGAGCATGTAGAAGAATGTTAGGCAAAGGAAGAGAAATCCAAGCCCTGATCAGAACAGTGATGATTCCCTAGTAGTTATTGATGATTCTGTTGTTGTTATTGTTCCTGTTGTTTAGTTGCTCAGAGTCCCTTGGACTGCAAGGAGATCCAACCAGTCCATCCTAAAGGAAATCAGTCCTGAATATTCATTGGAAGGACTGATGCTGAAGCTGAAACTCCAATACGTTGGCCACCTGATGCAAAGAACTGACTTATTTGAAAAGACCCTGATGCCGGGAAAGACTGAAGGCAGGAGGAGAAGGGGATGACAGAGGATAAGATAGTTAGATGGCATCACCAACTCAGTGGACATGAGTTTGAGTAAGCTCCAGGAGTTGGTGATGGACAAGGAGGCCTGGCATGCTGCAGTCCATGGGGTCACAAAGAGTCCAACACAACTGAGTGACTGAACTGAACTTTATCTGTAGCATTAAGAGTCAGCTTCTTCTGACACCTATTCTGCTACAAGCTTGACATCAGTTATTTATTCCTCTAATTGCATGATGCCACAGCCCCATCACATCTATGTTTCTCTACTCAGAGCTCTCTCTCGTTGGCACGGCCAGCTGCCTCTGTGTTTTGCCCTCTGAAGTGTGTTCTGTTAGGTAGAGTAGAGATAAAAATGGAATTCTGGTATTGTTTTTATTTTTGACAAGAAAAGTGACTTTCGGACTGAGTTTGAGGTGGAAATGGATTTCTCATTTCAGGAGAGAAAAAAAAAAAAACGTTGACCCTAGGATATAGCCTGTTTGTGTTTATTAAACATTCTTCTTACCTTTAGCAGCTAGGCATGTCACTCTTTCAGTATTTTCTTGCCATTTCCATGTGGATGAGGTCAGAATCTAGGGTGGTCGCTCCCATCCTTCCTTAGCCCCGTCTCAGATGAGCAGCCCTGCAGAAAGCACGAGTTTCTGGTCCCAGAGCAGGTGGATCTCTCTGCATGAGGAAATGTGGGGCCGTTAAACGCTCAGTCATAACTTGAGCCCTGAGTGATACCAGAGACCCAAAGTGGTGCCCACAGGAGCGTGGTAGATAGTTAGAGTTTAGGGAGAATGAGCTGGGAAGGGGAGGACTAGATGACTGAATGTGATTGAGAGGAAAGGGGGGAAAGATGGGAAGGAGAAGGAAAGGAAGGAGAGAGGGAAGGAGAGAGGGACGTGGAGGGGAGGAGGGTAACCGAGGAAGGGAGGAGGGTAACCGAGGAAGGGAGGCAAGGAGGTGGGTAGGGGCGAGGAAGAGCGAGGAGGGGAAGAGAAGAGGGGGGTGGAGAGCCAGGACAGGGTTCCAGAAATCATCCCCAGGGCCTCCGGGGTTGTTTAACTTCATCCTTTGGCCTAACCTTTCTCCAGACATCAAACAGATCATATCAAGGTAAGTCATCCCTCTTCTCTGAAAGATGATGGTCAATAACAGCTTTATGAATCGTGGTAATGGAGTTAAGTGAGAGCAATCTGTGATTGACTAGAGTTCAGATAATAGACACCTATTCACCCAATATTTTGAGAAAAAGCAAATGTCAAGTTTTAGTTCTAATAAGAATACAGTATCTCATAAACTTATGGAGAAGACTTTGAGGTTACCAGTTCAAATATGGCCTGCCTTTTTTTTTACTTGTCAAATGGAAAGGTGTCTACAGAGTCTTTTTTGACTTGGATGAAGCCTTTCCCATGGACTTAATTGCTGGGACTCTCTTATCAAGCTTCTTGCTGATATTCCTTGGAATATTCCCACCTGTTTTGAGGTCAGTCTGGCTCATCCATCACCCATCAGGGATGCTGTCGAAAACAGGGCTACATTTGGCATTGTGGCAACCACTCTAAGGCAGCTGGAGGTTTTTGACCCACCTCTGATTCTATTGTCTCAGGCCAGGCTGGTCCAGGCCTTTGTCTCATTCACTATACGTCTTGATAGTTTAATTGTGTTTAAAAGTTTTCCTTCATCCCCGGTGGACTCTAACTCCAAACAATGGAGAAGGGAACCATGAGACCTGGAACAGACTCATCTACTATGGATCTGCCCAAGCAATTGGAACTCTGAGTAAACATGGAACAAATTTCAGAGACAGATGGAGCATGCGTGTGTGCACACACATATACACACAAACACACACGCACATTCGCTCCTCTTGTGTCTGTCTCTCTTTCTCTGTTTGTATCTATTTTCTCTTCTCATACTTTGCCCAGATTTTGAAATAAATTCTATTTTTTCCTTACTTCTTTCACACAACTTGAATCCTCAGGTGCTATGAACTTATATTTCTCATTCTATGATCTACCAAGTCACTGATGTCGAGAAGAATGTTGGTGTATCATTTGGGATTAATTCCTTAAATATATGCCCACATAATTAATGCAATCTTCCTGTGAGTTAGACTTGGCGTCTTCCCAAAATGCTGCACATTCTTATGTTCTCAATGAAAAGAGATGGGCTGATCTTTCAGCAAGGGTATGATATGGCTTTTTAGTGTCTATCTATTTATCTTAGAGGGCTGAGATTCAGTTATCCCTTACAAAATAGACACTTACTTTATTTTTTGTAAAATTGAAGTCCAGTTGATTTACAGTGTTGTGTTAGTTTCAGATGTAGATTGAATGTGAGTCATGTGAATCATAGCAGAGTGACTCATGTACAGGTTCCTCTGTCCACGGGATTTCGCAGGCAAGAGTACTGGAATGGGGTGCCATTTCCTACTCCAGGGCATCTTCCTGACCCAGGGATCGAACCGTTGTCTCCTGCATTACAGGGGGACTCTTTCCCACTGAGCCACCAGGAAGGTCTCTCTCTGTATATTCTTTTTTGGATCTTCTTTTTCCATTATAGGTTAGTGCAGGATATTGAGTATAGTTCCCTGTGCTCTATAGTAGGTCTTTGTTGTTTATCTGTTTTATGTGCAATAATGAGTATCTGTTCATCCCGAACTCCTCTAATTTATCCCTCCCTTCCCCCTTCCCCTTCGGTAAGCATAAGTTTGTGTTCTGTGTCTGTGAGTCACTTCCATTCTAAATTGAAACTCAGTTTTGAAGTCATTTCTTCGCCAGTGTAGCCATGCAAGACTCTACCTGCTTTGTACAGAACCTGCATCGTTTGTGTCTGAGCAAGCCGGGTGGAGAACTGTGCCTGTGTTAGACCCTCCGTATGTTTTGTTTTGATGCAGCACCTCAAGAATGGGTTCCATCAGGGGGATGTTCTGCTGGTTGTTGACTCGGTCTCAGCATCCCCCAGGGACAGCCTGTCTCAACACTGTCAATACCTCTTCATTGTTGACGATGAGCAGATGTGATGGCAGGGTGTTCTCATCTGCTCACCTAATGACTTTGCTGATGACATGCAGGTGTGCACTGGTGTTGCACCTAGTCTCAAAGCTTCCATGTTCTCCTGGGTGGAAGGAGGGCTGGCTCCATTAGCTGCTAGCCTTGTGAGAATACAGAAAACTGTTCTGGGCAGTTGCCAGCTCAAGATGAGCCATGTATGGTCATAATGAATCCCCAACTCATAATTTTCAAGCTAGCATTACGAAAATGTTAGGTCACTTCATCTAACAGACTGAGATGCATCGAGAATGTGCTTTCAGCTGGAGGCATTTGAGGAAGTTATTCTACGCCTGACACATCACAAGGATAACATTGTTCAGCCTTTAAAGCAAGGTGTCTGCACATGATTCCAAACATTCAGTAACACATTGGCTTCAGTTTTACTCATCCTTCTAGAGCGAGAGAGACAATAAGCCTGAGGGTTTATGCATATGAGCCCTGCAAGTAAGCTGTCCTGATTTCAAACCTAGCTTAGAGCAAGGTCCTGAACTTCCCTGTGACTCAGTTCCCTCGTATATACCATTGGAACCCTTAACATTACCTCCCTTGTAGAGTTAACATTAAAATCAAACCATGTCTGGCACATAGTAAGTGCTCAGTGATGGTGAGCTGTTATTAATGGGGCTGAAAGCAAAAAGGAGGTGAAATCATTTTTCTTTAGACTAGAGAAAGGGTCTGAGACTGACCTGGGAATTCAAAACAGGCCTTGAGCTCACCTCTTCACAGCTGCATCCAACAGGTAATATCCCCCCAGACAGCGCGAGCTATCAGTGGTGATTGAGTGATTGATCCTGTACAGCCACTTGCTTGTTTATGCTGCTGCTCACCGCTTTTAAGGACCCCTTTCCCCTGGAGTTGTTTCTTCTTGTTCCTAATTGTCATCTTGGGTGTCTAGTGCTGACATTGCTGCTCAGGTCTTGCACTGCTTGCGCGGATGGTACGTCTGTCAACACAAAGCTTGATGTTGCCTCTGATGCATCAGTTACCAATTGCTCCAGAATGGTATCTGATGAAGGGACCTTGGTGAATACATTAAATGCTCAGCTTCCTTAACTGAGCCTACAGGACTATGCACACTTATATATGACTAGATTTAACTTAGCCAACCATCAGATATTTATCATGCATCTATTATATGCAGGTTGACAAGATTGGGGCAGGAGGAGGCAGAAGGATGACTAAAGAGAGGAAATAGACATTTTTCAGGCCCTTGGGTGTGCTGGGCACAGTGCTAGACCCTTCAAATGAATTGTTTTATTCAATTCTCATTCCATTTCACCAATGAAGTTGAATCTTGGAGAGGCTGCACCGTAAACAATCAAACCTAGCATGGCTGACTATAGAATTGACTAAGAACAACTTCAAAATAGAAGACTGGTGAGCAATCATCCAGACAGAAAATCATTAAGGAAACATTAACCTTAGGTGACATGTTAGACCAGATGGACTAAACAGATAAATACAGAATATTGTATCCAAAAGCAGCAGAACACACATTCTTCTCAAGTGTACATGGAACATTTTCCATGATAAATCATACAGTAGGCCCTAAGACAATTCTTTTTTTTTAAGACAATTCTTAATAAATTTAAGAGGATTAAAATCATATTAAGCTTCTGTTCTGACCACAGTGGTATGAAACTAGAAGTTAATTACCTGAACAAAATTGCAAAATACACAAATTTCAGAGGTAAACAACATGCTACTAAATGCTTTAAAAGAGAAATAAAGAATATCTTGAGACAAAAATGAAAATATGACCTGCCAAAACTTGTGGGATGCAGCAAAGGCAGTTCTAAGAGGGAAGTTCATAGCAATGAATGCCTTCCTCAAAAAGAAAGAAAGAAAAGTCTCAAGTAAACAACCTAACTTAGATACCTCAAGAAACTAAAAAAAGAAGAACAAAGCCCAAAGTTAATATAAAAGGGAATAGGAGAAAGCAAAAATAAATGAAATAAAGACTAAAAAGCAAAAGCAACAAAAGCAAAAATCAACAAGTGGTTGATTAACATTGTTGATAACATTGTTATCGGGACTACAGCAAACCAAAACGCTCCACACAGCAAAGGAAACCATCAAAGAAGATGTAAGTGGCCAACAGGCATACGAAAAGGTGCTCAGCATCACTAATCGTCAGGGAAATGCAAATTGAAACCACAATAAGATATAACCTTACATCTGTTAGATGGCTATTATCAAAAAGACAAGAAAGAGCAAGGATGCGAATAAAAGGAAACCCTGGTGCACTGTTGGTGGGAGTGTAAATTGGTACAGTCACTTTGGAGAACAGTACGAAGTTTCCTCAAAAATTTAAAAATAGAGGTACCACATGAACTACCCACTGTTTGATATTTATCCAAAGAAAACGAAAGCACCAACTTGAAAAGATACATGGGCCGCCATTTTTAATTGCAGCGTTACTTACAATAGTGACAATGTGGAAGCAACCTAAGTGCCCACTGATGGATGGGTAGATAAAGAGATTGTTGCATATAAATATACAATGGAATATTTCTCAGCCATAAAAAGATTGAAATCTTGACCTTTACAACATGGGTGGACCTCAAGGGCATTGTGCTAAGTGAAAAAACTCAGAAAGACAAAACCATGTAATCTCTCTTACATGTGGGACCTAAAAAAGGAAAAAAGGCTCCTAGATACTGAGAACAGATTGGTAATTGCCGCAAGCAGGGAGTAAGGGATGGAAGGAATGAGTGAAGGGGGTCAAAAGGTGAAAAGAAAAAAATCAAACAACAAATATGGTGTGTTTTTGTGTAATAAAAATAATGACAGGTCTCACTGGTAGAAATTTATCTAGGAGATTCTTTCCTGAACAGATAATCAATGAAATGTACACAGAATATATATTTGGGCATGTATTTATGTATATATTCACAGGCGTGTGTGTATATCCATTACTGTGTTGTTGCAGTACTAAAACACTGGGAATGATTTAAATACATAAGTAAGCATGGTAAGATTACACACAACAGTATACTGCAGAGGTATTTTCAGTTCAGTTCAGTTCAGTTCAGTCACTCAGTTGTGTCCGACTCTGTGACCCCATGAATTGCAGCACACCAGGCCTCCCTGTCCATCACCAGCCCCCAGAGTTCACTCAAACTCACATCCATCAAGTCGGTGATGCCATCCAGCCATCGCATCCTCTGTCGTTCCCTTCTCCTCCTGCCTCCAATCCCTCCCAGCGTTAGAGTCTTTTAAATGATGTTTTATATATATGATGGTTTATATTTGATGTTTTATACACATATATAATATTTTATATATCTTTAAATCTATATCTATTCATCAACAGGGAAAAATATCCAAGACATATTTTTGAAATGAAATGAAATGCCATGTTAGAAAAAAGAGTGACTAGTATAGTCTCATTTCCATCAAATTATATGTATAAATAATCTTAATCCCTAAGATCCTTTCAAATATGCAAGAAATAATCATATGTGTGTATATATATATATGTATGTGTGTATGTGTGTATATGTATCACAGAATTGTTGAGTTGTAGTTCACATATCAGAAAGTTAATCATTTTAAGATGTCTGACTCAATGGTTTCTAATATATTCACAGGCTTGTACAACAATTACCACTATTTAATTTGAGAACACTTTCTAAATGAAACTCTGTGCCCGTTAACAGCTGCTCCTCACTCTGCCTGCCTCAGTCTCTGGCAGCCATCAGTCTATCTCCTATCTCTTAGGATGTGTCAGTTCTGGACATTTCTTGTGAAGGGACTCATACAGGAGAAGGCGATGGCACCCCACTCCAGTCCTCTTGCCTGGAGAATCCCAGAGACGGGGGAGCCTGGAAGGCTGCAGTCCATGGGGTCGCTAAGAGTCAGATATGACTGAGCGACTTCACTTTCACTTTTCACTTTCATGCATTGGAGAAGGCAATGGCAACCCACTCCAGTGTTCTTGCCTGGAGAATCCCAGGGACGGGGGAGCCTGGTGGGCTGCCGTCTCTGGGGTCGCACAGAGTTGGACACGACTGAAGCGACTTAGCAGCAGCAGCAGCAGCATACAGCATGACTAACCTCTTTCACTTGGTTTAATGTTTTCAGGTTTTCGCTATACTCTATCATGGATCAATACCTCGTTCCTTTTTATGGCAAAGTAACATCTCCAGAATATATCTTTACCATATTTGGTTTATCCGTTCATTAGTTGGGCATTTGGGTTGTTTGCAGTTTGAGGCTTTTGTGAACAATGGAGCTATGAGTATTCAGGTACGATGTTTTGTGTGGTCATACGTTTTCCGTTCTCTTTAGTATATAGTTGGGAGTGTAGATGTTGAATCAAATGGCAACTCTGTGTTTAAGATTTTGAGACTCTCCCAGTCTATTTTCCAAAGTGGCTGCACTGTTTTATCTTCCCCTCCAACAGTGAATGAGAGTTCCAATTCTTCCACTTTCTCCATAGCTGTTATCGTGTGTCTTTTTGATTACGGTCACCTTAGTGAATGTGAAGTGATTATATATAAATTTTTTTAATCAACACAAATCCAAGTCCAAGCCTCTGTCCTTCTGTTTTGGGGATGAAATTCAAACTCTTTAATTCTTGGGGCCACAGGGTTGTGTCAAGAGGAAAAGACTGAGAGAATTTGGATTAGGGTTGCCATGACCAGGAGAGAATGCTGAAGAAATGTTAGAGTGAGCTAGAACTAGAAAGGGTCTCTTTTGATTCTAGGTCAGAATGCCCCAAATCAGTTTGCTCAGTGATCAAATTGCTGAACTTAAGATATTTAGCAAAAATATTTCTTTTAACTCATTTATAGCAGTTCATATTGAATGAGATGGTTTTAACAGATTCTGTTACATTTCAGTTGATTGATTTTCATTCTGTCTTTATAGCAGTAGTTCAAGGAATATTCTAAGTGTAGATTGCTAATAGACATGGGGTGGTTTAATTTTCTTATGAATTATTTAGTATTCATAAAATATATTTATTAGGAACCAAATTTCTGTATTTCAAATACATAGTCATTCAGTTGGCATGCACTCCTTTGCGTGAAGGCATGCTCAGTCACTCAGTCATGTCCGACTCCTTGTGACCCCATGGACTGCACCCCACCAAGCTCCTTTGTCCATGGAATTTTCCAGGCAGGAATATTAGAGTGGGTAGTCATTTCCTTCTCCAGGGGATCTTCCTGACTCAGGCATTGAACCTGCATCTCCTGTGTCTCCTGCGTTGGCAGATGGATTCTTTACCACTGTGCCACCTGGAAAAGCCATTGACTCCTTTAGGATCTTTTAAAAATATATTTATTTTTTTACATTGCCAACACTTTTGCCTTTTTTAAAGTTTCTTTTGTCAACTTTTCAAGCAGTATGCTCCATTGCCTTTTTAGTTTATTTTTTACTTTTTTAAAGTTTGGGGGTTTTTTGTTTGTTTTTGTTTGTTTTACACATTGTTTAACAGTTTTTGAATTTTAAAGCAATTTACTTTTAATCTTTATTTTTGTTAATAATTCTATAATCATTAATTGTATCAAAATTTGAAATACTATTATATTACTTTTAATAGTAAAAGGGGTTTCAATTCCTTTGAACAGATTCAATTTCTTTCAAGTTGTATTTCCTTATATATTCTTAGTAAGTCATTGTATCCCAACTATTCCTTATTAGAGACCAATTTTTTCTTTTTGCATTTTATAAAATTCAAAAAAATCACAGGATTTGGTGGAATTTTTTAAAAATTTATTTATTTGGCTGCACCAGGACTTAGTTGAGGCCAGCAGCATCTTTGGTTGCAGCATGAAGGATCTGGTTCCCAAACTGGAGGTCGAATCGAGTCCCCTTCACTGAGAGCCCAGACTCTTAGCCACTGGACCACCAGGGAAGTCCCTGGTGGGATTTTGTTCTCTAAGCTTTAGGTTTAATTTGGCTTATTTTGGATTGAGTTAAAGTTTAGCGCGATAATTTTACCAAGTGATTTTACCATAGATTTGTCAGACCTTAGCAAATTTCAGACAAAGGCCATTCCTCAAATGCTTGAAATATATGCAAAATATCCACTTCCTTAAGCAGATTTATGTAACTGTAAATTTTAAAAGACACAAAAGGCAATGTGCCACATATTACTTTGTAAAATAACTTGACTCCTGAATACCTCAAATTTGTTTTTCTTTAGTTGCTAAGTCCAGCTGTTTGCAGCCCTGTGACCTGTAACCTGGCAGGCTCCTCTGTCCATGGGATTCTCCAGGCAAGAAGACTGGAGTGGGTTGCCCTGCCCTCCTCCAGGGGATAGACCTGACCCAGAGGCTGAACCTGCATCTTCTGCACTGCAGGTGGATTCTTTACCAGTGAGCCACCAAGAAGCCTCCATGCTTCAAATAGTTATGAGTTAATGATTAGGTGTCTAGCCTATGAATTGCCCCCAGTCTATTAAAAAAGTAGTAAACATTTTGGAAGAAAATTATAACTCAATGTATGGTACTATAGGGGCTTCCCGGGTGTTTAATCAGTAAAGGATCCGCCTGCAATTCAGGAGATGCAGGAGATGTGGTTTGGATTCCTGTGTCAGGAAGATCTCCTGGAGGAGGGCACATGGCAACCCACTCCAGTCTTCCTGCCTGGAGAATCCCATGGGCAGAGGAGCCTGGCGGGCTATAGTCTTCATGGGTCACAAAGAGTCAGGCTTGACTAAGCACGCATGCATGCATCTCCTAGTTTAGCACATCTTCCTTTGGTATCTATTCTCCCCAGATTCTTTTCCTGACTTTTCATCTTTTGTTCCTTATACATCTTTTTGGCCATTTCTCTGCATTGCTTTCTTTCTTCTGAATCTAGAACTAGCTATGTTTTCCCAGCTCTGACCTCAGCACAAATATCTGACTTGGGGTCTGCAGAATGTTTCAGAGCCTGTCTGAACAAATGAAATCCCCTATGCTTCTAACTTGGAGAAGGCAATGGCGCCCCACTCCAGTACTCTTGCCTGGAAAATCCCATGGACAGAGGAGCCTGGTAGGCTGCAGTCCATGGGATCGTGAAGAGTTGGACAAGACTGAGCGACTTCACTTTCACTTTTCACTTTCATGCATTGGAGAAGGAAATGGCAACCCACTCCAGTGTTCTTGCCTGGAGAATCCCAGGGACGGGGGAGCCTGGTGGGCTGCTGTCTATGGGGTCGCACAGAGTCGGACACAACTGAAGTGACTTAGCAGTAGCAGTATGCTTCTAACATAGAGGAAGATGACACTCATATAAAGAAATAACAGCATTTCATGAGTTATTTCAAAACCTAAAATATAATAAATCTGTAATTCTGAGCTTCAAATTGATGGTACCCACATCTCATCCAAGGTAGCTGATGTGTTTGGTTTGAGTTCGTGGAAATTGCCAGACTGGATCTTTGATATCCAGGTTCTTTGATTCAGCAGGTCTTATATCTTTTCAGAGGCTGCAGGAAAGCTTTCAGTCATTCCATAGGAGTGCAAGTGGCCAGGCTCAGGGACAGAAAGGTTGGGAGTATCAGCTTTCAGCCTTTTTCTTTATGAAGAATGTAGAAAATCAACAAACCTCACACCATCGGTTTTTCTCCAGATCTCTTACCCCGAGTGAGACAGCAGTGACCGGAACTCTGCAGTGCCATCCACACTCATGACCTTCCAACTGCAGGGCTCGGTCCTGAGGGAAGTGCCAGCAGCTGGGAATGTTGAGGGGCCTGGAATTTTGCCTCAGCATCAGCACTGTGCCTCTGGTCTACATGGTTGCTGTTCTCTGGAATTGTGCAGTGTGCAACATACACAACCATACATAGCAGCTGTCTTCCGCCTGCAGTTTCTGTGCCCCTTATGCTCTCTGGGCATCTTCCACTGACTTCCTCGCCCCTCCTCTTGCTTCCTGGTGGCCCAGACTCTGTCTTAGGAAACTTCCCATGGCTTCTTAGCCCTCTGGGCTGGGATCTGAAATCAGCCTTTGTATGATCCTTAACCCTGTCTCATTTCAAACACCCTCATCTGTCCTTTAGATGTTGGCTTTATAAAAGGTTGAACT
The DNA here is from genome assembly GCF_014754425.2 of Oryx dammah. Taxonomy (NCBI): domain Eukaryota; kingdom Metazoa; phylum Chordata; class Mammalia; order Artiodactyla; family Bovidae; genus Oryx; species Oryx dammah. Next base: position 6,870,502 of record NW_024070206.1, on the reverse strand, counting down.
ATCATGAAAAATCAATTTCTCTGAAGTGGGAAATTCCTGCTGCTGACATTTTATTTGTTTTATATATATATATATATAAATATATAAATATCCATTGTGTGTGGCCTGGGTCTTTTTTTTTTTTTTGGCCTTGTTGAGTCTCAGTTACAGCATGAGGGATTTTTACTTACAGTATGTGAGCTCTTAGTTGGGGAATGCAGGATCTAGTTCCCTGACCAGGGATCGATCCCAGGCCCCTTGTACCAGGAATATGGAATCTCAAGGAATCTCAACCACTGGGCCACCGGGGAAGTCCCTGGTTCTTACTAAGAATTCAGTAAGAGTTGTTATTTTTATTTTATTGATTTTCAAGTTATAAATTTTTACTGTTTACTGCCTTACTAATGACTTTAAACAGAAAATTTTAGAGTAACATATTTTAACTAAAGAAATTATTTTCTAAGTGTAGAAATCCCAGTGTCAAAGAAATTAGTGTTGTGGGGAATTTTTAACATAAGGATGACATTAAAAGAATTGCTTAACTAAAAAAAAAATCACCTCTATTTGTTCAGTTACAGTATCAAGAATTCCATTATCAGGCAATTGGTTCTTTAAAGAGTGGGAAGCTTGTGCAATGCAGTCATTCTTAAACTGGAGAGAACATCAGGATGAATCCAGTGCTGCGCCCCTAAAGTTTCTGCTGAAGGGCTCTGAGATGCAGGAGGAGAATTTACATTTCTAGCACTTTCCCAGGGGACATTGATGGTACTGGTCTGGGGGCCACTTTGAGGACCTCAGGTCAGGGAAATAATAGTGAGTCAGGCAGGGGAGATACGGTCTCGCTGGTCTTGGACTCCCAAACATGTGAGATCTTGAGCAAGTTTCTTAAGTGTCCTGGCCTGGGTCTTCTCACCTGTAAAACAGTGGGGGTGGCCTGGACAGTCTCTAAAGTTTCCCCCCAGCTCAAATGCCTTTCGAGCTGAATTCTAAGCTGATCATGTCAGATGTCTGGTGTCTCTCCAGAAGGGAGTGGGGACCAGCCGTGGCCTCGCTGGGGGTCGGCTTTCCTTCTTGGCAGCGACCTCTGTTTCATCCTCAGGCACAGCTACCACTTTTTGGTTCAGAGGAGACATTTCTCAAACCCTCAAACCGAATGGGTCCTGGAAGCACAGAGACAAGAACTCAGGAACACTGGTGGCCTCCCCTGCCAGCTTCTCAGCTCACCCTGCTCACGAGTCCTGTCCCTTCTTCACTTCTTTACAGCAAAGGGAGTGCCCCCAGCAAGGCAGGGTGGGGACTTTCCCCCCCAGCACATTGCTTGCAAAATAGAAAAGATGCAGAGCCCAGAATCTTCCCTCCTGAGAGTGATGCGGACACTATGCTTTGTCCAGCTGATTCACATATTCCCGTACAGATTGAACTTGAGAATCTTTTGCTTTATTCTAGGAACTTTGTTTATCTGCTCCACAGTGGAACCAGGTTTTCAGGGGACCTGAAGCTTACAGAAAGTTGGAAGTACCTTCTTTTAGAAAAATAACACAAAGTATGAATATCACTTAGGTTATAGGACCTTAGAAGGAATTGCTACAAAGTGAGAGACCTTAAAGTTTAAGTTTTATCTACTTTGCTATAGATCCTCCCTACTGAGGGTGATGTGGCTGCTTTGTCCAACTGATTCAAATATTCTTGCATAGGTTGATTTTGAGAATCTTTTGCTTTATTGCAGAAATTTTGTTCATCTACCCGGCAGCAGGACCAGGTTTTAGGGGACCTGAAACTTACAGAAAGTTGGAAGCACCTTCTTTTAGAAAAGTAACCCAAGATGCAAATATAATGTAGATTATAGGACCTTAGGAGGAATTGCTACAAGTGAAAGTGAAGTCGCTCAGTCGTGTCCGACTCTTTGCGACCCCATGGACTGTAGCCTACCAGGCTTCTCCATCCGTGGGATTCTCCAGGCAAGAGTACTGGAGTGGGTTGCCATTTCCTTCTCCAGGAGATCTTCCCAACCCAGGGATCGAACCCGGGTCTCCCACATTGCAGGCAGACATAGAGACCTTGAAGTTTTAAGCTTTATCTGCTCTGCTGTAAGTCCACTGCTACCTCCACCCACTCATTTATGTTCCTTCTCTCTGTCCACAAGCACTTTCTGGGCATCTACTCCATGCCAAGCTGGGCTGTTGCTGCAGAACCCTTGAGCCTTCTCAGCAGTAAGGAACGTGGGAACAAGTAAGACGGTTCAAGGGCATTGACAGTGAACTCAGTGGGCAGACTGCAACAAAATGGAGACATCTGGGATTTAAAAGGGGGAAGGAAAAGGAAAACAACAAGAATGGGCTTAGATCAGATAAGAGTATCAGTTTGGTTCAGTTCAGTCGCTCAGTTGTGTCCGACTCTTTTCGACCCCATGGGACTGCAGCACACCAGGCCTCCCTCTCCATCACCAACTCCCAGAGTCTAGCCAAACTCGTGTCCATTGAGTCGGTGATGCCATCCAACCATCTCATTCTCTGTCGTCCCCTTCTCCTCCTGCCTTCAATCTTTCCCAGCATCAGGGTCTTTTCCAGTGAGTCAGTTCTTCGCCTCAGGTGGCCAAAGGATTGGAGTTTCAGCTTCAGCATCAGTCCTTCCAATTAATATTCAGGACTGATTTCCTTCAGGATGGACTGGTTGGATCTCCTTGCAGTCCAAGGGACTCTCAAGAGTCTTCTCCAACACCACAGTTCAAAAGCATCAATTCTTTGGCTGTCAGCTTTCTTTATAGTCCAACTCTCACATCCATACATGCCTACTGGAAAAACTATAGCCTTAACTAGACAGACCTTTGTTAGCAAAGTTATGTCTCTGCTTTTTAATATGCTGTCTAGGTTGGTCATAATTTTCCTTCCAAGGAGCAAGTGTTTTTTAATCTCATGGCTGCAGTCACCACCTGCAGTGATTTTGGAGCCCCCCAAAATAAAGTCTGACACTGTTTCCACTGTTTCCCCATCTATTTGCCATGAAATGATGGGACCAAATGCCATGATCTTAGTTTTCTGAATGTTGAGTTTTAAGCCAACTTTTTCACTCTCCTCTCACTTTCATCAAGAGGTTCTTTAGTTCTTCTTCACTTTCTGAAGATAAGAGTATAGTGTTGGATAATGTTTTCAGTTTTGCCTGTGATCTATATTAGGAAATATATTTTTGCACAATTAAGGCACAGCCCACAACCTGCATGTAAGTAACTAAAACAGGCTTCCATGGGACAGTGTTTGCCTCTTGTGACATACTCTGATGCTTTCTTTTTCATTTCTGTTCCTTTATATTGTATGGTCCTTTTTAAAATTTGAAGTGATGCTGGTTGTGACAAACTGAGTTGACTTTGCCTCCCATTTGTAACAAGCACAGGATGGCGGGTTATCTGGGCACAGGGTGGATTGCCTATTATTGCGGTGTCCGAGAGGAGAGGGTGATAGGAATGAGAATAGGACCACTCGTCCCACAGATTGGAAGGTAGAGGGCCAAGAGGAGAAGGAAAGACAGAAAAGTCAGGTTTGGTGCTGTGGATAGCAATTGTATTGGCTTTCTGCCTTTAATGACCTATTTTGGAACTGTGACAAAAAAGCCAAAATTTGGATCAGAATCAGAAATGTGAGCAAGAGGAAGTGGGAGAAAGGTTAAATGCAAAGAAGTAATACGTAGACAGTTGAATATCCTCTGATTGAGGACTGAATAAATAAACACATGGGTGGTATTGGTGGTTTAGTTGCTAAGTTGTGTCCAACTCTTGCGACTCCATAGACTGTAGCCCACCAGGCTCCTCTGTCTATGGGATTTTCCAAGTAAGATTACTGGCGTGGGTTGTCATTTCCTATTGCAGTGTATCTTCCCCACCCAGGGACTGAACCTGTGTCTCTTGTCTCCTGTGTTGGCAGCCAGATTCTTCACCACTGTGCCACCTGGGAAGCCCGAAGTCCCTATACCTTTTCTTAACTTTAGATTTTTGAGCAATATGAATGCATTACCCCCTGAAAAAATTTAAGCTGAATTTTAACTGGACATTGTTTTCTCTACGAATTATTTAAAAATAAACCTCTTTATACCATGGGGAAAAAAAAGAAGTAAGATGTGCCAGGAAATAACAGTTTTTAGATTACTTTTGGCAGGGTCAGGGATAAATGAGAGATGGAAAAATGATTGTTTCTTAAAAAGAAAACCAAAACGTAAGAGATGTGGCAGAAATCACAGAGTAGAGAGAGGTGGAAGAGAAATAAGCACAAGTCAGAGGGAATGGATATTGCTGCAGGAAAACACTGGCTCTCAAGCCAGATTTCTGCCAACCATGGATGATCGAGGTAAGGAGAACACAGATGACGAATATCATCTTTTACATAAACACAAGGGTGCGTTTGTGCAGTGTAGCTAACAGAAGAGAAAATGCACGAACCTGGAACATCACAGCAGGAGGGCACCTGTTGTTAGGGTGCATGCGGGTAAATAGGGAGTGGGAGCTTACAGAGGAGAAAGAGACCTAACGTACAGGCACGTCATATGCACACAGCATAGAAAATCTACAAATTAAATGTAAGAATTAAGCAGAAGAAAACAAAAAAAATCAGAGTGCAAAGAAAGGCTGAGGAAGAGTCCCTCTTCTTGCCCTTCTCTCTCTCTCTCTTCTTTAACTCTTTTCCTCTCCTCTTTCCCTATGTTCATTATACATTCCTTCCTTCTTTCATTTTCTTTTTTAGAGCAGTTTTAGGTTCACAGCAAAATTGAGAGGAAAGTACAGAGTTATGGGAACTCCTCCCCTGCCCCCCTACCTACACACACAGACCCTCATTATCCACACGCCTACTAGAGTGATACATCTGTGATAGTGAACCCACATTGTCACGTCAGAATATCCCCAAGTTCATCGCTTACATGAGAATTCACTCTTGTTGTACATCCTATGGGTTTGGAAAAAGGTGTAATGACATGTCTCCACCTTTATCATATTATACAGGGTGGATTCACTGTCTGAAAAAATCATCTGTGTTCTACTTTATTTTGGCTTCCCTGATAGCTCAGCTGGTAAAGACTCCGCCTGCAATGCAGGAGACCTGGGTTCAATCCCTGGATTGGGAAGATCCGCTGGAGAAGGGATGGGCTACCCACTCCAGTATTCTTGGGCTTCTCTTGTGGCTCAGCTGGTAAAGAACCTGCCTGCAATGTGGGAGACCTGGGTTTGATCCCTGGGTCGGGAAGATCCCCTGAAGAAGGAAAAGGCTACCCACTCCAGTGTTCTGGCCTGGAGAATTCTGGCATGGACAATACAGTCCATGGTGTCTCAAAGAGTTGGACAGGACTGAGCGACTTTCACTTCACTTCTACTTACTTTTCTCTCTCCCCTTCCTGCATGCCTGGAAACCACTCATCTTTTTATCATCTCCATAGTTTTGCCTTTTCCAGAAAGCCATGGCGTTAGAAGCAAGCTGTGTGTGGAGTTTTCAGACAGGCTTCTTTCACACTTAAAGTTCCTCTGTGGCTTTTCATGGCTTGTTAGCTTCTTTCTTTTTAGTGCTGAATAATATTCCCCTGTCTGGATGTTCCAGAGATTATTTACCCATTCACCTACTCTGGGAGATCTTGGTGGCTTCCTAGTTTGGGCAATGATGACTAAAGCTGCTGTCAACACCCATGGGCAGGTTTTTATGTGGACATAAGTTGTCAGCCTCTGTGACAGTTACTAGGAGCACAGTTACTAGATCATAAAGCAAGAGTATGTGGAGTTTCGTGACAAACTGCCAGACTGTCTTCCAGGTTGGCTGTACCATTTTGCACTCCCACTCGACTAACTGTGTGAGAGCTCCTATCAGTCTGCACCTTCGCCAGAATTTGCTATTTTTAGTGTTCCATATTTTGGCCATTCTAACAGGTGTGAAGCTAGCATCTCATCCTTGGATTTACATGTTCTTAGTGAACCCAGCTTGCTGCTGCTACTGCTGCTGCTAAGTCGCTTCAGTCGTGTCCGACTCTGTGCGACCCCATAGATGGCAGCCCACTAGGCTCCTCTGTCTCTGGGATTCTCCAGGCAAGAATACTGGAGTGGGTTGCCATTTCCCTCTCCAATGCATGACAGTGAAAAGCGAAAGTTAAGTTGCTCAGTCGTGCCCGACTCTTAGCAACCCCATGGACTGCAGCCTACCAGGCTCCTCTGTCCATGGGATTTTCCAGGCAAGAGTACTGGAGCGGGGTGCCATTGCCTAGCCCCCAGTAATTACTGCCCTTTAAAATTATTCTCTTCAAATCAACTTTTAATAAATGTATGGTTGCTGTTTAGTTGCTAAGTGGTGTCCGACTCTTGCGGCCCCATGGTCTGTAGCCTGCCAGCCTCCTCCATCCATGGGGTTTCCCAGGCAAGAAGACTGGAGTGTTGGGTTGCCATTTCCTTCTCCAGTGGATCTTCCTGACCCAGGGATCGAACACACATCCCTTGCGTTGCCAGGCGGATTCTTTACTCCTGAGCCACCAGGCAAACCCATTAGAAAGTATTAATGACAATACACATTGAACTCAGCAGTCTAACAGTTTCTGAAATTTGCCTTTTTCTTCTCCCTCTCCTGTGCCCCCCTTTTTTTTTCTTGAAAGACAGGACCATATTTTCTTGTATTGATTTGGTATCTGTCTTCCTCCTCTTGGCTTTTTTTCAAAGCCTTTTGACATTGGCTTTGCAATAACACTTGCAAGTACTGTGGGCATCTGGGAGAGAATTCACCTGGGCCTGGAGATCTGAGTACAGTCAGCATGGCGCTTGCAATCATTGCTCCAAGCTTGGGTGCTCTTCTCTCTTAATGAGATCAATTCTGTCTTTTTAATGATGATCATGGTCCTGTAATGAGCACAGAAGTAAAGCAGGAGTTAAATAGTGTTGCTTTTATTAAACTCTTTTATCCAGGAGTATTAGTTAACCTATTTGCAAGCATGTGGCAGGAAAATGAACAATAATTAGAATGGATTCTGGTGATAGGAACTATCCAGGTGGCCCTAGCGGTAAAGAACCCACCTGCCAAGGCAGGAGATGTAAGAGACTCGGAGTTTGATCCCTGGGTCAGGAAGGTCCCCTGGAGGAGGGCACGGCAACCCACTCCAGTCTTCCTGCCTGGGAACTCCCATGGACAGTGTCGCCTGGTGGGCTACAGGCCATGGCGTTGCAGAGACATGGACACAACTGAAGCAGCTGAGCACACAGGCGTGCACATTGGTGATACAAGCTCAGGAGACCTATTTAGGTGTGCCTGGTTGGACAGCACATTACTTTTTATCTCAAAGCAGATCTCAGTGGCCACAGCTCTCTCTGGTTCTCATACAGCTGTGGACGTAAGCCTTATGAGTGTTGCCCTGCAGTTAGCTCCACTAACAACACTGATAGGAACCTGTTGGAGCTCTGGCTTATCTTTTTCTGTATTTGTTTTTAATTCTACAGTCACATTGTTAGCTCATAGAAAACAGACTCTGTCTTGTATCACTTTGTGTCACGGGTCATCTTAGTTTGCAGCAGCCTGTTTGTTATTGAGAATGGACATGCCTGTAACATTTCCATTAGATTATTCTTTACGGCTCACATGGTAGCGAATCTGCCTGCAATGAGGGATACCTGAGTTCGACACCTGGGTTGGGAAGATTCCCTGGAAAAGGGAGTGCCAACCCACTCCAGTGTTCTTATCTGGAGAATTCCATGGACAAGAGGTGCCTGGCCGGCTGCAGTCCATGGGGTCGCAAAGAGCTGGACACCTCTGAACGACGAATACTTTGTTTCTTTCATTCTTTAAAGAAAAAAGAACTAAGAAAAAAAAAAAAGGCACTAGAGGTTTGGCCTAAAGTTCTGTTTATATAGAAGCATATCATTAACTGTTGCCATTTTTCTCCATTTCCCCAACAACCTCCACCCTCAAACATCTGCAATTTCTTCCTGGTCAAATAATATTTTAAGAGCTTAAGTGAAAGTCCAATATCCTGTCTCTGTTACTTCTCTGGAAACTTGTGCAAGGGAAAAGTCTGCATTAGGAGGTCACAATTAGTCCCTGATGGACACTTAATTCTCAGGAAGATTTACTAAACATTCAATACTTCAGAGGCAGTTATAAAATTGGAGCTGAAAGAATCAAAGAATCAAAGTGGAAAGGAAAAAACAGCCTTCGAGATAAGAAGCTCAGCCTGTTGTGTTATCACGTCTGTCTTGCAGAAATGAATGGTTTAATGGGTCCTACATCTCAGGTCAGCAAGCTTGGCGGGTTGATGGGGCTCTGGCTGTTTTTAGGGTGGGCCAGCTTTCGAGCAACCTGCTAGTTCAAGTTCTAAAGGTCTCGTGAGTCATATTCCAAATACATTCCTGGGGAGTTTCATTGCGCTGCTTTAAAAGCAGTTTATGTGTGCTGCAGTAATGGGTAAACTAGCTATTTTGACACATTGCAAAAGAATGTTTTTGAAAAGAGAAACACTCAGTAGTAAAAACAGACAAATGATTGAGGGACATTTCATTGTAGCTCAACTCCTGGTTGATGTAGGTGTTTAAACAGCCAGTTCCCAGCTCGCTATTTAAATACCTATATCCTGAATTAGTTATTCACCAGGGGGAGATGCTGAAGAGAAGCAAAAATGATACAATTAAGTTACAAATATAGGAGATCCAGGCCCAACTATCCCAACCGTCCTCTTTTTCTTCTTTAACGAGTGTCATTATATTTTGATGTGTTTAATAATACAGCAGAGGTTAAATGAAACATGAAAAAGGGATGTACATTAAAATTGAGATAACTCTTCCTTCAGTGAAGTGGAACCCAGCAGATGTAGCCGCACACTGTAATTGCTGCCTGTTTCCTGTCAGTCTGATTAAGTTGCATTGTCCCAGCTCCAAGTGTAGGAATCAGTGGCTTCCCATAGGGCACAGCATGGGATGACGGGCTGCAGCAGTGGTATAACTACACGCACCTCCTGCTTCTCGCGGTAATGGTGTAGACATACAATATACATTGATGACATATAAAATCAATAGGCTGTGGAGTGTATTAAGGGCACACTGTCATCCATCTTCCCAGTTACATCCCAGGAAAGCCAAAAAAACACTCACATCCTGAATTCTGAGGCTCGGCAGAACCAACTCCTAGCTCCAGGGCCAGACACTGGGGTGCTCATTTAAAAAAAGAAAAAATGTATTTGGCTGTGTTGGGTCTTCGTGTTGGCAAACGGTATCTTCACTGCGGCTCGTGGACTGCCTAGTTATGGCGCACAGGCACAGTCGTGGTACGCAGGCTTAGTTGCTCCATGGCATATGGGGATCTTTAGTTTCCCAATCAGGGATCGATCTGGAGTCCCTCTCTTAACCACTGGACCACCAAGGAAGAGCCCCTGGGGTGCTCAGTTTTAAAGAAACATAAAGGTTTAGATTGGATTTGCATTTGACCAGCTCTGAGGTCTGCCTGCTGCTTTTCAGGCTTCTCCTGCATCAACTGTGTACTGGTGGCTAGTGAACTAACCAGTCAATGGACAGATATTCGGGGATCACTAAAGGAAGTCCGGCAACCCACTCCAGTATTCTTCTTGCCTGGAAAATCCCACCAACAGGGAAGCCTGTCTGGCTATAAGTCCATGGGGTCGCAAGAGGGACACGGCTTAGCCACTAAACCACCACCACCACCAAAGGATGTCCGGTGTTTTGCTAGGATGTGTAGCAGATCCGTTCCAGAATGTTTTATGATCCATCTGGGGAGACAGCATCAGCCATGCTCATGCCCAATTGCTCAGTTGTGTCCGACTCTTGGCGACCCTATGGACTGTAGCCCATCAGACTCCTCTGTCTGTGGGATTTTCCAGGCAAGAATACTGGAGTGGGTTGCTGTTTCCTACTCCGGCATCAGCCATCAGTTCAGTTCAGTTCAGTCACTCAGTCGTGTCCAACTCTTTGCGACTCCATGAATCGCAGCACACCAGGCCTCCCTGTCCATCACCAACTCCCCGAGTTCACTCAGACTCATGTCCATCGAGTCCGTGATGCCATCCAGCCATCTCATCCTCTGACGTCCTCTTCTCCTCCTGCCCCCATCCCTCCCAGCATCAGAGTCTTTTCCAATGAGTCAACTCTTCTCATGAGGTGGCCAAAGTACTGGAGTTTCAGCTTTAGCATCATTCCTTCCAAAGAAATCCCAGGGCTGATCTCCTTCAGAATGGACTGGTTGGATCTCCTTGCAGTCCAAGGGACTCATAGCATGGAACAATTAGAGAACTGATCAAGAATTCAGGGAAGGGACAGCTTAGTGTAGCCTGGAGTAGGGGGAGAGGGGATTCATGTAGGTGGAACTTGAAATAGGTCTTGGAGGGTGGGAAGACACACAAAGCTGTGAAATCCCGGTGACCACAATGCCCAGGTCAAAAAGAGCTTGGCAGGGACTTCCCTGGTGGTCCAGTGGTGAAGACTTTGCCTTCCAATGCAGAGGGTGTAGGTCTGATCCCTGGTTGGGAAATTAAGATCCCACATGGCTTGTGGCCCCCAAAAAACTAAAACATAAAACAGAACCAGTATAGTAACAAATTCAGTAAAGACTTTAAAAATAGTCCACATTAAAAAAAAAATCTTCTAAAACAAACAAAACAAAACAAAAAACCCCACAAAAGTAGCTTGGGAGACCTTGAATGGCTAAGTCTAACTGGACGGATGATATAGAAATAAAGTTATTTTGTGAATAGCCCAATAAAGCCATCATTCTGCAGTGATCTTTCCCCTTCTATGAAAATAGAATAATGACCGCTATCAATAAAAGCATAGAATAGTGATTGCTATCAATAAAAGCTCTCAAACTGATTTACTATCACTGAAAAAGTCTGATGTGCATTTTTTAACATCCAATTTAATAAAAGCCTAGTCACAATAGAAATAGTGGATAAGTGAAAGAAACGAGATCATTTGAGTTGGATATGTGGCCCATATAAAATGATTTGACTATTTTTTTTTGCTGACTGTGTTGAGAGATGTGTTGATTTCATATAAACATAGACAACACTGATATATGGCCAGTGAACCAAAATATGCTATATTCTGTTGGTTGTAAACAATTTGGACTCCTCACCTCAAAAGGGATACAAAGACATTCAGTTCAGGAATCTGCCCTTAATGTGCTTCCTTAATAAGGCATGAGTGAGGAGATGAGAAGAGGGGTGGAATGGAGTTGGAGGTGGGAGAGAGGTTCAGAAGGGAGGGGACACGTGTATCTGTTGATGTAATGCCGGAGACCTGGGTTCGATCCCTGGGTTGGGAAGATTCCCTGGAGAAGGGAACGGCTACCCACTCCACCCTTCTGGCCTGGAGAATTCCATGGACTTTATAGTCCATGGGGTCGCAAAGAGTCGGACATGACTGAGCGACTTTCACTTTCATAGCAGAAACCAACACAATATTGTAAAGCAATTATCCCCTAATTTACAAAAAAATGAATTATAATTCTAATACCACCTAGACAGGGCTAGGAGGATATAGTCTAAGGAAATTCTCAGGAGAGAGAGATGACTTAATAGCTGCCAGCAATCAATGCTTTGATTTGTAACCATTTCCTGTCTGTAGGTTAAACTGCCGCTTGACTTCAAGTTTACATAGTTAGGTAGTATGTTTCACTTGGGGGCCCTGCAATTAATTCCTGGATGTCAACAGAGGTTTGACTTAGTAACTTGCAATCTTGTGCAGGTAACTTGCAATTTCAGACCTTGCAAAGAAAAAAAAAGGGGGGGGGATGATCATCTAGTTAATCAATTATTGGTATGTGTGTGAACCTTGAATTAACTTTGAGATAATTGTGGTCCTTTATATGTTCTAAAAAAGAGTATTTCCTTTGAGCTGCTGTAGGCGCCACTGACTGATTGAGATGGAACTGACTGGATTCTTTGGTACAGTAGCTCAGACAGAGAGAAGCTCAGCTGTTTCAGATACTCTTCACAACTGCAGCCTGTTTCCCTGGGTCTCACTGGTTCCCCAGCTCGTCCTCCTGTGTGACTGGAGGAATTTCAGAGATCCTTCAAAAATGCCAAAGTTCCCCCTCTTAGGAGAGTTCACCGTGCTTACAGATACAACTCTGAAAGCAAAAGTGTTAGTCGCTCAGTGGTGTCTGACTCTCTGCAGCCCCACGGACTGTAGCCTCCCAGGCTCCTCTGTCTGGGATTCTCCGGGCAAGAACACTGGAATGGGCTGCCGTGCCCTCCTCCGGGGGACCCTCCTGACCCAGGGAGGGATCAAATCCAGGCTTCCTGCATTGCAGGCAGGCTCTTGACCATTTGAGCCACACCGGCTTCCATGTGGACTTGCTTTTTCCTTTTCGGTGACCCGGGGGACTGGCCTGGTGGTTCTCTGTCTTCAGCAGACTGCTCAGCAATGGACGGATGTGGTGGTCGTGGTCGGGGGACGTGGGTCAGCTACAAGGTCTTACCCTCTGGGATGCTCTCTGCTCTTCCCATGCCAGTCTCAGTGCTTCCACTGAGAATTAACGGTTACCTCCTCCGTCAACACCAGCTTTCTAGAAAGCTCGTTTAGACCTGTGGTTACTGTCTTTCTTCCTTGGCAGTCTGACAGAAGTCCTTGGTGGGACTTGGGGAACAAAAGGACAAGACCATCAAGGAGTTCTGAAATAGCTCTTCCCCTCGCACAGCAGCCAGGAACCCTTGGGCGAAGGTGGTGGTGCTCCACCCTTTCCTGCGCAGGCTGTACTTTAAGTGGAATCTTGGTCCTTCCTAAAAATATATGTGTGTGACATAACAACGTACTCTGCTGCCCATAAAATCATCCCTACTCTTTTTAACATACTGCTATCTTCTTAAATTAAGGGAGGATAACATGTGTTAGAAGAGTCTCCCTCTTAAACCTGAAAGCACGGCAAAGGCCAGTCGTGTGGTCAGTCTTTCTGGTGACCTGCCCTCATCCTGAAGCTATCTGGAGGGCTGCTGAGTTCCCCTCATTAGCATAACAAGGACACTCCTGTTGCTCAGGAAATTCCAAGGGCTTCTGAAGCTCTCTGCCAGGCACCAAGGACAATGACCAGATTCCTTATTATACTGTGGGTGGACAGGGAGAATTTAACTAATGGGCTTTACAGGAGATTCAAGGGTAAAAAAATCCACCTGCCAAGCGGGAGACTCGGGTTCACTCCCTGGGTCTGGAAGATCCCCTGGAGAAGGAAATGGCAACCCACTCCAATATTCTTGCCTGGGGAATCCCACGGACAGAGGAGCCCAGTGGGCTACAGTCCATGGGGTCGTCAAGAGTTGGGTTTGACTTAGTGACTAAACAACAACAAGAAGCTACCTTTCCTTTTTTAGCAAGTTAGTTGGCAGACTATCTCTCCATCTTGGTGGAAAATATATAGAAATGTTGGATGGGTAATGATATAATCAGTGGAGTTAATAAATAAATATATCCAAAGGATATTATATAATGGATTAACCTGGAGAAATAAAAATTAAATTGGGCCACAGAAGATATGCCTATCAAATTTTCAGATGACATATAACTGTGAGAGAATGTTAACATTATAGAAAGCCAAACAAAAGTTCAGAAGCGTTGTGCCTGTGAACGGAGAAGGCAATAGCACCCCACTCCAGTACTCTTGCTTGGTAAATCTCATGGATGGAGGAGCCTGGTCGGCTATAGTCCGTGGGGTCGTGAAGAGTTGGACACGACTGAGCGACTTCACTTTCACTTTTCACTTTAATGCATTGGAGAAGGAAATGGCAACCCACTCCAGTGTTCTTGCCTGGAGAATCCCAAGGACGGAGGAGCCTGGTGGGCTGCAGTCCATGGGGTCGTGAAGAGTCGGACACGACTGAAGCGACTTAGCAGCAGCAGCAGCGGCACCTGTGAAAGACGTACTAAGACATGTGTCTCCACAGTCATCGAGGACTTGGGCTCCCTTCTATTTTTCTGTGTCCATAGGGTCGGTCACACAGAGTTGAACATGATTGAAGTGACTGGACCACTTTGCTTTCCATTCTCAAGGTTGCTTCATGGTCCAAGAGGACTGCTAGAGTGTCAACCACAGCGTTCATGATTTAGGCAAGAGGAAGAAAGACGAATAAAGGGAAAATGAGTGTACCTCCCAGCTGTTTTAGTTTCCTTGAAAAAGTCATTCTAGAAGCTTCTACACACTTTCACATTTAACTCATGGGCTCGAACTTAGTCACTTAGCTGAAAGAGAAGCTGGCTAAGCACAGTGTTGTCTTACCTTCAAAACCAACCAAGCAACCACCCACCCACCCACCCACCCACCCACCCAATAAAGTTTGCCATCTTAACAGGCTGAAATAGGACAAAAACTAGCAAAGTAAAATCACCAAAATGAACATCATCTTAATTTTCTATTAAAATGAGTCTAAAAATGATAACCAATCTGAGTTTTAAGTACAGGTGAGAAAGTTTACTAAACAAAATACCAACAAATTTAACCCAGTAGTTTAGTAAAGGAATATTTACCAGAATAGGAATGACTGGAAATGCAAAGATGATTTAATATTGTGGCCCCGTCTGTCTTCTCTCTTGACTCGGGCTTTGTTTTTCCTTGGTTTTCATTCTTCAAAATGAAAAGCAGTGCTGCAGAAAGTTTACAGAGAGTACTGCGGTAAATGTCTTTGTACATCTCTGAGGACAATTCCTACGTATCATTCTTGAAAATGGAATTGGTAGATCCACATGCGTCACACACTGTATTCCATTTGGTTAAATCTGACCATTTGTACAACCGGAAGGCAGTGTGGGGAAGTGCCTGTTTTTTCATAAGTTTGCCCGATCCTGGTGATTATGATTTAAAAAACAAAGCCTTTAATAATGAGATGATAGAAGAAAAGTAGTTTTCAATTGTAGTTTTAACAATATTTCTTTGTAAGTAAAATTATCTTTCAAATGCCTTTTGGCTATTTTTTTCCCTTGTTGCATTTTCTTGTCCTGTTTTGTCCTATCTTGCTGATTTGGAGAAATACTTTACACATTAAAGATAATTGTCTCAGTTTGCTCTTTACCTGTTACTATTGTTTTTAGTGTATTTTCTCTTAGTTTAAAAAATTTGTAGGTTTAAAACTTATTCCAGTTTTTCTACTCTGTGATTTGTTATCTTTGTGTCATGTTATAAAAAGTCTTCCCTACAATCAGATTAAAATACCTCTTCATATATTTTCTTGTAGTATCCTTTCCTTCTTCTTCCTTTATGTATTTATTTTTTTCATTTATTGCTAAATCCATCTGAGTTTTGCATTCGTGAGTGGTATGAGATGAATACATGTTTTTCCCTACCTCAGTGTTTAGGCATTTTTCTGATACTTACAGAAATGTGAACTTTATAATATGTTAAAGTTTCATATATCTAGAGGTAAATTTTATTAAAAACTTATAGGACACGTATGAAGAAAATTATAAAACAACTGAAAAGCAATTCATGAACCTGGAGTTAATGGAATGGAGAGTTATATTTCTAAACTGGAAGGGTAAATATTATACATATTCCTGTCCTTTCCAAGTTCATATAAAGAGTTGCATGCCAGCGAGCTCGGTCGTGTTTCACTGTTTGCCACCGCCTGTAGCCCGCCAGGCTCCTCTGTTCATGCAATTTCCCAGGCAAGAATATGGGAGTGGGTTGTTATTTTCTTCTCTAACGGATCTTCCTGGCCCAAGGATTGAACCTGCATCTCTGTGTCTCCTGCATTTACCACTGCTCGACCTGGGAAGCCCATATATATAATTAATGCACTTCAAACTAAAGTCAATAGGCTATTTTGGAAATTTACAAAATGATTTGAAATTTCATGTGAAAGATTTGAAATCTGAAATTTAACCAAGGAAAATTGGAAAAAGGAGGATTACGAAGGGGACTTGGCCTATAAGATGTCAAAATACATTATGCTGCTGCTGCTGAGTCGCTTCAGTCGTGTCCGACTCTATGCGACCCCAGAGACAGCAGCCCACCAGGCTCCCCCATCCCTGGAATTCTCCAGGCAGAACACTGGAGTGGGCTGCCGTTTCCTTTTCCAAAATAAAGGTAGAATAAATAAAGTAGCAGGGTAACGTCTTCAAAGAGAGACAGAGAAGTGTATGGAACAAAAAGGCAAGAAATAGTCTCTAGTGGTTAGTAACTGATAAAAGGGCATTTCACACCAATGAGGAAAATACACATTATTTTAAAAACGAGATGGGGGACTGGAATATTTTGATTCAGTTATTTTGGTAAAAATTTAGTTAGAGCTTTGCACCACACTCATGGATAGCACAGAGAGTTAAATAAGAGTAAAACATAAGAAAACAATAAACTAGAAAAAATTGTAGATAAGTGTTTTTGACTTTGTAGAAGATAGAGCCACTCTAAATATTTAGGTAAAGGAAAAAAAATCACAAGAGAAAATTTTATATATTTTATAAAAAGTAAAAATTCTAAACATCAAAATACCGTAAGCACAAATAAAAAGCAGATTACCAGCTCGGAAAAATATTCTTACTATATCAAGGTTAATAATCAGGTGCCTAGCCAAAATTAAAATGGGCAAGACAATATAGTAAAAAGAAAGACAAATGACCAATTAAGGTGAAAATGCTTTTCTCTCTGCCAATCAAAAGAATTCAAGCTAATACGATAGGGAGATATAATCTGTTTTTACCTAATTTTGCAAAGATTTTAAAAATGCTGATGGCATTGTTAGCAAGGGCAAGGTGAAACAATTACTTGTATGCTTCTAGTGGGAAAATAAATTGTTTCAGACTTCCTGGAGGACAGTAAAGCAGTATATATCAAAAAACTTAAATATGTTTTCTCATTTATACCTAGGAGTTCTATTTTTAGCAAATCATTCCAAAGAAAGAATCAAATATATATGAATGTATGAATCGCTTACTGTAGTATTATTTTTTAAATTTATTGTGAAGCATTTAAAAGATACAGAAAGCATAAGATTAATGCAGTGAACACCCATGTACCCAACATCCATTCTTTATCTGCTGATGAAGAAATAGATCACTATCAATGGGGTTATATGGCTGAGTCCCTTTGCTGTTCATCTGAAACTATCACAGCGTTGTTAACTGGCTATTGTTGTTGTTCAGTGGCTAAGTTGTGTCCGACTCTTTGCGGCCCCATGGACTGCTGCACCCCAGGCTTCACTGTCTTCCAGAGTTTGCTCAAAGTCATGTCCACTGAGTCGGTGATGCCATCCAGTCATCTCATCCCTTACTGCCCCCTTCTCCTCCTGCCCTGTCTTTCCCAGCATCAGGATCTTACCCAGTGAGTCGACTCTTTGCATCAGGTGGTCAAAGTATTTCAGCTTTAGCATCAGTCCTTCCTGTGACTATTCAGGATTGATTTCATTTAGAATTGACAATACTCCAATGCAAAATAAAAAGTTTAAAACAAAAAAAGAGGTGAAACTCTCTCGGCATCGTTCTCCTCATGCCTTTGCCCTCCTTCATCTCCAGAGGTGAAGGGGGTATTTATAATATGGCATTATTCAATTATAAACTTCCTATTAAATTATGATACCTTACTAGTGAAATATTATGTTAAATTTATTTTTAATATTATATGTATGATACATACACATCATATGACATTTGAAAAATAGCCTCAAAATTAAACAAAACTAAAATCACCCATAATTTCATCAGCCAGATACAACCATTATAACTTCTGTTGTAGTATCTGTTGTGTCATCTAA
Source organism: Oryx dammah (assembly GCF_014754425.2). Lineage (NCBI taxonomy): Eukaryota > Metazoa > Chordata > Mammalia > Artiodactyla > Bovidae > Oryx > Oryx dammah. The sequence goes on along the minus strand of NW_024070206.1, from coordinate 6,852,841 downwards.
TCTTTTTAAATAGAATTTCATATTGTTTAAAAATTAAATCATGCTATACATACAGCCATATAGTTTGCTTTTCCTCTTAGAAATCCTTAAGAAAACTTTCCTATTTTATAGAATATCCTTTTAAAAATAACAGCTCTGTGGTATAGATGAATATTTACTCAGTATTTTTTAATATTTTTGTGTTATTCCAATTTTTCCTTATTATAAATGACACTGCAGTAAATTTCTTTGTTGCTAAATCTTTGCTATACAATAGTTACTTATTAGGTAATTTCCTAGAAAGGGAATTTTTGCCCTAAAATTCCAAACAAATACAGTAATTCTTTAGGAAAACATGTACTAATGTGATATATTGTTAAGTAAAAAAGTAGACTACCCCGTAGTATATGCAGTATGTTTGCAAATGTTAGAAAGATTTATGCAATGAAGATGCTGAAAGGAAATACAGTATATCAAAATGTGAACAAGGTGTCTCTGGGCAGATGGATAATGACTTATTTTTATTTGTCTCTTTATGTTTTTCTGTTGCTAGTTTTTCTACAGTAAGCGTATATTGCCTTATGATCAGAAACAAAATAATAGTTTTTGAAATAACTGAGTAAATATTGAAAAGTTTACAGAAGTACAAGGTCCAGGAAATAAAACTTTACAATTATCCTTGTGAGAAAGACCTGGGGTTCATAGTAAACCACAAGCTCAAAGTCGACAAGATGCTAAAGCTGCTTAAGGATAAAATGCAATATTACGCTGTGTGGAACAGAGCAAAATAACAGTCCTTCCACAGTCTACGTCTGTGGGACCACAGATGTCACACTGTATTCTGTAGAGATGATGGCACAAGGTTGTTAAAAGGGTTCGGAAGCTGGTACAAATTACTGGGCCCAGTCGTCCAGAAAGGCACCAGGGGCTGATTATATTGTATATCAACACAAATCCACCGTTGCTGGGGATGAGAACAATTAGGGTTCTAACCCCCTTCTTGGCAGCTTTCTCTTTTGAGAGTGAAAGTAGCTAGAAGCCTGAACCACGGTGTTGAAGGAAGAATGGTACACTCAAGTTGAATCAAGGCCAGCGTTTAACTCCAAAGGAATCCAGTCTGAGGAAGGGGGCATTCAAACTTTCAAGGGGATGATTAGAGAGAGGCAAGTGACTGCTCCGTGACTGTAGCTGACATGCTCTTTTTGGAATAAGCATTGGGAAAGGGCTCAGTCTCTGGCAAGAGCAGGTCCCCTGCTCAGGGTATGGCAGGAGTCCAGTCCTAGAGACATGCTATGGAACACAGGAAGATTTACACTCCACAAAAGTGCCCATGCCCAGGGCCTGTCCTAGCATCTCTGTCATAACCAGGATGGTTTAAGAAGTGTCAAATGTCTATTTCTCTGGTGGTGGTGCTTTAGTTGCTAAGTTGTGTCCGACTCTAGTGACCCCATGGACAGAGGAGCCTTGCAGGCTATAGTCCATGAGATTCTCCAGGCAAGAATGCTGGAGTGGGTTACCATTTTTACCTGGAATCACCATTTTATCTAGTGGCAGAAGATGTAGTCTGGTTAATCTTTTGTTTACTGGATCACTTTTTTTGTTTTGTTTTAAACTCATTTTGGGTCTATTCTCAAACACTCTGGGGACTCTGTTTCTCTCCCGTGCCCCATGGTGAGGGTTACTGATTCTAGTCCTGTCCTTCTTTCTTGGAGAGTCTTGCCCTGCTGGCAGTGTTATCGTTGGCATTCACTTGCCAGACCCTGTGGTCCTAACTGCTCCGTGAATTCCTCCCCACGTGTTCTATCCTGTGATGCTCTGGATGCCTCTCCTAAGTCAGACCTTTGGTCCTCCCCCAGGGAGCACCTCATCCCAGATGTCAGATCCTAGCTGGATCATGATTCCCTCACCTCCTTGTCGCGAGTAAATCAACAAGTCTTCCTCGGTAACAGCAATTGTCCAATTGCTGTCTCATTCTTACGCAGTAATGGACTTTAATAGACGGTGGCTCAGACGGTAAAGAATCTGCCTGCAATGCAGAAGACCTGGTTTCAACCCCTGGTTGGGAAGATCCCCTGGAGGAGGTCATGGCAACCCACTCTGGTTTTCTTGCCTGGAGAATCCCCAAGGACAGAAGAGCCTGGTGGGCTACAGTCCATGTGGATGCAAAGAGTCAGACACGACTGAGTGACTGAGCACATGGTATGCTGGGGGAAATCACGAAATCTGGTTTCCTTCCCTAATTTCAGAAAGTTCAATAACCCTAACTGCACAGAAACTTTGATAAAAATCAACTTTCTGCATCAGTTTCTCTGGAAGCTATTTAAATTACTTTAAAGCAAAAGGCAAGATAGAATGTAAAATTGGGACAGTCTTCCGTTAGAGTTATCATGAAAAAGAAAATCCAGACAAGAAATGTGAATCCACTTCAAAAAGTGGCAAATATCAAATTCTTTAAGGAGTGAACTGTGGGAACAGATGGGCAAAGGAACGACCCAAGTTTGTCAACCTTCTAAATAAGCTAACTGAATGACTGGCAAATGTGATTTGTGTCATAATAGAAGAGGGTGAGCTGACCAAGACCGTATCTCAAAAAACAGTGACAATTATTTTGATGGAGGGAGAAAGATCTGTTGTTCAAAAAAAAACAAAAAAACAAGAAATTGCTATTACTACTGATGAATTTCACTGAGTTCAGGGCATTTTTTTGACAATAATAGACGGTAGAGAGAGACATTCTAGAATAGTGTCTGCCATAGTAGAGGCTATGTTGAATGAACATAGTGGGGTTAGGTTAGTTTAAACTACAAGCATTCCAAATGAAAGTCACACAACAGTCTTAAACCTGTTAAACAAAGAGGGGAGGGATATTTCGGGAGCTTGGACATGGACATGTACACACCGCTTTATTTACAATAAATTACCAACAAGGACTTCCTGTATTTTAAAAAAATGGCCAGGGTGTAAGAGAATGCTAATACATGAGACCAGATTGGGCACGTGTTGATAATTCTTGAAACTAACAGATGGATTCACGGGGATTTGATTACACTACTCCTTTCACTTTTGTGTGTGTTTGAAATTTTCCGTAATAAAAAAGTTAAAAAGAGAAACATTAAAGAAGATCAATTCAACAACACCTTTCTTTGAAAGGAAACTTTTTGCTGTTGTTGTTCATGTAGGAGTTTCAAAGGTCTTATTTGTAGGGCGAGTCCTCCGCTGGGATACACTCACTGGCCAAACCTGATACTCATGATAATTGGTCTCTGTTCCCATTGGTTGGTGTCCCTGGAGACCTGGCAGTTTACTACTCTCTTGTGACTAGCATCTCTGTATCTGTATTAATCAAAAGAGGTCTTTGACGCAGACTCACAGTGAATCAAAGGGAAAGGGATGGATGTTGAACTGATGGTACTGGAAAAGCTGCCTAATATTAGGGGGAAAACATCATATATTCATCTCCCAGCACAATAAATTACAGAAGCAGTAAAGTACTAAATATTTTTTAAAATATATAAAAATAGAAGTAGAAAGAAAATAGGTGATGACCTGATTTTCTGTACAGCAACAGAAAACAAAGGAAATGATCAAGAAATGCATGATACATTTATCTAAATAAAAATTAAAATTTTTATGTCTCAAAAATCATAAAATTAAAAGGCAAAGAGTAAAACGGGGAAGAAACTGTTCCCCACAATTACAATAAAGGACTGATATAAAGGGTTTATATAAGTAGGTTATAAAAGCATTAAGGTCTCAATAGAAAAATGGGCAAAGGACATTAATAGGCAATTCACAGAAGAGAAAATGGCTGGGGAAATCTGAAAAAGCTCTTTAATGACAGTAGTCCCAAATGAATGAAAATAGAACAACAAAACCTTTTTTTTTTTTTTTTAACTTATCACATTAGAAAAGATTTTTTGGGCAATGATACTAGTTATTACTAGGGACATTTGCAGGAAGCAGCATTCCTCAGGTGTTGCTGCTGAGACTGAAAATTTCTGTAACTGCTCCTAAAAATCAATTTGATCATCTATTTTAAGAGCCTTAAAAAAGATTTATATATATGGATCTAGTAGTTCTAAATATAGAAGTCTACCCTACAAAATAGTCTTCGACTCAAAGATTTATGCACACAGATTTTCATTTTAGCATAACTTACAATAGCAGTAACCAGAATCTACAAACATTCAGCAAGAGAAATGGGTTACGCTGGTAGGATGCAAAAGTAACCGTCATTAAAAATGAAGTAAATTAGGAGTTTGGGATTAACATATACACACTATTCTGTATAAAAGAGAGAACCAACAAGAACCTACTGTATAACACAGGGAACTATACTTAATATTTTGTAATACCCTAGAAAAGGAGACAATTTGAAAAAGAAGTATATATATATAATATTATGTGTATATGATCTCTTTGCTGTACACCTGAAACTAATACAACATTGCAAATCTATTTCAATAAATAATAATAAAAAAACAACTAAAAAATCAAGTAACAAATGATTTTTAGTGACATAGGGGAAAATAAGTAAAAAAAGCAGAATGTAAAATTTTATACACAATAGTTCAAGCTAAGGTTATTTTAAAAAAAGGTAACAAGACTGGCAGGAAAACACCAAGGTATCAACAGTGGTTAATTCTTATTGGTGGGAATAAATGCTTATTTTCTTCTTTATAGTGTATTCTCTCATTTTATACTGTCTACAGTGAGCATGTGTTACTTTCGTAATCAGAAAAGAAATCATTATTTTAAAAGAAAAATCTCTAGAATTATAGATTTTACCTGGCAGAAAATATCAGAGGAAACCATATTGATGAATTGTTTTGTAACATTTTTTAAAGAAGAATTTCGCAGTTCTATGCAAACCAAAGTAATAACCTTCCCCCCACCCTTTTTTGGCAGAGCAGTAGTAAATAATAACTAGGCAAAAACTGTGTATAATTAGTTTTTACAAAAATGGTTAAAATACCTCTGTTAAAAAATTGAAGAATAAAATGTCCGTAGCCGCTCAAAGCTTAAGTAAGAACACAGACATTTTTGTCTTATGCCATCATTACCAACTAGTGTAAAAATTTCACAGTGGCATTTTGTTTCAGTCCTCATTTCTTGCAGTTTCTGAAAGTATTGTTTGATCTCAAGATCAAGACGATTTATGATGTGGAGAAAACTTGCTCCAAGTTTTCCATAATCAGTCTCCACCTTCTCAGACCTCCCTGGCTTGCTTTTATAGTTATCTGTCCCCTTCCCAGAGACTCAGTAGATTCACACAGGAATGACAACCCAAGTCTTTCCCCCAGAGCCAGCCCCAGGCAAATTTGTCAAGGAGCTGAAGTTGGTGGCGCTTCCTTTCTCCAGCCCCACGTCTGGTGTGTTCCCACCCCTCTCAAAATCTGCTCTCACATGCTTTGATCACACTAAGCTACGCTAACGCTTCTGAGCATCTACTCTACACCAGGCATCCTGTTAAAGGTTTTCACCCATAATATTTTATTTTAGCCTCACGATAACCTTGAAAAGGTTTATTTGCCTTATTTTACTGAGGAGGATGCTGAAACCCAGAGGGGTTAAGAAAACTGCTTGTGGTCACACAACTAGCTGGAGCTCATATCCACACACAGCTCAGGTTGATTCAAGAGCCGTGCTTGTTTGCAGTTGGTGGGGCCAGGACTCTGGACTCTCAGCACCCTTTCCCAAGCTTTTAAAATTCAATTTTACAGATAGTTTATCTGTTTCCAACTAAAATCCCAATCGTTCTTAAATTGGAAAGAGTCTAACGCTTCCTCCTCAAATAGTAGGAATTTCCTAAAGAATAAGGACATGCTTAATTATAGCTAATAGATCCATCAGTTGAAAAGAACTTTACAATGGATTTGGGCAGCATTGAGTTGTCTCCAATTGTCACACCTTCCCTGAAGCCATATAATGGAGAAAGAAGAAGATTCATGGGCTTGTCTTGCTTAATTAACATCATTTCCCCCCTGGAATCTAAAGGTCATCCAAGAAGGTTATTAATATCCCATTTCTCTCTGTAACTAATACAGATTTGAAAACACTAATTCTCAAGAAATTCTTCCTTACCCCTTAATCAATTGTAATTCTGCTCCTCACTAGCTATAGGCCCTCAGGCAATTTACCTTGGGTCTCTGTTACAGATTTCTCCTCTGGAAAAGGAGGATTGGATTAAAACTCATACCCTTCTCCTAAAGTTTCGGAAAGAATTAAATGAGATAATGCCAGGAAGTTTTGGATAGATGGGTGGCTCAGGAAGGTTCACTTCCTCATTCCACTCCCCACCTTTCCTTTGTATCTTGATATGTTCTCTGGGTAACAGTCACTGTGTCCTCCTGAAGGTTTTCTTAACTGTTTTTTTTTTCCTCCAGGATACTAAATTCCTATCCCTTAATTCTCTTCCAAGAGACCTTCTTTTCCAATCGTGTACTTATTGCAACCTCTCCATTCCACATCACGTTAAATACAAGACCTAACAGGGTTTGGATAAAGCCAGACACAAATCTCTTTTCCAGCTTCCTTTTCACTTTAGCCCCTCTTTCTCTCCCCCCAAACCCTCCCTACCAAGCAACGACAACCAAAAAACCCAGAGTGGCAGAGAAAGGAGGCCCTCAAAGTTATCAATTAAATGATCTTCCTTTGGTGGCCAAAGAAAGAATGTTTGGCAAGAGGGTAGCTTTAAAGGAAGAAAAAAGAAAAAGATGCTTTTCCTAACCAACTTCCTAGCCATCCTGCGTCAGCAGCAGCTGTAGGAATCCCTTCTCTGCACAAGGGCAAGGTGCTGTGGGGCCGTTTAACACCTGGCCCCAGCTCCGCTGAAAGCCTGGCCAGTATCAGACACCGTGGGTCACAGAAATATTTATGGTGGTTATGACACAGTGAGCCGGGGGAACGAACTATTTCCCACCCAGTAATATTGAATGGAAATGCTTTTGCTGATGTGATGATAAGCGATCTCTTCCTGGTGTTCAAAACCAAGGAATTAGGAACCTAAGATTTTACAGCTGGAAGAGATGGAACTCCCACTTCCCGCGCTTAAGGAATATGAATTGTGTTCAGAAATCTTCCCACACTCCCTGGTTAGTACATCCACTGATTTAGAAAGTCCCAGGGGCTCTGGAAGTTTCTGATGATGGATCATCTTTTTTTTTTTTCTTCTTTCTCCCTTTCCTTCAGGGCTCCAGACAGTTGGTGCTTAAGTGTCTACAATTTAACGTTTCACATATCTTCCTTGGGCTGTCATATGTCTACCTATCCCGCCCAGGACATCTCCCTAAATAATCTCTGAGTGGAGAGGAACGATCCTCTCCTAGGAGATTTATCTGAGAAGGGAGGTGCGCGGGGCCGTTCGAATTCCGAGGCTCGGATTTCGTTCCGGGCAGGTCAGATGGTGCGGTCGGCGGGCCCGAAGGATGCGCGCAGCTGTCCCCGCAAGAGGCGCGGCGCACAGGTGCTCGGCCTCCCGCCCCTGAAGTAGCAGGGAAGCTGCCGCACCGACACGTGAATCGCAGGCAGTTAAACCTCGGGTGTTTCGACCCTGGTGGACAGAAAAAAAAAAAAAAAAAAGTCAACGACACCCGGGGCGACTGTCGCGATTAAAGCCCCGGCCCCTCTGTCGCCAGCCCTCGGTCCAAACCGACGGGACGG